>NC_135221.1:22422321-22738154 GCF_052324685.1 Brachyhypopomus gauderio | reverse complement strand
TTTTACTTCCCTTCCCTCATCATACAGCTGCTGGATTTTCTTCGGCATTGTCTTTCTGGGGTGAGTTTCCCAAAACGTTCTTAGCGCCAAGTACTTCGTAACCTTGTTCTTACGTACGAGGTTAAGAAGTACTTAATGCTAACGTTTTGGGAAACTCACCCTTGGACGGTAGTTCGTAACTTGCATCAGTTGACGCAATGTGCAGCGCTTCTTGTAAGTCTTTATCTTTGACCACAGAGAGCGAACAACACTGTAAATAATGTGACGCGTCATGTATAAACGCGTGCGGAGTTGCGCGCTATGGTCACTCGCGAAAATTTAATCCAGTCTTAATGGTCCAATGAAGGTAATTTAAAAACCAGAACATTTCCTCACTTTAAAAAAACCGGGACAGGATGTGAAATACGGACGTTTGTTCACCCTATCGTACTAGTAATACCTTTAGCAGCTAAGTTATCATTACTGACCTGCGCGTTAGCCCCAACATGTTTTGCGTTGAGGTGGTAATGAAGGGTGGAAGTGCTCCTGTGATAAGCAAACTCCTTCCTACATAAAGTGCAAATAACACTATTTTTGTTTGTACTTCCATAAGTTTCTTATATTTAAATTTCCCATCCACTAGCGTAGCCTCTTCAGTCATCTCCATCATGATCTTATTGTGCGTCCATATAATCTGTATGTCTGGAACTTGTGCACTGAGAAACAATCCACGGTGCAAAAGTGTCTCATGCGTTAAATGCGTTAATTTTTTTAGTGCATGAATTTTCCTGTAATTAATTAATCGAAATTAACGCATTAAAGTCCCACCACTAATTTAAACATTTTATCCAAATGTTTAGAATAACCATTCGTAATGACAGCATCTTGCTTACGATGAAGCTTGCTATTTTCGTGTAAAATGATGTAACGAAACATTCTTGTTTAAGTACATTTATGTAATTAAGAGAAGATAAAATGATCTGTCATCTTTTGGCTGGCGGACACCAACAAAACGAGTAAAGAAACGCATCAGCATAGCATTCGTAAAGCGTTGGTGCCTGTAAAAAAAAAAAGACTTGAAATTCCAAGTTTCAGACTTGGGACTTGACTTGACGTTTGCCTGTCTTGACTCGAGACTTGACTTGAGTTGACTGTCTTTGCTTGAGACTTGACTCGGGACTTGAGGATAAAGACTTGGACTTACTTGAGACTTGCAAAGCACTGACTTGGTCCCACCTCTGGTCTGATGTTCTGGTGCCCTGTGTAAAAAGTAGACAAATAAAGCACACTAAAATTAAATCTAGAACATGTATTACATGTAATATTTTACTCTCTCCCAGCAAAGAACAGACATTTTACAGTAACATCTTTTGTTTTCTTAATCAGTTCATTTTTACTCTAATCCGCTTCATTTGGAATTCTTTTTCAAATGTGTGCATTTTTGGCAACATACTGTCTACACAATGAGTGATATTTACTGTTAGGCAGTGTTGTGAATAACGCCGTTAAAAATTACTGCATTAGGTAACAGCATCGTTTTGTCAGTAACGGGATAATATAATAAATTACTTTTCCTGTCATTCCAACAACATTGACGTTACTGGTCATTAAAAGCGGTGCGTTAATGTGAAATGAAATGTGCAAAATGAAATGTGCCATATTTTGTCAATTGTGATTTTTACACCGCAATCAAAATTTGTCCTCCGCTTTTAACCCATCTGTGCAGTTAGAACACACAGTGGCGGACTTAGCAATTTGGGGGCTCAAGGCAAATTTAGCTAGGGGGCCCATCAACATTAATATGCGAGAAATAAGTTAGCAAGTTAGGGGGCCCCTACAGTGGGCTGCAGTGGGAGGGGCCCAAGGCAGTTGCCTAGCGAAGCCTCTATGCAAAGACCGCCTCTGAGAACACACACACACTAGTGATGACTAGGGGGCTGTGGATCACACGTGCCCAGAGCGGTGGGCACTATATATTGATTAAAAATAATAATTTGTGGCAGCCCTTTTTAGTCGACTAATCACCAATAAATTTTTATGATTAGTCGACTAATCGGATCGTATGTTAATTGAATATAAAACATACAGCTTATCGCACTAGAATGCAACTGCTATTATATAACCATCATTAGATTTCAGATATATGCTAGCTAAAAATAAAAACAATTAAGATCATAGTTCATTAAACTTTTAATGAAATATGCAGCTTGTTGCAACAAACAATTATTAAAATAAGTATAAGGCACTGGCTAAAACAATGCAAAAATGAATACATTAATAAAGAATTTTTTTTTAGGTTCTTCTTTCTTTCATTTGTCTCTGGCATCAAATTTAGCTACATTTAAATCAAATTAGGTAGGTACCTGAAACTAAGGAATTATTCACAGAAATAAAGTTTTGGTCTCACTGGCGTTACAGAAAACACACGAATGCGTGCTAAGGCTAATGAAACAAATCGCCATCACTAATGTTAACTTTTACAGCTACCACGATAAGTAAGTACTAAGTTAACGCTCTGTTTATGGTAACTTTAGCAGCTAACTAGCAATTTAGATTACAGAGATGACGGTCCCTCTTCATCATTGTCACAATCAGCCACAACATGCTTCAGGTGTTCGTACATCGCAGTTGTGCTGCCGTGGAAGGCAAGTTCTGCCTTGCAGATAGAGGGGGGCGATATGGGAGAAAAATGGTATCACAATTTTTTTGCATAAAATCACGCTTTCGAATTTTTATCACAATATTCCATCCAAAAAAAAGAAGGGGGGGGGGGGGGGGGCTACAAGGCTTTCTTTCTAAGCAGATTTTAATGAGTGACATTGATAAAGTGCACTATTGCACTAAATATACAATATTTCCCAGCACATTAAACTTTATTAAGTTAAATATTTATACATATAGTCGAAATGATTCGAAATAATTCGCTTTTTAATCACATTATTTAATGGTTTATTTTCAAAACGCCCAATCTTAACGTCTTCACGTTCTCTCGTTTCGTCCTGGAATTACAAGAGGCTCGTATTTGTTAACGTAATACAAGAGAACTGTTCAGTCAGACAGCTATTTGTTGTGAAACGAAGTAGTTACAATTTCAATACTTTAGCCTAAATTCCAGCACTTTTCAAACCTGAAACACAAAGCAACATTAAAATTCGTCAGGTAAATGTTCCTTCCTATTTTCGAGGGGTGTTTCTTTATACAACCACATATCGTTTCGGACCACACTGCAAAGAACACGGAGTGACGCGGCAAGTTTAAGTACCTGTATAAATGCTTCTGCCGTTCGCGGGGGTTTGCGTGAAGTGTGCGGAGTCGCGCGCTACAGTCACTCGCAAAAGTATAAATCACCGAGGCTGCAGCTTGTGTGGTGGCTGCCCCCGCTGCCCACATTGTTTCACTTTCGGCATATTCCTTGGGATGCCTACATCTCAGAATCAGAATACTTTATTAATCCCAGTGGGAAATTGCTTTTGTTACAGTGCCACCATTTGCGTATTATTTTAATAAAACACTTCTATAAAATATAAAAATATATACAAATAATAAAGAATAAACATCCTAATATTGAATTTAAAATAAAATTTAAAATAAGTCTCAAGTGATTGAATAAATTTGTTGTAATGGCATCGGACGTTTTTACATGTTCTTTGCACACCTTACATATCGCTGAAGTTTGGTCTTGGTCAGTGGAAGAAAATCCGAACCAATTCCATATTACAGAGTTGGATTTCCTCTTCGTTACCAGCTCCTCGGTTTGGCTTTCAGCCATGGTTGTCCACTTTTAGTTTTTACAAACACAACATGGAGGCGTGAAAGACGCACAGTTCGCTGTGATTGGTCAGTCATACGCCCTACGTCGGCTGCATCGGCGGGAATCAGCATTAAAAAAGTCATTGCGCTTATTGGCAAAGGCGATCTATACGATTTCTCTAATTTGGTAGATCGCCTGCAATTCTCCACTCGTCATCGCAATTCATGATTTTATATCGTCATATCACACACCCCTACTTGCAGTTATTGCACCCGTTTCGGAACCTGGTTACGGAAAACGAACTCACACATTTGATTCCCGGAGCCATGTAGCCATGATACCAGTCTGTATAACATCCTGAGATGTCGTCAACTGTCTACCCCGGTTTCCACTACTGCGCATGTGCGTCAAGGACAGAAAGGCAGACGCAGCAGTGGATACTGCCGCAGCAGTTTGGAGAGAAAAAAAAACGACTATTAAATCGACTATTAAATTAGTCGTTGACTATTTTTTTAATTATTTATTTATTTATTTTTATTAATGGCCCACCTCCACCCCCCCATCTTTGGAGGACAACTTTGTTTTTATGTACAGTTCAAATGACAATTATAACAATTATGTTTAATTTAGTGATGACAATATGCAAAGTGATAATTATTGGGGTTAGGTGGACCAAGAAAAGAGGGGGAGAGAATGAATAAAAAAGGAAAAGACAGAAGGGCAGGTAAAAAAAAATAAATAAAAAATAATAAAAATAAATAAATAAAAAAAACACAACCAGCCACAGCAAAGTAAAGCAGAAAGTGTACCCAAGACATATAGCACAAATGACTGTGATGTATGTGTATGTGTGAGTGTGTGTTTATGTGTAACCTAATAGTGCAACATAGGACAAATGTACGGAATGTACTTACCAGCAAGGATAGAAAGCTGCGACACCATTCCCCCAGAGGCCAGAGGCAGGTAGAGAAAGACCCGTAAATCCCACCCGCCCTCGGCCCCCCCAGGAGCAGTGGAGTCCCAGGTCCGCACTTCCCAGTGACCCCCGCATGCCCACACCCGCAGGCAGGAGAGGGAGACCCCTGACAGCGCCCCCACAGTCAAGGAGCCCAGGTCCAGGGGAACCAGAGGAAACAGAGCCTCCCCCCCGGGCCGCCCCGGACCACAACCGCCCAGGGGAGCGGGCCAACCACCCCCACGCCGGAACACCAGGCCGGGCCCCGGAACCCCAAGGCGCCCCCCCTCTGGAGTGGAGCAGTAACCACAGGGGAGCAGCCGGGAGTGGACCGGGCCCGACCAGCCCCCGAACCAGAACCAGCCATCCTCACTCATACACTCGAACTCATTTTTACATTCGCCCTTATACACCCACAAAACCCCTTATATACACCCCTACCATGCCCACACCCATCCCCATACACACACATGCCCCCAAACTCACCCTCACACGTAGACCCTCACACATATACACCTACACGAACATGCACATTTACCCCAACATAAATTCCTCGACCACACCGACCACACCCATATACACTCCTGTGCACATGGGCACACCCCCAAATGTTCCCACACCCCAATATATACACACATATACCCATATATTCCCCCCAACATGTACTCATTCATCTACCTGTACAAAAAGAGATAAGGACAAAGACACACATTCATCCAAACTAACACACCCTCCGCGGCGGGGGCAAATGGCTGGACCAGCAAGGATCGGTAGCAGTTCCAGGACGCCACCAGCCCAGCCCCGCTCTAGCGACCCATCCCCGCTCCGGCAGCGCGCAGGAAGCGGGTGAAGGAAGGCCTTCCCACCCCTCCACCCCCAGTGCTGTGTTGTGTGTAGGTGTTGGTGTATATGCATGTGTGGTAGTGTGTGATACTATGGTGCAGTTAAAATTGAGGGGACAGGTGCTGGGACAGACGTGGGCAAAACCCCGGGCCACTGATCAGTGTTTGTCCATACCGTCCCCTCAAAGGCCCTCAATGTCTAAAGTGCAGTAAAAACTGAGGGACAGACAGTGGTGAGGAGACGGGTGAACCATGGCAGCAGGCCCACCTCGTCAACCTCTGGGTAACATGCCTGCCCCTCAGGATCCTAAATGTACAATGTGTGTATGTGTGTGTGTGTTTGTGTATGTGTGGGGGGTGGGGGGGTGGGAATGCTTAGGTCCAGAGGAAATGGTCCTCTAGAAGAGGAGAGCCAGCTTGCTAGCTGGCTCATTGAGCACTGAGCTTCACTGCCCCCTCTCCGCCACCGCATCTAAGCCCAGGTCCCCTCCACCCCCACCATAGAGAGTAGCCGGTCTGGACATCCACATACACCTAAACACATATTCTCTTTTGCATACGTATACACCCACACACATTCTTCCCTTATATATATCTCCACACACAGCGGCACAGGCCACCCCGCTCGGGCAGGGCTCCAGCACGGGGTCGGGTGGCCCCAGGCACCGGGCCCTGGGTCCCGCCATCTGGCCCCGCAGGGGAGGCCAGCCACCCCGCCCAGGGCCAGCACCTGCTCCCCCCGCACCTCCGGCCCCGCACCACAGAGCTCAGAGGCAGCGCAATCCAAGGACCCTCCACCACCGCCAGCCAGGGCAAACACACAAACATCCCAGGTCGGCAGCCCCGGCCCTCCTGCCCAGAAAGTGGCCGGCACGAGCAGTCCCCCCGGAGTCGACCCCCAGCCACCAACCGGCCACCTGGGAGCTGAGGCCCCAGCCAGCCTCCCCGACTAGCTAATGGAACTGATCAGTGGGAACCAAAGAGAATTATATTCTTCCAACTGGTCTTTAGAGGAAGCAGAAATTCTCTCCAGACAGATGTGATCGAGTTATACATTTTTGTAATGAGTAATATGCAGGTCCTTTTTTGCTTTCCAATTGATAAGAATGGTTTTCTTGGCGATGCATAGGGCAGTAAGAACTATGTGTGATGTGTTTGCCTCTATATCCAGTTCACTGATGTCTCCTAGGATGCACAGTCTGGTGGAAGTTGGGATATATCATTTAAACCACGTGGACAAGTCTACACATATTTTCTGCCAGAATTCCTGGACAGGCCTACAGTCCCATATAGCATGGTGATCAATTATATTGCCTATACAGTGGGTGCATATGTTTGACTGTGCTAGGCCCATTTGGAACATCCTTTGTCCTGTATAGTGTGTTCTATGAAGGACTTACTTATTTTGAAAATATTTGTACATATGTCTGTCCAAAAATGTTGATCTGGATTAATAGATAGATCTCGTTCCCATTTGGCTATCGGAAGGGAGATTGAGTCATCAAATTTTAACAATAATTTATACAGTTTTGATAATAATTTAGGAGTACATAGATTTAAAAATTCAGTTACCCATGCTGATATTTCTAAATTCAGTTGATTGCGGTTGAATCTCTGTTGAATGATGGATTTTAATTGTTGATATTCAAGAAATCTACTGTTGTTTATATCATAGTCTCATATAAGTTCCTGAAATGTGACAAAGTTTCCATCTTTAATAACATGTTCAAAATTTTTTATTCCCTTATCATGCCATGATGTGAAATGTAGTACTTTTTTGTTCTGACAGATGGGGGATGAGTGGGGACCGAGTTAATTTAAGGAATTTTTTTCTATTTTAATAGTCGACGTAATTGTGACTAGTCGAATAATCATGGCAGCCCTAATTGATATACTAACAGTAATCCGAGCAGACCCCTGCCCAGGATAGTGAGGAGTAACAGATCTCGATAGGTCACAGTTCTTGGTGTAACACCTGTTTAACTTAACAAGTCAGTAAGCGATTGGCTAAGGCAGCGTTATGGTAGCCAATCAGAGCCAGTGTTTTTACACGCGTGCCGAAGCACACCAGTGACACACGACACAAACGGAGAAGAGGCAGAAAGCAAGCCGAAGAAAAATTAGCATTTTCAAGGTGGTGATATAAACATTATTTAAGAAAATACTTGAAGTTCCTGATTTATTTAATTAAGAATTGAAGTTTTATTGTTAAGTTTACTTCTGTTGTGAACAAACCAGTTGTCTCAGGTTGAGAGAATTTAATTTAGAATTTAGAATTTAATTTAAGGGCCTCGCGCCGCGACAGGTCGTGCACCTCTCGAATTTTGTAACTTCGCGCGCGCGCCGCGCTTCAGCGCGATGGACAAAGTCATGTTTGCCGGGTTCATACACCTATACAAGGTGGAATTAAAGCATTTGTACGTCACTTTAAAGGTCCATTTCAGTATTTCCCAGCACGGTAAACTTAATTAAGATAAATATTTATACATATACTCGAAATGAATCGAAATAATTCGCTTTTTTATCACATTATTTAATGGTTGTTTATTTTCAAAACGCCCAATCTTAACGTCTTCACGTTCTCTTATGTTTCGTCCTGGAATTACAAGAGGAAAGTATCGTTTCGGACAACACTGCAAAGCCATATTACACTGCAGTGACGCTCGCGAAAGTATAAACGCCTACACCGCTCGCGCGAGGTGGGCGGAGTCGCGCGCTACGGTCGCTCGCGAAAGTATAAACCAGGTTTAGACAACGACGAGCATAAGACACTGCGCGAACGCCAGAGTTGGGGACTCGAGTCACATGACTTGGACTCAAGTCAGACTCGAGTCATTAATATTAAGACTTTTGACTTGACTTGAAGAAATATTCAGAGACTTAGACTTGACTTGGACTTTTACACCAATAACTTGGGACTTGAATTGGACTTGAACCTGTTTACTTGCAAAGACTTGATTTTTTTTAACCCCAAATCTAAATCTAAAACGCATATTAATATTTATAAAGTGCGCCCCATTAATTTCATTTCCGTCCTTCTGACGCAGACCGGCGTTACACCAGATTCTGTGACCGTCGAGTTTTGTGACCACAGGGGGCGCTATTTCAGTTTCTGTTCAGAGGCACAAACGCTTTACGAATGCTACGTAAACTACGCTGATGCACTTTCTTTACTCATTTTGTTGGTATCCACGAGCCAATATATGACCAATTCTGACAGCAGCAATCAGAATATGTGACCCCACTGAATCTCCGGGTAACAATAGTAGCCTACACTGTGACCCCACAATAACAGAAAACAATGAAAAAATAACCCTAACCTTTTATTAGTCTATAAACATTTTATCCAAATGTTTAGAATAACCATTCGTAATGACAGCATCTTGCTTACGATGAAGCTTGCTATTTTCTTGTAAAATGAAAACGAAACATTCTTGTTTAAGTACATTTATGTAATTAAGAGGAGATAAAATGTAAATGATCTGTCATCTTTTGGCTGGCGGACACCAACAAAATGAGTAAAGAAATGCATCAGTGTAGCATTCGTAAAGCGTTGGTGCCTGTAAAAAAGAAAAAGACTCGAAAGGACTTGAAATTCCAAGTTTCAGACTTGGGACTTGACTTGAGTTGGCTGTCTTTGCTTGAGACTTGACTCGGGACTTGAGGATAAAGACTTGGACTTACTTGAGACTTGCAAAACACTGACTTGGTCCCACCTCTGGCGAACGCACATTAAATAGACAGACCACATCAACCCCACGTGATGACGAGACGAGCCACAGGTGAGACGGATAATGACAAGACGCACCCGCAACCACGGAGATACACTGACGCAGACGAATAGACGCAGACAACGTTAACACACGCCCCAAAGGAAGGGTTCGGGAACCGTAACGTGACAGCTTCATGTCTATTGAAGCTTGTGTTTTGTTTTTATGGCACCTTTTACCTATCCGAATTGTCTAGCATATCATATTTATCCTCCCAAAAATCTGAGTTTTTATTCAAATGCTATTTATAAAAACAATGGTTTATGTATTATGATGCTACCCCATTTTCATTGGATCATTCTTCAGCCATCCCTTTGTAAAGGTTTCAGCATGCCATTTCACTGTGTAAAAAGAAGGTCTGTTTTAATGACTGAAGCAACATATGCAGCAAAACCTCTAAAGGACACACAGGAAATAATTTTTTTGAGTTTTGGAACCAAAGCAAAAAGCATTGTGATTTATATTCAAGATGCTGAACCAATTAAAGGATTTTTGTTAAAACAGTGTCAAGTTCCATGGGAACATGGACTGTTTGTTTCATATCTCATCAATACAAATTAGCTGCTCCCTCCTCTTCAGATTCACACTGATCTCAACAATTTAGCCCCAAACACTATTAATTAATGCACAGAGACTGACTCAAGCAAGTACTCATGACATAATCAGCTTTATCTACTTTACTGAGAAAATAGGATAGAATACTGCAAAGCACTTTTGTAAGTCACTCTGGAAAAGAGCGTCTCCTAAATGCTGTAAATGTAAATGTAATTGTACTAGATAAAGATACAGTGAGGAAAATAAGTATTTGAACGTCCTGTGACTTCGCAAGTTCTTCCACTTGTAAATCATGGAGGGGTCTGAAATGTTCATCTTAGGTGTGTGTCCACTGTGAGAGACATAATCTAAAAAAAGAATAATCCTGAAATCACAATGTACAATATTTTAAATAATTAATTTGTGTGTTATTGCTGCAAATACGTATTTGAACACCTGCCAATCAGCAAAATTTCTGTAAAAAGAAAAGATTATTATTACCCATTATAATTCAAAAAGGAAATGATGATTATTTGATGAATTCATAAAACCAGCAATTTTCATTAGGACAGTCATAAAAATATGAAGCTGGCAAATAATGTATACCTATTATACCAGCATTTATACATATAGGTGATTAATGCTGTGTGCAATTACACAGACATTCCTTAAATGCTGACTTTAAATAAATCAAATCAAATATATTTGTATAGCGCTTTTCACAACATATGTTGTCACAAAGCGCTTTACAGGATTTACAAGGTTAACAATACTATGGGTCCAAATCCCTAATGAGCAAGCCAAAGGCGACAGTGGCAAGGAAAAACTCCCTAGATGGTGGGGAATAGGAAGAAACCTTGGGAGGAGCAAGACTCAAAAGGGAACCCATCCTCCATTGGGCGGATGTAATGAATGAAATAACTATGAACTGAAATAATGGATGAAATGCTTGTTCTATAGTCATCTGAAATAACAGTGATAGTTACTTCTGATAACCATGGAATAATAGTCTTCACAGTCCTTTCTCATTTTCAATACATATTAATTTCTTTATATGGGGCTTTTTGGCTAACAATTTCATTGTGTTGTCATTATTGTTATTAAAGGCATTGGATTCTTGGCTTGGTTGACGATCATCTCTTCAAGCCCTAATAAGGACAAAAATTTTAAAAACCAAACTGATAAGTGTCACGTTACAGCCCTGATCCCAGGAGTGTCTAAATGTTTGTGTTTGTATATGGTAATTTCCATGTGTGTCTTAGTGTATGTGCATATGTATTGTTTGTGTTATTTATCTCACGTCTTTTGTCTTGTTATTGTTTTGTGTTGACATGCCATGTCAGTCTTTGTTTGACTTTGTGTCCCCGTTGTGATTAAATAAAAACTAGAAATATACATTGCATGTGTAAAGACATTAAAATGAGAACATTTCAGCTAGTACACGTACAGATTCCTTCTGTTAGCACTGTAGCAACTCAAGAAGCAAGGCAGGAATATGTGTTTTATAATGACCACTATAACTTAAAAGCAGTGTTGGGAATAACGCCGTTAAAAATAATGGCGTTAGGTAACGGCGTCATTTTGTCAGTAACGGGATAATATAATCAATTACTTTTCCTGTCGTTACAACGCCGATGACGTTACTGGTCATTAAATGCGGTGCGTTACTATATATTGATATACTAACAGTAATCCTCACAGTTCTCGGTGTAAAACCTGTTTAACTTAACAAGTCAGTAAGTGATTGGCTAAGGCAGCGTTATGGTAGCCAATCAGAGCCAGTATTTTTACACGCATGCCGAAGCACGCCAGTGACAGACACAAACGGAGAAGAGGCAGAAATGGCGAGTTAGGAGCAAGCCGAAGAAAAATTATTATTTTCAAGATGGCGATATAAACATTATTTAAGAAAAATAGAAGTTCCTGAATGTCTGGGCATTTGATTTATTTAATTAAGAATAGAGGTTTTATTGTTAAGTTTACTTCTGTTGTGAACAAACCAGTTGACTCAGATTGAGATAATTTAATTTGATAGATGTAAATGCACTTTATACTGTTTACTTTTATTTTTTTGTTTTTTTACAAAGATTTGGGATTTTAAAGGATTTTATCCTGCACTGGTCTGTTGATGTGCACTAAATATGAAAAGTTGAACACCTTTCTGATCTACTTATTTCAACTGACTGTGAAAACTGCTTTTTCAAAAAATCCTTATTCATTGGCATAACTTTTTTATGTAATGCTATAAAAATAGTTACTTATAGGGACATTACTGTAAATTATAGCCTAAACCAAAAAATAATTACCGTAATTGTAAACATAATTAGCCATGGTCCCATATGTGTAAAAATACACATATACAAAAAAAAGCCACACAAGTGGGAAAAACAGGATACAAAACTGAACAGTCAAATCAAATCAAATATATTTGTATAGCGCTTTTCACAACACATGTTGTCACAACACTTTACAGGATTTACAAGGTTAACAATACTATGGGTCCAAATCCCTAATGAGCAAGCCAAAAGCGACAGTGGCAAGGAAAAACTCCCTATGATGGTGGGGAATAGGGAGAAACCTTAGGAGGACCAAGAATCAAAAGGGAACCCATCCTCCATTGGGTGGCCCATTAGCACAAGTCCGTATTTGTGGACAAAAGGTGATTCTACAGTTGCAGTTAAGGTTCTTCACCAGGGTACCCGCGGGTCCTTAAAAAGTCTTAAAATGTCTTAAATTTAGTTTTCCATATTCAAGGCCTAAAAATGTCTTAAAATGTCTGGAATTCTATGAGGGGAGGCATTAAATTATTATAAGTGTATTCTGCAACGGCCGTATACTCCGCATGGTAGATGGCGCGATGTGAACTTTGCCAAATCTAGCGCTAGGACCATGCAGAGAATAACCGCTCCAAGGACCTAGCGCTAGATTCTTAGCGCTGGAGTATACGGCCTCCGCCCCCCGGTCAACAATTTTCGTTCGCCAATAAAGATAGACAATACAGGTTGAGTGTGTGGACATCAATTTAAACCACCATTGATTTAAATATACATAGCTCACGTGCCACGTGATTAGCACGTGGCTCCAGCAGGCTAATCTATAGCAGCATGACTAAAGGGAGGGGTCACTGAAACATTACTTTCCAGTCAAGTCATTGTCATAACTAGAGTGATGCCATGACACAGCTGGATGACAGCATCAACATCACAGATTACCAGAAATCTCAACATCTGGGGCCCCCCGAGCCCCACACCATACAAGGGGAATATTAACTAAAGGCTTGATTAAATAGGTGAGTCTTAAGTCTAGATTTAAAGAACTGTGTCAGAATCTCGGATTGGAGCTGGACGGCTATTCCATAAGTTCCATTGGGCAGGGGGTGCTTTTATTCCATCTATTATGGTAGTGAGCTAATCTCAGCTGCAGCCCATTTTAAAATAACAACTAATTATTAGGGGGGTATGTATAAATACTGACCCAAGTCAGACGGTGAGGTGCAACATTTTGGTGTCCCCTGCGTTGATGCTCTGGTGACTTGCAAGCAGTTTACTGTTGCGCTCAAACCAGTTACAGGTATGTGTGAGGTGTTTTTGTAGTAGTGTTGGTTTTAGGGAAAAGTTGTCTCTATGGAGGGCTAGAGAAGTTAGTCACATTAGTCCTACTCTATTGGCATTGCACTGGCTAACAGTTAAATATTGAATTGATTTTAAAATTCATCTGTTGACCTATAAAGCATTGAATGGCCTTGTGTCACAAAATCTGAGTGAACTCATTGCACACCATTACCCATCTTGCCTGCTGTGCTCTCAAAATGCTGGATTTCTCTTAGTTCCAAAGATTTGTAAGACTACAGCTGGAGGCAGAGCTTTCTGCTTTAAAGCCCCTCAGTTATGGAACAGACTTGCAGCTCCGATCCGAGATTCTGACACAGTTCTAATCTTTAAATCTAGACTTAAGATTTAATCAAGCCTTCAGTTAATATTCTACATCTGAATGTGTGGAGCTCGGGGGGCAGTCATTGAGTCTTCTGGTAATCTGAGATGTTGATGCTGTCATCCAGCCATGTCATGTGTTCACTCTAGTTGTGATTATGACTGTGGTCACCTCCAGGCCCCTGCCATATATATCTATATCTATCCATTTGTTTCCTCTCCTAATTAACTGCAATAAAGAGAGAAAAAAAAATGAGACGACAGTACAGCTTTAGAAACGCAATAAACAATAACATCTGTACTAGATAACTTCTTAAACAAAATAAGGTTCCGCAGCTCCGTGTTCCTCGGTAGCGGAATATGTAAACAACGCATACGAGGACATCAAAGGAATAAATCGAACCGGTGGTACGCTAATGACAGCTAGCGTTGCCACAGCGGGCGGAAATTATCATACAGTTCAGCCCGCCCACTAAGAGGGAAGATATGATTGGTCAATTTTACTGTCATTTGAAACTGGTATTGCGCTGAATTATAACAGCCTGGCCTTCTGTAAACGAACAGCGGTGAGTGTATGTGTGTGTATGTGTGAGTGTATGTGTAACTGCGTGTGTTTATGTAAGTGCAACAGAGGATATATTTGTCACAAAATGCACTTAATAGTGAGTGTAGAAAGCTGCGACAACCTTCCCCCAGAGACCAGAGGCAGGCAGAGAAAGACCAGGGAATCCCATCCACTTGCGGCCCCTCCAGGAGCAGTGGAGACCCAGGGCCGCACATCCCAGTTACCCCCGCATGTCTGCCCCTGGGAGCGGGAGACCCTGAACAATTTATTTAAGTAAATACTTGAAGTTCCTGAATGTCTACCAGACTGGGTATTTGTCACCTTTGGCTCGCTCATTAGGAATTTGGACCCATACGATTGTTAACCTTGTAAATCCTGTAAAGCTGCTTTGTGACAACATGTGTTGTGAAAAGCGCTATACAAATAAATTTGATTTTATTAATTTTATAACACATTTTACAGCACATATCAGAGTGTAGTGGCAAGGAAAAACTTTTTTACTGCTGTTCTCCAACATCAATGAAAATGACAAAAATAGTCATTATTGTTATATACTAAAGCCTGACATGATGTGACATATATGTGATCACACCGCCAAATGATTTCATATACCATGACAAATTTGCCTAAAAATCCTTAATCCCATTTTAGCCATTTAGTCCTACCAATAACAGTAGCATTTTTCTGAAACAAGTTGTTCATTTTAAATGAGTTGTTAATGTGCATTTTTTCTGAAAGATGAAAGTTTAAAAAAGATTTTAAAATATACACCAATTAAGGGAAGACAGCAGGCTAAAATGGGGCTGAGGCAACAATTCAACAACAACATGCAGACAACACAGCAGACTACACCAGGGGAGGTTTGTTCATTAGGGCGATTGGGCAACGCACCACGAAAGGATAAAAAGGACGTTTTTTTCTCACATTCTATTATGTCATTTAACTAGCTATGCCTGTTCTGGACAGCGTCTCTTGCCTCTGAATGCCATTGTCCAATCAGCTTTGAGGTGCATTCCTTGTAGTACTGCCCCTTTTGGGGCGATTTTAGTCTAACTGAAAGTCGCCCCGACCGCTCTCATAGACTCTCATGTAAAAAATTGTTTTTCAAAGTGTAGGCACTGCAATGCAATGTCTATGGGTTCCGGCTAGCGATCTGCTCGACACGGCCAGCGTTCCTTCAACTCAGAACAACTTAATCATTTCATTAAGAGTGCCATTCTTTTGTCGTAATAATCAAGATAAACTAGCAACTAAGGAATTAGGGCCACCGAGACCAAATTTAAACATCAAACAAGTGAAGTGTCCACAAAGGGAGGAAAAGAATATAACCAAGGATTTTGGTGAAACTGGTATGAAGGGGAAACATGGCTAGCAGGCTGTGAAGTAGAGCGCCCTGTTCTGCTTTCCCTGCATTCTGTTACATCCTTAATGCTGTTGCCCATTTATATTCTAAAGTGCAACACCTAAAATAAAATGCTGTCTGAGGAATACAGAAATGATTGTGAGTGGGGAAAAATTCACTTTTAATTAATGGTAAATCTCTTCATGTTTAAAGTTGTTTATGAGGGCAAATTGAGAGATGACAATTAACTGTTGACCACAGTTAATTGTTCAGTCATTGTAGAACTTTAACCAAGATGATATTTATAAGATATATCGGTGCACAAATACTGTACAGTCTATAATGTAAAGAGAAATATATATTTATGATTATATTTTCATTGGTTGTCACTGTTTTTTATTTACCCACTGAAATGGTCACCTTGGATGTCATCACAACAATTGCCCCCCCTGAGATATTTGTCAGAGGCCGCCACTGGACTACACCAAGCATGTGTGTTGAGGGTACTGTGTCCCATTACGAGGTCATGTTAGGAAATGGCTCTGTTCCATGCTATAGTTTTATTATATATACTACTAAAGAGTCTGAACATTGTTATCTTAGCAATCATGAAAACAGGAGCACTAAAGATACTTTAGGGCAGAATTATTTTAATATGTCAAAAATACAATTTTGAAATTTCAGTGGCAGCCAATGCGGTATTTTATCTTAAATGATTCTCAATGCTAATCTAAAATGATATATCTCCATGGGCTGGAGTAGATGTAATTTTAGCAGAGGCTAATTGCTTAATTTTGGAGCTACATATAATGTTACTGATTTTGTGAAGCCATTGCTGCTATGGATAACCATGCCTATGTAATCATGTGTTTGTATTGCCTAATTATTATGGAATCAAAATGTTTCTATAATATATTCTGTAATGTTACTTTTACTTTATTTGTTGCAATTTGCTTTTTAATTTTAAAATTGTTTTTTCTTTCCTTTTAATTTCTACATTATAATTTCCAAAAGAAAATAAGGCTTTACTCATTTCCATTTTTTTTCACATTTATTTGATAAAACCACTTTTCATTATGATAAAAAAAGATGACAGAGATACGGCTGCAAACCTGAGTATCAGATGGTGGGAAGGAAAGCATTAGTTGAGTGTCATCAGCATAGCAGTGGTACGAGAAACCATGAGAGGTAATTACATCAACAAGAGAACGGGTGTAGAGTGAAAAGAGGAGAGGACCTAGCACTGAGCCTTGAGGGACACCAGTAAGGAGCCTGCAAGAAGCAGATATAGACCCTCTCCATGTTACCTGGTAAGAACGCCTCTCTAGATAGGACTCAAACCACTTCCATGCCAGGTCAGCAACGACAGATGGGAGGATCTTGTGGTTCACCGTGTCGAAAGATGCAGAGAGGTCCAGAAGGGTCAGAACTGATGACAGTTTGGATGCTCTTGCAGTCTGGAGCTTCTTAGTCACCACTATGAGGGACGTTTCTGTTGATTGTGCTGGTTTGAAGCCCGACTGGTTGGGGTCCTGGAGCAGGTTCTGAGTGAGAAAGAGAGACAGTTGGTTGTATACAGCGCGCTCAAGAATTTTTGATAGGTAAGAAAGGAGTGATACCGGGTAATCCTCCAGGGTAAGTGAAGAGGGTGGTGGGGGAGAGGGGGGTTTGAGAAGAGAGAAAGAGATATTAAAGAGCCTGCGTGGATCCGACGCTGATGCTTCCAGTTTCTCCTTGTAGAAGGATGACTTGGCAGCAGTAACCTCTGTTGAGAACTTGTAGAGGACAGCTTGATAGGAGTGTAGGTCAGAGTCAAGCTGGGACTTCCTCCACTTTCTCTCTGCCTTTCTTAGCTCTCTCCGGTTGCTGCGTAGGACTTCAGTCAGCCACGGGGCAGGTGGGGAGGACCTGGCTGGCCTGGAGGAAAGAGGACACAAAAGGTTAACTGCAGACGAGAGTGAAGAAAGCAATGTATCTGTGGCTGTATCCAAGGAAAGAGATAGAAAGGAATCAGGATGTGGAAGGGTAGTAAGGATAGTTGAAGCCAGAGATGAGTGAGAGATGGAGTGCAGGTTACTTTGAGAGAATGATGAGCCTGAAGGAGAGGCATTGACAGGGAGAGCAGTAAGGGAGAATGTGAAAGATAGAAAATGATGATCTGAGCAGTGTATGGGGGTTACTGTCATATCCAGCGCTGGGGCCGGTCTGCTGAAGGCTGCTATAATCATGCTTAAATTGCAAAGCTTTTATTTATCATTCATAAGTTTTAAAACCTGTAATTTCACTTGTTTTTTACAAGTGCTTTTTAAAACATGTTGAACCACAGCATAGAGGCAGCAAATTCAAACTTCTATGCAGCCTTTCAACACACCTTTAACCTAAATATCTAAAATGCTATGATAGCCTAATATGGACACTTGCTGCTCATCCAACACTTCTAAGTCTTGAACAGTCTCGACCTGCAGGATTTTGCAAAGTATGCAAATACCAATTAATATTGATACTTGTTAAATTTATCAAGAGTGTTGCTGCTAACGATGCGTTAGGAAGGAGCCGACGACTTCTCAACATTTTGTAGATTTATTTTTGACAGACATTAAAACATGGCCATCCGCCACCCGGGTTGTGCATACTGACAGATACATATATTAGATACAATATTAATCAATCGCCATTGCTCATCATTCTCATATAATAAAGTCCATGTGTTATCCTTACATTACTACCTGCTTAAGTACTACACTTTCCCTCTCAGTCTGTCCCTCGGTTTCTCTTTCACAAGCCTGCATCTCTGGCTGCTGCTCTCCCTGTCTGCTGCTGCTGTCTTCACCTACAGAGGACGCGGAGGCTACAGCAACGAACATGTCTGTGATTTTTACACATTTTGTAACATCTACATTGAGACTCTTCAATTTCTTCACGTGTAACTTCTCCGCTCCTCCTTTCTGCTGCTTCTGTTGCTCCATGCTGCCTCTCCTTTAACAACGCGCTCAACACTGAACGTAGCGGGAGTTACAGTGGACCACGCAGAGAAAGGGTGGGGCTGCTTTCGTCCTATATCCTGATTGGTTCAGTCCACTGTCTATATTGAAGATGGGCCAATGGGCCGCCCCCTCTAAATTGCGGGCCGGATCTCTTAGGAAAAAAAGGGAAGGAAAAAAAATCCATCTGCCCCTGAGGACTGTCAGCCCACCGGGCAAATGCCCAGTACGCCAGATTACCAGTCCAGCCCTGCAAAACCCTAATGAACAAGCCAGAGGCAACAGTGTCAAGGAAACACTACATAGACTCCCCTAGGAAGAAACCTTGGGTCTGTGGTTTACCCATCTTCTCTAATCTGACAGGTCTGAACACAATGCATTTAAACCCATAATGCAGTAGAGTCAGGATGTGTTTGAATGATTCTAAGGGTCTTGTGCTTGGGCCCTAAAAAATTATTTGTTGGTTTTTTCATTGTGGCCCAAAGCAGTACTTTACAGACCTAGTTACAGAACGCTGAGCAATAAAAATATGTAAAACATACACTCGTCCATGTGAAGCCATCAATCCAGTCTCAAGGAAGATGGAGGATTTAATGAATAAAGTGCACCAACGCAAAATCCGTGACATAGTCCAAATGAAGCATACAATAACCAGCAGGCAACTGCTACAAAGACAAGAAAAATATAGATAGACAAACGACGTTACAACAATAGGACAAACAGAATGCTGCCACTGCTACCGTCACAGTGTTTTTCAGTTTTTCAGACCTTTAACATAAAATACTACAATGTTTAACAGGCATGTCCAGAATGTACACGGACGTAATTTGGGGGGGGGGGGGGGGGGGGGGGGGGACATGTCTCCCCCACTTTTTCAAAAGCCGGTTTTGGTCCCCCCCAGTTTTTACGATTAAAACCAAATATTTAAATAGCGACGAATCCATGTCTCCCCCACTTTTTATTACAAAATTACGTCCATGAGAATGTATAATTTTTATTTTCTAACTTCACCTTGCCATGGTACAGCCCCTGATTCCTACCTTGTGCGTGTTTGTGTGTGTTCATGTTAGCCTAAGCCCACGTGCGTTAATGTGGGTGTGTAAGTTGACATGTGTGTGTGTTTGTTATTCGTGTCACCTGTCTTTTGTCTCGTCAATGTTACACATGTGTCGTTTGTATTAGAGTATTTATATGTGTTTGTGTGTCTATGTCTGTAACGACGTGGAGTCAAGGAACAGACTAAGATCCATATGCTGGTAGGAAGAGAGCGGAGGACACAAACACAAGGGTAGGGAAGGTACACAGAGTAACCACAGAGAGAGCCTAAATAGTCGAAACACGAGAAGACTAAGAGAAAATAATGCTCGGCATGCCTGTAGAAAACAGTGGCAATACTTTGCATGGATTCTGGTGTGGTGACTGAATTTAAAGGGTGTGGTGATCATGACAGCTGACAGTCATTAGTACTCTGGAGATGAGGACCTCTGCAGGCGAAGGGTGGAATCGCCAGTGCTGACAACATCTTTTTTTCAGTTGTTATATTAGTGTTTCAATTTGCGTTACTTGCTGGTTTTGCTAATAAATAGTTTTAGAAGATTCTAAAATGAAATTCTAAATTTCAAGGCAGCACTCTATGTATATTTGTCTTTGCAAATGTTGATTGTTTTTAAGGTAAAAAATCTGCAGACATCACTATCAACTATTAATACCATTTGCTTTTAAAATAAGTGTCTGTAGTCTAAAGAATTGATGGCTCAGTGGAAGTATCTTAACTTGTGTGTGGGGAAAAGATTAACATTTTGGCCACTTCAAAGCATAATGGAGTTTTCCTGAGCTTTGAATTAAATTATGACCAATAGGCATAGATGAAGATATTGCTCATTGATAGCCTTTGATTCAGGTTGGCACAAAACACATTCTGTTGTCCTCCATACTTTCAGTTAGTTTTAATATCCCACTGAGCAAGAAAACTTAATTCTGTAGCTGTCTATCAGAAGAGAGCCACAATGGCCCCTCTCTATTATACTTAATTGAGGTTGTCCCTTCATGTCATGGAATGGGCTTTTACAGGGATGTAAGAGTAGACTACCTCTGCTGCAGTCCCAATGTGTTCATCTCACATGTCAGTCTCACTACAGTATGCTTGCTTCAAATGTTCAATATCCACTTTATATTCTTGATAAATAAATATGTGTCATGTCATGTAATTTTCCATTACATTATGCATAATTGTTTAATACTGGGTGAAGTATATACATTTATTTGCACATGCTTGTTTTCTGTTGTCAGATTTATGGTCCTATAAGGAGCTGTGGAGATGTGATTTGGTTCATTATTGGTTCCCAGGAGTGTGTGCAGCTTCCCACCAGAAGATCTGGCTCCTGTCCACAACCCCAGTTTCCCTTCAACATTAGTGGCTATGATTTGCATGCATTGTTTGTCTTTGCTAATCACACCATGCTCTTTCAACAAGATTTGCAACATCAGAACATGGCTGTTCATCTAATTAAAGTGCTAATTGAATTAAATTGGTCTGGTAATGAGCAGATGATCAGCATAAAAAGCAAAGAGTCAGAACAGGCTAATTAACAAAAGAACCTTGTTTAATTATAACACTTTAAAATACATGCAGCTCTGCCCTCCCATATTGTTAATTGCAGCTTGGGGAAATTTATAATAATTGGTCTAATAATAATTGTGTGAGAGGACATATTCAAGCCTCCAGACATAATTACAAAATATGACAATCAAGAGCTGGTGTGAATATATATAAATAAAATTTTATATTTTCTAGCCCTGTCTCCTAAGTGTGCTGTCATTTCATATTGTTTAAAATTTTTGTTGGGAGCATTTTAGTCTCTGGTTACAGCGACTAACAGTATTTTAGTCATAGATAAGATCATATTCATTTATTTATTTTCCATTAGTTATTTCATATAATTCATGTAATTTGCATGCTACTTTGATACAAGGTAAAAGTTATCAATAAAGCTATGCAGTCTACAGGCCTAATAAGAACAGATCCTCTTGGTTATCAGCCGTAAGTCTCCCAGGGCGAATATTGTAACCCAAACCTTCACACAGTCCCATTGTATTTTCAAGACACAGTATAAAAATTCCTAATGCTCACAAAATACAGGAGCATGCCTCATTTACAAATGTAATTTAGATTTAGGGCAGTCTTCCAATCTACCTCTCATTTGGGTTCAAACAACCCTCCTCTCTCTCTATCTATCTCTCTCTCTCTCTCTCCCTCTTTCTCTCCCCCTCCATCTATCTCTCTATCCCCATCACTCTCTCTCTCTCTTTCTCTCTCTTTTTTACCCTTCTTTGGCTGATCGAGTGATTAGAGGTTATGAGAGCTGTTGAAGATTAGTCAAGCAGAGAGAGTGTAAATTGGCAAGGATGTTTTATCAGTGCATGTCACAATATATGAGAGCAGATGTGTGTGTGTGGACCTGCTCTCCCACATTATGCTCACAGAATAATTGAGATCTTTTTTATTCCCACAGATTACTGCTCTCACTGATCCCGCTGTCACATCAAAGTGAGCACTTCATTCGCCTTGTATGCACGCCAGATCTATTTTGCTTTCATAATGGGCTG
This sequence comes from Brachyhypopomus gauderio, assembly GCF_052324685.1. Lineage (NCBI taxonomy): Eukaryota > Metazoa > Chordata > Actinopteri > Gymnotiformes > Hypopomidae > Brachyhypopomus > Brachyhypopomus gauderio. The sequence continues at coordinate 22,715,900 of NC_135221.1, read as the reverse complement.
ATATTACTGCTGCACAAAGAGGATGAAGACATCAGTGTGATAGATAGGCAAAAGATTAAATGGGATCTTTATGACTTCTTTGATCATCAGTTTTGACTGCAAGATAAGATGAGCCAACTTGGGTTCTGATTTGTTCTTTATTGGACGCAAACATTAGCCAGGGGCACCCAAGCTTGGGTTGATGCTTCTCATTTAAGGTGGAACTAGGCAGTTAGTGCCCAGATATCACTTTTTTGTTGCCAAAAACACAGTTGTACATAGGTGTTGTTGTACAAACATGTATTGGCATATAACTTTTTTGTCTTCATAAGGTAGAAAATGTTAGAAATATGTTACACTAGATCGTATATAGTTATGACAGATTAGAAAAGTAATGAAAGATTAATAGATTCTTGCCTTATAAATGTATTTCTATACCATTTATAACTTTAGTTGTTTATATCTTAATATTATTTTGAGTTACTAGACTTAAAATGATCCAAAATAAGATATATTGTATCCCTCATAAATTCCATCACTGTGTAATAAAAGAAAAGGGTCCCTTAAAGGGTTTGTATACACAGTCACAAAAATATCTTCAGCCAGACCCAGTCCACAACCAGCCACATGTTCTCTCAAATCTACTGTTTTTTTTTTTTATTCCACCTTAACATGGGCAGATTAAATGAGATTTTTTCTGCTATGCAGATTAAGGCTTGGGCACTCAGCGCTGACAGATACTAATGTCTAAATCAGCGTCCCAGACCAAACTGGGCCGTTGCTCTTGTTCGCCGTCGAAATGTCACCTGTTCCCATCCACCGATTTGCATAATGCAAAGTTTCTCACTCGTAAAATACAGATTAAGAGTGGAGATGGGGAGCCATTCGTAAAGCAGAGATTCATTTCAGAGCCCTGGCCCCCAGTGATTAACTCACTAACCACCATGGCCACTGAAATGTTAATGCTACAGTATTAATTACATGCCTACAAACCAGTCAGCCACACGATAATGACCTCTGCTTGCTGTATTGCATGAATGCATGTGTCATAATCACACTGTGAAATAGTGCAGCACACGTGAGCCCTACCTGCTTTGAACTGGGTTGGCTTTCATGAAAGATCTTTAAGAGGTCTGGTGGAGATTTTTTATTTTATTTTTTAGGTTTTCTAAAATACATGCCAAACTAAAACAATATACATGGCTAAAGAAAAGATTTTATGTACATGGTTATTTAATCTTGTGGTAAAATGCCATCATTTTGGTCATACATTTATTTGGCAAAATTTAGGATTTATTTTAACATTATATATGATATTTAGATAGCAAATTCTGTTATGCTATGTCTGCATTTGTGTCTGCAAACACTCTTGGCCAAATGTGTTTGGGAATGCAGAGATGTTTGACTAAGCAGTTAGCAGTGTTCTCATCTTCACTGTGATGCATGTGACCTTGTTAGCCAGGGCTGTGCAAATAGCCTTTGCCAGTGTTTAGTGCTTCATACTCTCCAAAATTCTCTTGGCCAGTAATCCTATAAGGTTTGCTATAAAATCTCATAACTTTGTATGATTCACTGTACATGGAATGATTAAAAAAAATTAGAAAAAATACTTCATTCTTCGAAAAAACCACTTGATTGTTTATATTTAGAAATGGATCAGTTAGTTCATGAAGTACAGTCGTTCAGTTGGTGCTTTTGGGTTATAACCCAAGATTTGTTGCAGTAGAAGATAAAAAATATCAGATTTATTATCATCTCTCTGTTTCATTCAGAACTCAGAGAAATTATCCTGTCAAATCTAATTGTAGTGTGAACCTCTGAGGTACTTATGAGGCGTCATCCCAAAAGTGCTGTAGTGGGACCTCACTTGTCTTCTTGACAGCCTAACAATGACCTCATTCAGGACTCCCATGGTTGGCCCCTCTACTTACTAAACATGTAGAAAAGAGATAGAAGAGGAATGATGAGGAATGGAGCAAGATAGTGCTCATTACAAACCTTCTTCCTTGTGACTGAAGTATGCTAGCAGTGTGCAGCTTAACGTGACTAACTCCAAGTGTTAACTGACCCCTGACCGCAGATTTGTGAAAGTGCAGGATTCTTAAGGCACTCCGTCCACTCCTGGTTACTGCATGCAAGGATTCCTGCTGCTACTGCGATAACGCTTGGTGACTGATAAAGTCGAGCAGTAATGGCTTTTTACTAATGAGAAAAGTGTCGCTGATTATGACGAATAGCCTTGGACCAACAGGCTAAGCTGCTACACAGGCCTCCGATTGTTAGCCAGGCGGGGCTTTGCATTTCATTACAGCTTCACTGATGTACAACCCCTGCTCACACTGTGTTGTGCTCCCTAACAGCTTCCTTGCTGTTTTTTTAATCTCACTATTTGTATATTATATTTATAAGTATAGTGTCTCAGAAAAATATAATTTTTTTTGTAATTTTGCATCCCTGGTTTTAGTGTGACTTTAAGTGATTGTGGTCTGAATTCCATATTGTGATTGCCTATAAAAAAACATAAAGCATATAACACAAGTGTAAAGTTAATTAGGATTAAAAATGAAAATGCATTTGTCTAATGCATTAACCCATTGGTTCCCAGAGTTTTTCTGCCGTGCCCCACTTTAGTAGATAACAATATTTTTGCGCCCCCCCCATGTTGACACATGTGCACGTTTTAAGCCTGGTTTATACTTGACGCATCGCGAGGGTCCGCGCGGCGAGAATGATGTAATCGCGGTGGCTCCGCACATTCGCGAGGCCTCGCACGCTGTCGATTCGCGAAGTCGTGCACCTCTCGAATTTTGTAACTTCACGTGCGCCGCGTCTGAGCGCAATGAACAAAGTCATGTTTGCCGTGTTCATACACCTTTATAAGGTGGAATTAAAACACTTGTACGTCACTTTCAAGGTCCATTTCAATATTTCCCAGCACGTTAAACTTAATTAAGGTAAATATTTATACATATACTCGAAATGATTCGAAATAATTCGCTTTTTAATCACATTAATTGTTATTTATTTTCAAAACGCCCAATCTTAACGTCTTCGCGTTCTCTCATGTTTCGTCCTGGAATTACAAGAGGCTCATATTTGTTAACGTAATACAAGAGAACTGTTCAGTCAGATAGCTATTTGTTGTGAAACGAAGTAGTTACAATTTCAACCATTTTCAAGTACTTTAGTCTAAATTCTAGCACTTTTCAAGCCTGAAACACAAAGCAACATTAAAATTCCTCAGGTAAATGTTCCTTCCCCTGTTGTTGAGGGGTGTTTCTTTATACTACAAAACAAAACAGACAAAACTACAGACAAAACTGTAGTTTTCAGACAAAACTACAAAGAATTCATAATTCATAGATGTATATTTCTATCTATATAGATCTATGTATATATATATATATATATATATATATATATATATATATATATATATATATAGTGTGTGTGTGTGTATATTTATTTATTTTGATGCCTGGTGTAGCGTCAGGTAAAAATGTTCTTTCACCGGTTTTGCAGGGGTTTTTTATTCTCCACTGCCACCTATCGCCACAGAGAACACTGCAGTGAAGCTCGTGAAAGTTTAATAAACGCCTACACCGTTCGTGCAGGGTCGGCAGAGTCACGCGCTATGGTCACTCGCGAAAGTATAAACCAGGCTTTACTTCCAAGTCCCCACTTTGGGAACCACTGCATTAACCTGTGAAAAAGACATTATTTAATAATTATTAATCAGAACTGACATTCAGCTACCACATTAGTGAATATAATCTGAGTTGACAATAAATATTGATCTTATAAAAGCTTGTCAAATCTTCCTAGTATCGAAACATATTACAGTTAAGGGCTTACGGTTTTAAGTAGTGATTTGAGCTGCTCTTGAAGTTCGTTTTTGCTTTGATTCTAGTTCCAACTGTGATATTCTGTTTGTCACATTTTAATAAATGGGAGTTTTCCATATTAGCCTTATTGACCTCCTCACTCTTGGATTTGGTGCTAAGGTAGTGCTTAGCAAGTTTAGCATTGTAAATAATAAATGGCTCCTAAATATAATAAATCAATTAATCATACAGTCATATATCAATTAATCACACTTAAATGTCAGGGCTAATTTTTGCAGTAAAAATCATATACATACATTGAAACAGATAATTTCACTTTTTAGCATGTTACACAGAGAGATACTAATGTTGTAACAATAACATTCAACATTTTTAATATCAATAAATGAGTGAATATTGTTTAGTTTTACAGATACAAGTCTGTTTTTGTATTTTGCAACTAACTTACTCTCTAGTAAAATGTTATTGATTAATACTTTCTTACTAAAATATATATTGAACTGTTTAATGTAATCTTTACTTTTTCTTTTTTTTCATCAATTTCAAGTGTTTCAAGTTTTTGTGCACCACACGTGACCATATACATGCACTATGAATACATAGACGACCATATACATGCACTATGAATATACACACAACCATATACATGCACTATGAATACATAGACGACCATATACATGCACTATGAATACATAGACGACCATATACATGCACTATGAATATACACACAACCATATACATGCACTATGAATATACACACAACCATATACATGCACTATGAATACACACACAACCATATACATGCACTATGAATACATAGACGACCATATACATGCACTATGAATACACACACAACCATATACATGCACTATGAATACACACACAGGACCATATACATGCACTATGAATATACACACAACCATATACATGCACTATGAATACACACACAACCATATACATGCACTATGAATATACACACAACCATATACATGCACTATGAATACATAGACGACCATATACATGCACTATGAATACACACACAACCATATACATGCACTATGAATACACACACAGGACCATATACATGCACTATGAATATACTAAGCCCTCTGCGGGCATGGCATACATGTCATACAACTGGAGTTTTTGTTATAAGTGTTATGACTGGCTGTGTCTTCTCAGTGGGAGATTTATTTGAACAGATTGAAGTATCTTTGTTGAGGAGTTCCTCAAATCCCTGGGTTAAATAAATGCCTGGTCTACGGGTTTGCTTCTGTTGAGACAGATCACTCTTGGCGGTTAACCAACGCATACATTACAGCTGCATTAGGACTATGTGTCTGTCATTGCCATGGCAGGCTGGTGCGTTGGGGAGTATGTGTGTGGTGAGGGTCACAGGAGAGGGCAAAGCTCATAAATGTCCCTGAAAGAAGGCAAATAATGGGATCCCTGATGTGGAACGGCCATAGCAAAGCTTACTTATGTAAATAAGGCTAAGATGTTGAAATCCATTATCCAACTAATTTGCATAAACAGTTTCAAATTGTGTGTATGGGACAGTGTTATATGAATGACATCCACCTCCATCCCCCTTCTCCTACATTCCTTACTGTATTCTGGGGAATAAGATGTGTGAGCTCAGAAACATGTACACACTAGACACTGTAAAACGTCAGTGCATCCACCATCTTACTGCACACACACACACACACACACACACACACACACACACACACACACACACACACCCCCACACACACACACACACAGCTGATATCATAATTTTTATTCTGTTCCATAGGCTACTCAAGGATTTGACTATTTTTCTTCTTACTCCTAGTGATCTCACTATCACTCCCAACAGAAGCAACACAATATTAGCCAATCATCATTGATAGATGAAGCATGGAAATTAGTGCCAGAGTTAAAGTGATAACTGCAACCGCACACTAACATCCCATTATGGCAGGCGTAATTGATGAGCTCATTAGGATCATTATTAGAGAAATTGATTTCAAATAGGCACTTAAATCCAGCCTGTTAAAAAGGTGGAGGAGAAACCTTCCACAGTGCCCAAAGTAGCTAAAATACATAATGGAGCAAGTAATTTAATAGCCGTTCTTTAATTAATTATTTGGGATTGTAGAGTATGGTCATAAAATAAGTTGCCACATATGTAGTTTATGCACCAAATCAACCTTCCAACAGCTTAGCAACATTAATGACTGCTCATTGTGTGTGTCCCAATAATTAATTAATTAACCTTAATCTTAGAATTCAATTACTCGTGTGAAATGGTTAATTTAAAGGTATACAAAGTATTCCTTCGTCACCGCTACAAAAAATACTTTTTTATGTCTGCCTGTTCATTTTCTAATGTCCCTGAGTGGAAAAAAAACACAATCTACAACTTTCAGAGGTACCAATATGCATTCTTTTGGATTTTCCATGTATTTTTGTAACAGAATGGACTGTGTTCAGGGTGGGTGTAATGCCTGGGCTGGGACAATAGGGGAGCTGTGGCGCTGAGTGACAGGAAGTGCCCAGTTTGAGATGATTGCTCACCTATAAAAGCAGGAAGTTGGAGGTGCTGAGGAGGGTTTTCTTGGTGTCCTTTGTGCAGGGGGTAAGGTTGGTGGTGTGCAGGTTGATTTCTTTTTGGCGTGTCTGTGGTAGGTGTGTGAGGTATCATTGGTGTGGTTGTGTGTTGAGGCTGTTTGACTGGTCTGGTTAATTTATCAGTGACTTGCTTGATCTTTGTGGTTGGGTTTAGCTGAGATTTGGGAGAGTGTATGAGTGGGTGCCGTTTCAACGTGTGTGTGTGTGTGTGTGTGTGTGTGTGTTCAGTTGTTTTTTGTTTGTCTCCGACTGGGTGGCCAACCGGTACTGGGACACTGTGCGCCACCAATTATTCTAGCCAGTGGCTTAGCGTGGGCAGTAGTTCGGATTCGGCCATGTGTTTGATGTACGTCTTTTAGATCTTCTTTTAAAGCTAATAAAGGTAATTCTATTTTATTAGTGGGGTTTAAGCTTGTGCATTGGGGCCACTGGCTGGGGTGAGGAGTCTAGCTGTTCACCACAGGCTTAGTCCAGGTTTTGCAGAGGTTTATCTCTGATGAGCTGTAATAGTTTTACCCCTGTTCCCACCAAATGGTTGGGTGGTTTTGTAGTGGTTTTGTAGCTAGGTTGTATGATTGCTGTGCTCCATGTTTGTAGTGTTGCCCCTGTAGGTGAGCAGCTACCCCTCCAATCCTCCCATGAGTCTGATGTATTTGTTTTAATAAACCCTCAACTACATTTGATCTGTCTTACTGCTCTTCTGTGGTGTCGTCAACTTACTGGTGTCGGAACCTTGTGTTACATTTTCATCTGTGATTTTCTCTGTGTCTGATCTGCAATTTTGTACAGCTTCCTATTTCAAATAGCCTTTTGGTTATATTCAGTGGTGGGTGGACACTCACAATAAGCTCTTTGGGAACATGTCCAAGAGTTTTCTAGTGCTCACAGGTACTTTTATTTGTAAGTATTAAAGTGGCCCAACACATGAGCTTCATAAAGGGGGAAGGGAGGTTACCCTTTTTAAGGTTAGCACACTTACCCATCAAGCCTTCTCTCCCTTAGCCCGTACCCAAACACATAGGACTTTGCCATCTTGGGGAAAGGTCACAGAACACTTGTATGAGTGAGGTGTACACGTGACAGTTATAATTTGATCATGTAATGTGATGATCACCTCTCTTTTAACTTAGTCTTAGTCCTTAATGTCTATCCTGCAGGTTATCATGTCTGGATCTCCCTCCTCTGGTGCACCTTGGAATGACCCGGGACTACAACCCCTGGCAAAAAGTATGGAAACACCAGTCTGGGATGAGCACTCATTCAGACATTTTATTCTGTAGAACAAACACGGCACAAAAACATGAAGCAATAATAAGGTCATTCCAAAGTGCAACTTGTTGGCTTTCAGAAACACTAAAAGAAATTAAAAAAACATTGTGGAAAGTAAATGCTACTTTTATTGAGCAAGCACAGGGAAAAAATATGGAATCACTCAAATCTGAGATAAGAAATATGGAATCATGAAAAACAGATAAACAAAAGAACATTCAAAATACATCACTAGTATTTAGTTGAACCACCTTTGGCTTTTATAACGGCTTGCAGTCTCGGAGGCATAGACTTGATGAGTGACAAGCAGTATTCTTCGTCAATTTGGTTCCAACTCTCTTTGATAGCAGTTGCCAGATCAGCTTTGCAGGTCAGAGTCTTCTTGTGGACCTTTTTTTTCAATTTCCACCACAGGTTTTCAATTAGGTTGAGATCTGGACTATTTGCAGGCCATGACATCGACTGAATGCGTCTTTCTCCAAGGAATGCCTTCACTGTTTCTGCCCTGTGGCACGATGCATTGTCATCTTGGAAAATGATTACATTATTTCCAAACATCTGTTCAATTGAAGGGATAAGAAAACTGTCAAAAATGTCAATGTAAACTTGTGCATTGATAGAAGAACTAGAGCCCCTGAGATTTCAGGATTCTGAGGACATCACCCCTCCTTCTTCTCCTTCTTGCCAGCAATTAGCAAAGCCAAACATCACCCTTTATTATGTTAATTCACAGAGCAAGACTGGGGCAGCAGCCTCACCCAGAAAGTCTCTGATCACAGAGATCACAGATCACAAACAAGCAGAAACACAAATGCTTCTATCAAATGCTTCTAACACAAATATAGATAGATAGATAGATAGATAGCACATGAATTTGTTTTCCTGTCTTTTCCTCTCCTTTTCCAGCCTGCTGTTTAGATCACAACATTTATCAGTGATGCAACGTGATCATGCTAATTTCTGCTAGGATTTCCTATATAACATTAGCCTCAAGCTAATTGCTTAGCTTTTCAAACGTGAATTCAAACGCGGAAACAGAAAGTGTTGGATTACAATAAATATTATATAGTATTGTGGCGTCGGCGAGTGAGGAGACTGGCTCAGGAAGCTCATTTCTACACAGATGGCTATTTATTTATGAGTAACAGAAAATGTCATTCAAAAACACACCCACACTGGCGCTACTGGCAGCCATGTCATGCATTCACATACATTGCCCACTCATGGTGACTTGCCCCTGAACACACCTTTTCCCCCCAAAGTATTCCCATCAACTATCTAAACAACTACTGACTTAAACACACATTTATAGAACACTTTAAGAAACATTTTTACTGAATTATGTACAAGAATGATGCGCTTCCCAGCATCCTCCACAGCAGGTGGGCGGAGCCCACCAGTCCACTAGTCCACCGCCGTCACAGTATAGTATATGAAATATACAAAGAGCAAGATTCAAACAATTTTATTTATTTTTATTGTTTGACGGGACTCATTAGAGAAACTGTCGTCTCTACGTGCGCTTGAATTGTAACTTTTGAAACACAAGTCTACAAATTTTCCGCTGTTTGTTGTAGTATCGGTAACATATACAGTCTGCTTGTAACTTCAAGTTTTTCATGAAGTATCACGTTTGGTGCTTTGGCAGTCGTATGAGTTTGGGGGTGATCCGCTTGTGCTTTGGCAGGCGTATGAGCTTGGGGGTGAGCCGCTTCCACTGCATTACCAAGATAATGGGCGTTAATCCCTTCACAGCAGGGGAGTGGGCTACATGGACCTTACCAAGCCTTGTGAAATTTTTGCTGCTGTAGGAGCTCTAGTTTAACCACAGTCATCTCCCCAGTGCCTTTGCCTGACATGCAGCCCTATGTCATCAAGGACTGTGGAAATTTGGTTGTTTTCTTTGGTGTTTAGGCAGTCCTCTTTATAAATCTCACTGGAACAGCACCAAACTAAATTTCCAGCATCATCACCTTGTCCAATACAGGTTCTTGACTCATCACTGAAGATAACTTTCAATCAGTCATCCACAGTCCATGATTGCCTCTCCTTAGCCCATTGCAGTCTTATTCCTTTCTGTTTAGGCATCAGTGATGGTTTTCTTTTAGCTTTCCTGTATTGAATCCCATTTCCTGTAGGCAATTTCTTACGGTTCAGTCACATACATTAGCTCCAGCTTCCTCCCATTTATGCTTCATAAATGTTTAGTTGTACTGTTTCGGTTTTCAAGACAAATATCAAGTCAAATTTATTTATATAGCGCTTTTTACAACACGTTGTCACAAAGCAGCTTTACAATCATATGGGTCCAGATCCCTAATGAGCAAGCCAAGGTGACAGTGGCAAGGAAAAACTCCCTATGATGGTGGGGATTAGGAAGAAGCCTCGGGAGAACCAAGACTCAAAAGGGAACCATCCTCCATTGGGCGGCTCGTTAGCACAAGTCCGTATTTGTGGACAAAAGGTGGTTCTACAGTTATAGTTAAGGTTCTTGTTCCCTGGCCAAGTAGTCACAGTCCCTTCGGTGCAGATGGTGAGCCTCAGGTAGGAGCTAGCATCTGCATGTCCTCTTGTGGCAATGACACATCCAACCCCAGCATCAGTACATCCACCATCAAGCCAGACCATCTCCCAGGTGCTTGTAGATACTTGCTCGTCTTGGGTAGAAGCATGCAAAAAGATAGACAATACAGACTGAGTGTGTGGACATCAATTTAAACCACCATTGATTTAAACATACATAGCTCACATGCCAGTGATTAGCATGTGGCTCTGGCAGGCTAATCTATAGCAGGATAACTAAAGGGTTCAGAGGTGACCACAGTCATGAGGGCTCACTGAGACATTGCTTTCCAGTCAAGTCATTGTCACAACTAGAGTGACGCCATGACACAGCTGGATGACAGCATCAACAACTCAGATTACCAGAAATCTCAATGTCTGGAGGCCCCCGAGCCCCACACCATACAAGGGGAATATTAACTGAAGGCTTGATTAAATAGGTGAGTCTTAAGTCTAGATTTAAAGATTAGAACTGTGTCAGAATCTCAGATTGGAGCTGGAAGGCCATTCCATAATTGAGGGGCTTTAAAGGAGAAAGCTCTGCCTCCAGCTGTAGTCTTACAATTTTTTGGAACTAGAAGAAATCCAGCATTTTGGGAGCGCAAAGGGCGAGATGGGTTGTAGTAAGCAATGAGTTCACTCAGATATTGTGGGGCAAGACCATTTAACGCCTTATCCAGGGGGAAAAATAAGTATTTAGTCAGTCACCAATTGTGCAAGTTCTCCCACTTAAAAAGATGAGAGAGGCCGGTAATTGACATCATAGGTAGACCTCAACTATGAGAGACAAAATGTGAAAAAAAATTGAGAAAATCATTTTGTCTGACTTTTAAAGAATTTATTTGCAAATAATGGTGGAAAATAAGTATTTGGTCAATAACAAAAGTTCATCTCAATGCTTTGTTGTATATCCTCTGTTGGCAATGACAGAGGTCAAACGTTTTCTGTAAGTCTTCACAAGGTTGGCACACACTGTTGCTGGTATGTTGGCCCATTCCTCCATGCAGATCTCCTCTAGAGCAGTGATGTTTTGGGGCTGTCGGCGGGCAACACGGACTTTTAACTCCCTCCAAAGGTTTTCGATGGGGTTGAGATCAGGAGACTGGCTAGGCCACTCCAGGACTTTGAAATGTTTCTTACGAAGCCACTCCTTTGTTGCCCTGGCAGTGTGCCTGATCATTGTCATGCTGAAAGACCCAGCCACGTTTCATCTTCATTGCCCTTGCTGATGGAAGGAGGTTTGCACCCAAAATCTCACAATACATGGCCCCATTCATCCTTTCATGTACACGGACCAGTCGTCCTGGTCCCTTTGCAGAGAAACAGCCCCAAAGCATGATGTTGCCACCCCCATGCTTGACAGTTGGTATGGTGTTCTTTGGATGCAATTCACTGTCCTCCAAACATGACGAGTTGTGTTTTTACCAAATAGTTCTACTTTGGTTTCATCTGACCATATGACATTCACCCAATACTCTTCTGGAACATCCAAATGCTCTCTAGCAAACTTCAGACGTGCCTGGATATGGACTGGCTTAAGCAGGGGGACACGTCTGGCACTGCAAGATCTGAGTCCCTGGCGTCATAATGTGTTGCTGATGGTAGCCTTTGTAACATTGGTCCCAGCTTTCTGCAGGTCATTCACTAAATCCCCCTTGTGGTTCTGGGATTTTTCTTCACCGTTCTGAAGAGCTGAGATCTTGCGTGGAGCCCCAGATCGAGGGAGATTAGTAGTGGTCTTGTAGGTCTTCCACTTTCTGATTATTGCTCCCACAGTAGATTTCTTCACACTAAGCTGCTTGCCTATTGCAGATTCAGTCTTCCCAGCCTGGTGCAGGTCTACAATTCGGTTTCTGGTGTCCTCCGACAGCTCTTTCGTCTTCACCATAGTGAAGTTTGGAATGTGACTGTTGTCACAGTCACACTCCAAGGTTGTGGGCAGGTGTCTTTTATACTATTAACGACTTCAAACAGGTGCCATTAATACAGGTAATGAGTGGGGGAAAGAGGAGCCTCTTAAAAAAGAAGTTACAGGTCTGTGACAGCCAGAAATCTTCCTTGTTTGTAGGTGACCAAATACTTATTTTCCACCATTATTTGCAAATAAATTCTTTAAAAGTCAGACAAAATGATTTTCTCAATTTTTTTTCACATTTTGTCTCTCATAGTCTACCTATGATGTCAATTACAGGCCTCTCTCACCTTTTTAAGTGGGAGAACTTGCACAATTGGTGACTGACTAAATACTTATTTTCCCCACTGTAGGTTAACAGAATCAATCAATCAATCAATCAAATTTTATTTATATAGCGCTTTTTACAACAGTTGTTGTCACAAAGCAGCTTTACAAGTGCCGAGTCCTAGCCCCCAGTGAGCAAGCCAAGGGCGACAGTGGCAAGGAAAAACTCCCTAGTTTTTTTGCATGAGGAAGAAACCTTGAGAGGAACCAAGACTCAGGGGGAAGAATTTCAGAAATTCAGAAGAATTTTAAATTAAATTCTATATTTAATGGGAAGCCAGTGTAATGCAGCAAGAGTGGGACTAATATGATCAGATTTTCTAGCCTTAGTTAGGACTCTAGCTGCAGCATTTTGTCACGGTGGGTCGGCCTGGACACCACCAGACATTATGTAAAAGGAAAAAACCGCCTTAGCGACATTGCATATATGTGTGTCAAATGAAATATCCGAATCAATAGGGACACCTAAGCTTTTTGCGATAGATTTAGGTCAGGGGTGCCCGTCTACTGGTTATCGCGTTATTGTTATCGCAATGGAAGTGTGGGTAGATCCTATGACATTAAAAAGTAGGGGATGAATGACAAAAAAGAGATGAATGACAGGCTATCAACTATCTGCACTGAAGGTTGTCTTTTGATTGAAATACAGGGTAGCCAATCGAACTTCTGAACTTTTGACACCCTACGAATTCACGTTAAACTGCTCTAACTTGTTCAGTTACCTTGATGCGTAGCTAGCCTACAATTTATTTAAACTAAATACAACAAAGGGTATAAAAATGAGTGCCGTAGCTGGTCCGAGTAAGAAGCCTAAAACCTACCACTTCATACAGAATGTTAGGAGGATTTGTTTTTCACTGTGTCATATTCTAAGTGTGTTTGTCTCATCTGTCAGTGTGTCGTTGCTATTCCAAACAAGGGAAATGTGGAGCGGCATTTTCGGACTGTTCATTAAAACGATGACATTGACTTTCCTCCTAAAAGCGAACTGAGAAGGTGTTACGGTGACAGCTCCGGACCCTTCCCTGTGGGCGTGTCGTTATGTCGTCTGCGTGCAGTTATGTCCATGTTTGTACTTCCGTGTGTGTGGGTGGTTTGTGAGCGTGTTCGTAGTTGCACCTGTGCCTTGTCTCGAGATCATGAGTGTATGTGTTAATCACCTATTTAATGTGCGTTCGCGCAAATGTCTAGTGCTCGTCTTTGTCTAAAGTTTCGTGTCTGCGTGAGTGTCAGATGTTTGTGCTTACCCTCCGCACGGAGCTTACACCTGTGATTTGTGTTAATAAACATTTCATGTGCACCGTTCAATGCTCGTCGTGCCTCCTCCTTCGAGTGTCACAGAAGGAGAAAGTTGAAAGAACTAAAATCCCAGTTGTCCGGACAGCAGTCCTTTTTCTCACATCTGACTCACTAGACTTTAAAAACAAATCAGAAATATTATCTCCAATCAAAGCTCTCCAGGTATCGAGGAATACAGTCACACGGCGCTCTGAAGCCATGGCTGAGGATTTGACCTTTGGAAGGATATTGCGATTGAGCGTTTCTCGCTACAATTAGCGATACTTTAAAATACTTCATGAATATAAATAAATACTTTATTTATCCTAAAAGGGAAAAAGGGAAAATGAAAGAAAGAATACACAATATTAAATAGTAATAATAACATAAATAATAATATAGAAGGAATAAATTTATGTTTTGCATTTTTATTGTAGGTAGATCATTTTGACTTGGTCATCTTATAAGTAGCTCACAAGCTGAAATCGTCAATCAATCAAAGTTTATTTGTATAGCGCTTTTAACAACTCAAGTTGTCGCAAAGCAACTTTACAGGATTTACAAGGTTAACAATACTATGGGTCCAGAACCCTAATGAGCAAGCCAAGGGCGACAGTGGCGAGGAAAAACTCCCTATGATGGTGGGGAATAGGAAGAAACCTCAGGAGAACCAAGACTCAAAAGGGAACCCATCCTCCATTGGGCGGCCCGTTAACACACAAATACACAAGTCACACACAATTCACACAATCAGACTAGGTAAAAGGTAGAATTGAAAGTTCTGGGTTTTGATATTGTCACTGTAAATGTCTGTTGATGAACGCCAGGCTTTCATTCCGTGTTGGAGCAGTGATGCTGGTATTGTAGGCTCCGACTGCAGTGTTACTCCCCAGGTGAACCCCGGCATCAGCACATCCACCGGCAGCCAGACCATCCCCCAGGTGCCTGCAGGTGCCTGTATCCAATCGTCTTGGATAGAGCCATGCAAGAAGATAGACAATACAGACTGAGTGGACATGAATTTAAACCACCATTGATTTAAATGTACATAGCTCACGTGCCAGTGATGAGCATGTGGCTCCGGCAGACTAATCTATAGCAGCATAACTAAAGGGAGGGGTTCAGAGGTGACCACAGGCATGAGGGCTCACTGAGACATTGCTTTCCAGTCAAGTCATAGTCACAAATAGAGTGATGCCAAGACACAGCTGGATGACATCAACATCTCAGATCACCAGAAATCTCAATGTCTGGGGGCCCCCAAGCCCCTACACCTTACAAGGGGAATGTTAGCTGAATGGTGTGGGCACCTCTGATTTAGGTGTTACTGAAAAACCGTCTAGGGTAAGGGGAATATCAGCCCAATTGCTTCTAGCAGCTTTAGGCCCAAGAATCAGCACCTCAGTCTTATCGGAATTTAGTTGAAGAGAATTAGACTCCATCCAGTTTTTAATGTCCTGGACAGAGTTGTCAATCTTGAGTAATATCATCCGGATTGGAAGATATATACAACTGAGTATCATCTGCGTAGCAATGGAAACCAATACCATGCCTACGAATGATAGTGCCCAGTGGTAGCATATATAATGAGAATAATATGGGGCCCAGTACAGATCCTTGTGGGACACCATACTTTACCTTAGAATGCTCCGATCTGTCAGGTAGGACCTGAACCAGAGTGCTGAACCTCTTATGCCAATGAGTGTCTCCAGCCTATTCAGTAGAATATTATGATCAATGGTGTCAAAAGCAGCACTGAGGTCTAGCAGTATGAGAAAAGACGATATTATCCTTTATCAGAGGATATTAAGAGATCATTCAGTACTTTAGTAAGTGCCGGTTCAGTGATGTGATGGGGTCTAGATTGAAATAACTGTCTGTAAGAAGGAAGAGAGTTGTGAAGAAGCTACTTTCTCTAAAATTTTGTATATGAATGACAGATTAGAGATTGGCCTATAGTTGGACAGTTCCTGGAAGTTAATGTCACGGCCTTTCCCAACAAAGGGCAAAATTTATATTTCTCTTAACTCAATCCCAAACACTACACCTTGGGTAGATGCAGAGAGAGGATGGAAATTTTACACAATTTATTTTAACAAAAGATAAAATTATAAAATCTATTTAAAAAAGGATCATCCACTCCAAGTCCATCCAGTCTCAGTCCAGAACCTCGCAGCCAGTTCAAAGGGGGACACGCAACAGTCCACTTAGTGTCCTGGATAAGTAATGCTGCAGACAAAGGACAGAATAACAAAACAAAACGCAGTCACTACTCACAGAACTAAAATTATAACAAATGGAACACGAGAACCCACAAAGACAAACACCAAAATGGAGCCCAAAGGATATATAATATATATTAGGCAAATAAAATGTTCCCTATAAGGCTAGCCCTGAAAAAACCTACTTAAAACACCACAGCAAACCCTCCAAATCATAAACCCCAAAATAAATCCAACCAAACAAACCCAAACCCCTTGCACACAACCAAACCTCAAATAATAAAACAAACCTATAACAGTTCCCAGCCTAATGGCTACTGACTCCAACAAACTAACTGACTCCAACAAACTAAAACAATTAAAATGTGCTGCTCTAAAACGACGACTGGTGGATGGCAGAAGGTTAAAATTCTTATAAAAGGTAGGGGGGGGTTTCCAGGGTTGCCAACTTTTGACATTCGCTTGGAGTGAGATTTTAACCTGGAGCCGGTGGCGAGTGTATTTTGTTGAGCGGGGGGGGGGGGGGGCGAACGAAAGTTGTTGAGCAGGGGGGGGGGGGGGTGGCAAACGTAAAATGGACACAGATTCAGTGTTATATCGTCGGTGGATGGCGCCAGAGCTAGCGAACTAGTAACGTATTGAATCATATATGTGGATCTGAGGTAAATAAACTGGATTTTTTTTTCGGCGTGAGATATCGGAAGTGTGGCGTGACAGCGTGTGAAAACGGTCAAATGCGTGTGTCTCACGCTCAATGAGCGTCCTCACCCTTCCTTGGTATCAACGCGCTTCTCATGAGCAGACAGCTATATTGCCCTCACGTTCTCGCTTCCACCAGCAGCTCAGCTGTATTACTCCGGCACGTCCCAACTTCCCGGATCAGTCGGACAAACAACCGCCGCTTGGTTCTCTTGGCTCACTCGGTTCACCCTTCAATCAACGGAAGTCTTTCCTCTTCCAGTGACTCACTCTGTGCTTGTTGCGTACTTTCCAGAGTCTGGAGCAGTGTCCCCATGTGTCACTTCTTGTCCAAGATTTTTTGCCTCTTCTCTGCACTCCAACAGGCTGTTTTAACAGCAATAATTAGTTCCCAACTCCCAGTTGCAGCTGCAGCCCATTTACACATCATGTCTCAGTGCTGCTGCAACCCATCACAATAAAAGTCCCACCTTCACAAATAATTGATGATACATCCAGTGAAAAAAAAATTTTTTTTTAATATTGTCACCCTTGACATCAAGACCAAGTTTTTTAATTAGCAGCTTGATGACTGTAAGTTTAAATGAACTGGGAATGTAGCCCAGGCTAAGAGAATAGTTAATTATAGTAAGCAACGGTTCTACATTGCTATGCAGTAATTCTTTAAATAGATGAGTTAGTACAGCATCTAGTATGCATGTGGAGGGCTTAGCAGATTTCACCAATGAAATAAGCTCCTCACAACCAATTGGGGAGAAGGACTCTTAACAGGGCATCAGAGCTGACCAGACAGCTGTCAATGTGCATTGGCATGTTGACAGGCTCTGAGATAACACAACAAATTTTTTCCCTAATTTTATCAATCTTATCATAAAAGAATTTAATAAAATTGTTACTGCTACACTCTAATGGAATTAGAGAATTGATTTGTTCATGACTCCTCGTAAGGCTGGAAACAGTTTTAAAAAGGAGTCCTGAATTGTTTTTATGTTTTTCTATTAAGGCCGATAAGTATGATGATTTTGCCGTATGGAGGGCATGCTTATATTCAATAAGGCTGCTTTTCCATGATAGTCTATACACTTCTAGCTTTGAATTTTACCATTTACGCTCCAGGATCCGTGCAGCTCGTTAGAGACTACGCATGTGCTCATTGTACCATGACGCTATTTTTCTCTCAGTGGTTCTCTTGTATCGTAATGGCGCAACCTTGTCTAAAGCTGTACGAAGGGAAGTCTCAACGTGCTCGGTGAAACGCTCTAGTCCTTCCGGAGCTACAGGTGGATCAGTGTTTGTCAGACCCGATAAAATATCAGTGAGCGCGGCTATGGTACTGGGTGTTACAGCTCGTTTAATTTGGTAGCGGGGTGGCCGATCAATACAGTCAGTCAAACACAACTCGTACGTTATGAGGCTGTCAGAAACGGCCTCACTCTGAGGAAGAATTGCTAAACTGGATGTTAGTCTCTAGTATGACTACAATTATGCGTAGGACCCACCACATTCTGAGTGATACCCATTGAATCAAGAATTGCTTGAAAATTTATGCTAAAAGAGTCACACCGATTTTCAAAATGGATGTTAAAATCACCAACTATAATCACCTTATCGGCTGATAGCAATACATGAGACAGGAAGTCTGAAAACTCCTGCAAGAACTCAGAGTATGAACCAGGGGGGCGGTAAATAGTAATTAACATAAACGACTGCGACGCTTTGTTGGTTGTTAAATTTGAAACATTTGATACAGTGTGGATGAGATGTTCAAAAGAATTAAACTTGAAGCAGAATTGTTGAGAAATGCCTACATCAGAGTCATATATTGTGGCGACACCACCTCCTCGACCATTTGGACGGGGGTTATGAACATATCTATAGCCAGAGGGAGAAGCGTCATTTAGGGCCATATAGTCATCTGGTCGGGACCAGGTTTCCGTCAAGCAAAGCATGCATAAATTATGATCGGTAATCATTTAATTAACAAGCAATGCTTTAGATGACAGGGATCTAATATTTAGCAGTCCTAGTTTCAGATTTAAATTATTCTCAGAGGCAGCGTAATTGAATTTAACATTGATAAAATTTTGTCTACTCATTTTGTGAGAATAATTTTTTGGTACTCGAGGAACAGACACAGTTTCAATCTGGTGTGACCTGCAGCTCGCAGACAGTCGGTTTAGCCTGTGTGTCTGCTGCCTGGCCTCGGCTCTGGTTTGTCAATCCCCATTAACTACTGCTACACTACCACTATTAAGCCTAGCAGATATGGTACAGGAAATGAGAGCAGCACCCTCCCAAGAGGGGTGAATGCCGTCCCGTTTCAAAAGGCCAGGCCTGCCCTCAAAACGTGTCCAATTAGCTACATTCACGTGTCGGAGCTGAGAGGCCTTAAGTTCTTTGTCTTGATGCTTTGAGGTCTTTCATGGTCTACCAGTACACTTGGCTTTAACAACCATTCCATGCCGTTTGTATTTGGTCCATATCTTGGATACAGCTGACTGTGAACAGCCCACATCTTTAGCAACCATGCGTGAAGAGTTACCTTCTTCAAGACGTTTCACAATCCTCTCTTTTGTTTCAAGAGACATTTCTCTTGTTGGAGTCATGGTTCTTGCTACTCCACTTCGTCTAGCAGCCCTGCAAGGTGTCACGACTGTAGGTGTTTTTAACTGTAGACTAACTAGCAGATGTAATCTGAGGCAGGTGTCCATTTCGGGAAAGGAAATTGACTGGGTGTGTCCTTATTTTCTACCTCCAATTTGAGTGATTCCATATTTTTTTCCTCAGAATTGAGTGAGTCCATATTTTTTTCCCTGTGCTTGCACAATAAACGTAAGATTTACTTTGTTTCCACAATGTTTTAAAAATTTCATTTAGTGTTTCTGAAAGCCAACAAGTTGCACTTTGGAATGACCATGAATGATCATGTTTTTGATCTGAGTTTGTTCTACAGAATAAGATGTCTGACTCGGAGTGTCTGACTCAGAGTGCTCATCCGAGACTGGTGATTCCATACTTTTTGTCAGGAGGGGCCACATAATTTTAATCACACATAACACAACCATTGATTTTGCTTTACTGAGAAATATAGGTGTCTTCAACTAAGGATTTTCATAGTCGAATCTGATTCGTCAGATTTTCCCTTTAGTCAACTAATAGTCAAATCGGGATTTTTTAAATCTAGAGCACCTTAAACGGGATCCCGTTCTCATTCAGGACTTTTTTCCACATCAAAGTAAAAACCTAAAACACTCAGATAAATGAATAAACATGGTAGGTTGGCTTTATTCAGCTTTTATTTATTGATTTATTTACTTATTTATTTTTTATGAAACGTTAGAGAACATTAACAAAAAAAAGTCACCATCAGTGCGCATATACAAACTCTCAGACAGGCACTGTGCAAAATGTCAAAAATATTTTAAATAAAATATGCCTGTCTGAAAATATTTTTTAAATGGCCACACAACAGCAAAAAAATTCTAAGTAAAGGTTCAAGTAACGGGGTTCAAAAAGCAAACAACAACAAAAAATTTTTATAGGCCTACTTGCAGACGCACCATAACGAGACGACACGAACGAAACGACAAACGGCTGAACTGTTTTTTTTTCTGCCTTACGCGTTTTAAATGGTATGCCATGTTGGTTGTTGTCGTGCGAAATGAAAGACGTTGATGACATAACTTGCACTTTACTTTGTTTGATTCATCTTTATCTTTTTCAAAATTCTCCCACACTTTGCAAGTTTTTTTGTAGCCATTATAATCTTGGCAGATGCTGACAATCCTGTAGCGTGTTCAGCTCCGCTCATTTGGATTGTGCAACTGCAGGGTGTGATTTATTAATGTGTAGTAAGGAAGATGCCTATTGTAAATGCGCACACGTCATTTAAAAATATTTATTAACAGAAATTAGGATGATTTTATTTGACAAAAGGCTATATATAACGAAATCAAAGACATTGCTTATGCCAGGTTCACACTACACGAATTTTCAGTCGTCAGGTTTTTGTGCCGTTCGCACTACACGACTGGTTGTGCTGTAATCGCGAGTCTTTCAGTTGTTGTGGCTTTCACACTACATGACTGATCGGACTGGGGAATCGCCGACTCATCTGGCTGCTGTCCAAAAACACGAGAACACGAAAATGAAACTCTCGCGAGAACCTGCAACACCGGGCATTAGCAGCATCCTTGGGCACCCCCATGCAGTTAGAATGGTACATTCGACTATGACGTTCATAGTCGACTAGGGGGTCTAGTCGACTATAGTCCAATCAGCGACTATTGCAGGTCACCCCTACTGAGAAATATCCTCTGCAACTTTTCATTGAGATTAAATGCAGTCTAGAGGGGCATTTGCTTAAACCTTCAAAACCCAGATACATTTTTTTATTAACACTGTAAAGTATTGTCAGGTGTGTCTATAAATGTGTATTGCATGACATACATGTTCAAATGAAGAATATATAAAAACACATACAGTACTCACAAAAAGTTAGGGATATTTGGCCTTCAGGTGAATTTTATGGATTGCATGAATTTTCATAGTTCCATCATACTACAGTAATATTATATCATTAAAGTAGGACATAAAAGTAGATGCATGCAATGGTGATTTCCTAAAAAAACAATCTTCAAACAATTTGCAAACAATCAAAACAAGTTACGAGCCTCCACACTCAGCTGATCCTATAGGTGCAGGTCACTCCTAATGATGCCACCTTGATGAGCTGTAATATTGTCAGCCATGAACATAAAATTAGGTATGTGTTATTCATGCACAGACACAATGACTGGATTAATGATGTTATTCAAGTATTGTGGGCTTGCCCACAGAACTGCCCTACACTTTGTAAATTGTACAGTGACAAACCCAGACCTACTAGACTAGACACACCAGCCCTTACTGTAACACCACCACCAACACCTCGTTTGATGATAATCTGGCAGTGATGGTCTTGGTGGTGGTCGTGGCAGTGATGGTCTTGATGATCTTGAGGGTCGTGGGTTTGATTCTCAGACCGCAGGCCATGACTGAAGAGCCCTTGAACAAGGAACCTAACCCTAACTGCTCCCTGGGCGCTAGACTAGGTCTGCCCACCACTCTGGACATGTGTGCTCCACAGCCCCCTAGTAATCGATATTGTGTGTGTGTGTGTGTGTGTGTGTGTAAACAGTTTCGAATGGTCTGACATGACCATTCACCTCCCTCAGAAGTGCATGGAGTTGTGCGGCATTCATTATCTGGTTCCACAGGGTACTGATCACAATGAAGCGGACATCATGCACATCCACTTCTATGTCTTTCTGTGACTCCTCCAGTCTCTCCATTGTAACCAACTAATGACACTCTGTGACACTCTATGCTCAGTGGCCACTTCCATCTGAGAACTTCCTGTTTGAAACCTCGCAATGGTGAGACAGTGTTAATCAATTGTTACGTGTCATCTTGTTCTTGTGATGTCAAAATGTGAATAGCATGATGAGTAGAACAAAATAAATAAATACAAATTGTAATTGGACCAGGAAATGTATTGGTTTTATAAGTAGTGCAAAAAGCGATGAAACAGTTGGACATGTGCATTCAGAGAATTTAGAGAAGGTCACATTAAGTTCACCTGTAAATGTTGTAAAGTCCATTTTAGGTTCAGCCTGCAATTTCACCCAAAAGCCAAATTTATTCACCTATTGTGAATTTTGCCATTAAGCTCCTTGTTAGAGAACAGCAAGTTGGAAGGACATCTGGCATGTATAGCCAGATTTAGCTCTTTTCACAGCATTTCTATGGGATTGAGGAATAAGCAGACCCAGACTTTCACATCTCCACCACCATGCTTCACTGTTGGGAGGAGGTTCTTCTCTTTATATGCAGTGCTGACATTTGTCCAAACAAGGTGCTTGTGATGTGTGAGGTGGGTTAATCTGAATTATTTTTCTAGTGCTTGTTTTGTTTTGATGGCCGTCTGCTTCTGGGCAGAGTTGTGGTGATGCTAAGTGCCCTCCATTTGTAAATGGTTTGTCTTACAGTGGATGGATGCAGTGAGAATCTTTTGGGGAATCTTAAACTGCAGCAGAACCCCTCTACTTGAAGTTCTTGATAATTCACTAAATGATTGATGAGATGCTATCTTAGAACGCAGCAATGCCCTTGCCTGTGTAGTGGAGAAAGAAAAACTTTTCCATTCTTGCTCTGGGGGGGAGGGGGTCATCGGTGTATGATATGACACAAATGACATGGTGTCTGTGTAAAAATTGCATTTATTGAACAGCTCAAAACAACATAATACACTAACAAAAACATACACGAACAAAAACATACACTGACATTTTTTGAGTGTAATAGTGATTGACTAAGTAAAAAAATAAATAAATAAATAAAGGCTCCTCTTTAGTCCTCCTCTTGCGAGTGTATTTGTCAGAAGACTGCATCTCTTTCAACAGTTTACCATTACCCATTAAGTAGGTATGAAAATCTTTGCAGGTCATGTTCCTGAAATTGTACTGGGTGCACAAAATCCCTTTCAGTGAATCCACAGACGTGCCATTCCTCTCCTTCGTCCACTGCGCTTGCATCAGTGAAAAGATGCACTCCACATTTGCATTGTGGGCAGGTATGGCAAAAAACTGTACCATCTTGAGCAGCTCTTAATGAAAATTTACACTTTTTGACCTTTCAAAAAATTTAGTCCACCACTGATGTGCTTGTAGATCACTGAATTCTGCACCATTTTTCTCAGTGAATTTCTTGAGATTGGTGACCTGATCAAAGCACTTTGCAACATCAACTTCGACTTCCTATTCATCCAGGTTCTTGATGCATCATTCAAGTCTGGAATTTCACTCAGATCCATCCACATGGGTGCCATCCATTTCTGAAGGTAGTCGAGACAGGAACTGTACAGGCCCTGAACCTGAGCACTGAAATGGTCACATCTTTGCCCATATCCATCCTTCTGCTTTTGAGCCAGCATACTCTTGACTATGAGAGGCATGAAGTTGTTCATCTTGAGCTCATGAAGCAAGCTCTGGACCTTGTTCAGAATCCTCTTCACCTCCACAACAGAGTTGTACTCCCTCTCCATCTCTTGAATATTGGGCTGAAACACTGACATCAATGAATGCATTTGCCAAAGGTAAATCTCATCCTCAAAAAACGTCTTGATCTGTACTGATGGCCTGTCCTGGGACAAAAAGAATGCTTTCAAAGCTGGATACATTTGCAGTAATCGCTCAATCCCTGGGAATAATGACAGCCATCGTGTCTCTCTGTGAGAGAGGGGAGCCCTGTAGTTAACATCAGCAAACTCACAATACTGCTTCAAATACTCCTGTCTGTGTGGACAGTGTAGATACTAAAGTGGTGATAGATTTTGAAAATTATTTGCTCAATGTCAAGGTCTAGTGTGTCTGCACCATGGTGAACACAATTGTTCAGGATATGAGCTGGACAGCCAACACCAATAAGAGCGGTGTTCTGCAGGGTCTTCTTTAAATTTGCAAAAACATTCTTTCCTTCCTCATTATGCCGGATTCCTCTAAACCAGGGGTCACCACCATGTCGCCCGCAGGCTTGTTTTAAAAACAGCTCACTATATTGCCATGCACCAAAGCGCTGCATCGTTTATGTTTTTGCTGCTATTATCGATTGTCTGCGGTTGCTAGCAGTCTTCCCCCCCCGCTGCTCAACAACTGTCGTTCGCCACCCCCCCCCCCGCTCAACAACTTTCTTTCTGGTAGCCCTCTGCAATAATTGGTATCCAAGAAGTAGCTCCCACCTAGGTTGGTGACCCCTGCTCTAAACATTGTATTACAATTATCCCCAGTAAATGCAATGCATTTAGAAAATATTCCCTTCTTTTGCAGTGTGTCTTTTATGTACTGAACAATGGTGTCAGCTGATTCATTTGGGGTGCTTTTGATTTCAATTAATTTGCTTTGCACACCACCATTCTTCCAGTCGTAATATTGGATCAGCAGAGGAAACAGTTTTACTGCTCCATGGTTGCTGCCATCAGTGGAGACGCCACAGTAGGGAATACCTTGAAGTGCTTCTAAAGCAACTTCAACAGAATGTGGGGCTATCACAAAATTTACAATGGCTTCAGTCTTCGTTCGTGTGCATGATAATTTTTTAGCTGTTGGGGAGTCTGTGAAAGCCTTCCTTAACAAGCCAGATGTGCAGTCCATTGACCTGTAGCTTTCGTGGTGCTTAACTGTATGAAAAGCAAGGCTGCCTTCTGCTGCAATGACGGCTACACTGTCTGATTTTGTCACAAAGAAATCTGTGACTTTATCTATCTTTTTATTTAGCTGACGCTTTTATCCAAAGCGACTTACAATAGTACAAAAGAATAGTTACAATAATTAAAATTCAGACTTGGCATTAAATAGATGACAGTGCAGTGGAACATTTAGGGTCACTAGAACAGGTGCTCTTTGAAGAGCTCAGTTTTTAAGAGTTTTTTAAAGCCAGTGAGAGACTGCTCTGCTCTGATGGTCGAAGGCAGCTCATTCCACCATCCGGGAACTACAGAGGAGAACAGTCTGGATTGCTTCCTGTGAATGTTAGGTAAAGCAAGGCGGCATTCAGTGGAGGAGCGCAACAGTTGGGCCGGAACGTAAGGCTTTAAAAGCGAATGCAGATAGGAGGGAGCCTGCTCTGTCATCACCTTAAAGGGGATCGTGCAGGCTTTGTGTTTGATACGAGCCATAACCGGTAGCCAGTGGAGCTCAACGAGCAGTGGTGTGACATGTGCCCGTTTTGGATAGTTAAAAACTAGACGAGCTGCTGCATTCTGGACCATCTGTAGTGGTTTTATGGTGCAAGCTGGCAGGCCTGTTAGTACAGCATTGCAATAGTCGAGGCGTGAGATTACCACAGCTTGTACCAGAAGTTGAGTGGCATATTGCGTTAGAAATGGTCTGATATTACAGAGCACATAGCGGCAAGACCGTGCAACATTGGCCACATGATGAGTGAATGAAAGCTGGTCATCAAGCATAACCCCAAGGTTCCTCACAACCTTTGATGGAGAAAGAGAGAATCTATCTTCAAGGTGAAGTTGTGCTGAAAGGACTGTTTTGCAGGGAACACCAGTAGTTCAGTCTTTGAGAGGTTAAGTTGAAGGTGATGTGTCTCCATCCATGAGGATATATCTAAAAGGCATTTGGATATCCACGCCAAGTTCAAAGAATTGTCAGGCGGGAATGACAAATAAAGCTGAGTATCATCAGCGAAGCAATGGTAAGAAAAATCATGCGAGTGGATAACTGAACCCAGCGATTTGCTGTAAATGGAAAAAAGAAGGGGTCCCAATACCAAGCCTTGGGGCACTCCGGCGGACAGAGAGTACGTGGAGGACAGCTGTCCCAGCCATGATACTTTGAAGGAACGCTCAACAAGGTAGGACCTGAACCAAGATAGTGGTGTATCCGAGATCCCCATATTTGAGAGCATAGATAGAAGGAGGTCATGATTGACTGTGTCAAAAGCTGCTGACAGGTCCAGCAGTATGAGTACTGAGGACTGTCCATTAGCTCTGGCAGTTTTCAAGGCTTCTGTGATGGACAACAGAGCCATTTCAGTGGAATGCCCTTTTTTAAAGCAAGATTGGTTTGGATCCAGGTAAGCATTCTGGGTGAGGAAATCAGTGACTTGATTGTACACTGACCTTTCTATGAATTTAGAAAGGAAGGGTAGTCACATGTGTAATAGCCAGAATAATAGTAGGTGCAATAGTTAGCAGAAGATCAGTGGGAATTGGGTCAAGCGGACATGTAGTGGGACAACTACATGTTAGGAGGGCTAGTGCTGCCTCCTCAGAGAGAGAAGTAAATGAGGAGAATGTATTTCCATTAATCAAAAGAGATGGAAAAACGGAAACAGTGGGTGGGTATGTAAAATGGCTACTGATGACCATCACTTTCCCAGTAAAAAACGAGGCAAATGTTTCAGCTGTAAGGCAGGTAGGCAATGGAGCAGCTGGAGGGTTCAGCAGTGATTGAAACTCTGTAAATAATTTCCGACAATCAGTCTGCGAGTTGATTTTGTTGTTGTAGAAGTCAAGTTTAGTAGCTGTTAGACAATCTGAGATTGAAACCAAGAGACGTTGATAATTTGATAGATCAGACACTATATGCTTTTTATGCCATTTTCTTTCAGCAGTATGTAATTTAGAGCGTAGCTTCAGAAAGGACTCATTTTTTAGCCATGGCTGTGGCTTGTTAGTGCGGGTGACTTTAGATGTCAGCGGACAGAATCTGTCCAGGCAGGAGCTCAGCGTGGAGCAGAGTGTATCAGTGGCAGCATTCACACTGAGAGTAGTGAATGAGCCCAATGGAGGCATAGTACTGGTAACCAGTGATGAGTATTGATCTATAGAGAGGTCACTGAGATGGCGGCAGAAGGTGGTCATGGCTGGAGCAGCAGTAGCGTTTTGATGGATATCGATACTGAGTTGAATGAAGAAGTAATCTGATACATGAAGAGGTGTAACTGTTATTGAGTCAGCAACACACCAACGTGTGAAAATTAGGTCTAGGGTTTTTCCAGCTTTATGAGTTGGAGGGCTGTGGACCAGCTCTAGATCAAAGGAGAACATGAGCGATTTAAAATCAGTAAACCCGGTGCTGTCAGGGTGAATGTTCATGTCACCTAGAACAAGTACGGGACACTCATGGTTTGGAATAGAAGACAATAACATGTCTAAATCATTTATAAAATCGCCTAGTTGTCCCAGAGGGCGATAGATGACAATAATACCCAATTTGACTGGTGAGCTTACCAGTGTAGCATGATATTCAAAAGAGGTATATGTGGTTGATTGTAACAGAAGTAAATTGTAAGCCATTAGCAATTAGCAATCCTGTACCCCCGCCTCGTCCTGATGGACGAGGGGTGTGGCTGAAAGAATAGTTATTGGAGAGTGCCAACAATGTAGCAGTATTTTCTGGTTTGATCCAAGTTTCAGTCAGAGCCAGTAGTTGCAATGATAAATTATTTGCATAAGAGGCAATAAAGTCGGCTTTCTTTACAGCGGACTGACAATTCCATAAGCCCACAGAAAGAGTGGTAATAGTAGTAGGTGTAGACTGAATTATTGGCCTGAGGTTCACATGGTTTTGTTGCCTGTTTGTTGTTCTCCGCTTCCTGTAGGACCCGGCGATAATCAGAATGTGCTGATAGCACATAGCTGAGGTAGTAAGACTGGCTGCCTAGTTGGTGGCCTTGCTCAGTGGACTCGCACAGGTAGACTCGCAGGTCTTCAGACGAGAGGGTCTGCACACAGCAGCTGACACCTCAGCCGACGCTTTGGCGGTTTAGAGTGTGTAAATTTGTATGCGGATTGCCCACAGCTGGTGCAAATTTGGAAATCAGCATCTCCAGACAGCCTCTTTTATGCTGTGAGTTGCCGCCCCTTAGTTCAGCTTACTCAGAAAGTGTTGGTGAGTGGGCACAGCATGCACCGCTCAGCCGAATCTCACTCAGGTGGACCAAAATCGCACTGATCAGTGCATTTGTGTTGTAATGCAGCAAGCAATTAGTCTGAATTGCCTTGTCTGAATTGCTCTTCTCTCAGTGTGGACATGAATGTCTTGAACGTCTTACTGAAATAGTCTCTCTTCTCTCAGTGTGGACATGAATGTCTTGAACATCTTACTGAAATAGTCTCTCTTCTCTCAGTGTGGACAGGCTGCTGTTGCTGAGGCTGCTTCACTGCTGCAGTGTCTCTGAGCTCCCTTTAGCTTTTGACTTTAGCCGAAGAGCTCTCGCCCCTGGCTGTTTTCTTGTGCTTCGTTGAATTGACGTGCACCTGCAGGTCGTTGGCACCTTTATTTGCCACAGACACATAATTGCCTGACTTACACGTCAAGCACTCTGCCTCATACGGATCACGACCCTGGCGAAAGCATGGGAATTTTTTCTTTAACGCCTCCGTAAACATACACTTTAGTTTCAGCATTGCCATAGAACCAGCGGACACACGTGCTTTCGCTTGTAAAACACTCTGGGGTAGACTGGCAGGCCCACGCTTTCTTCTTCAAACACACACAATGCAAAGTAGATAGATTTGAGGAGAAGGGTGTGACTAATTTGCAATACAGAGAAAACTGGAATGGAACGGAGTAGCAAGTCTAATCACAATGCACTGTACATGTATTATGTTTGAGGCAGTGGAACAAAATCCTGGACAATTTTGAAATTCCCCCCGGGACATTTTTTAGGTCTCAAAAGTAGGACATGTCCAGGAAAAAGAGAACGTCTGGTCACCCTAACTAGACTGATTTAATCAAACCTTAAAAGCTATGCTCCATAAATACTGCCTTAGTACAGGTACCACTTTGTTGGCAACAGTTGAGATGATGGTATGCCTTTTATATTGTTCGTGATCCTCAATGCTGTGCAGGAATCTTTGGGGTTTAGCCCTGCGCAATTAGTATTTGCTCATTCTGTTTGCGGTCCTCTGAAAATGTTCAAAGAGACCTTATTTGCAAAGGGTGCTGATGAAAAGTCAAACTTCTTAGATTATGTGAGAACGTTTTGGGAACGTTTTCACAAGGCATACGCTATTACTCGTGAGTCCCTGAGCCTGTCTCAGTGTCATATCAGTCAATCAAATTTTATTTATTTAGCACTTTTTACAACAGTTGTTGTCACAAAGTAGCTTTACATGTGTCCGAGTCCAAGCCCCCACTGAGCAAGCCAAGGGCGACAGTGGCAAGGAAAAACTCCCTAAGAGCATGAGGAAGGAGAGGAACCAAGACTCAGGGGGGGAACCCATCCTCTTCTGGCCAATGACGGTTACCATGACAACTTAAACAATTTAAAGAGAGAAAAACTAAGAAAAGATGTGAAGGATAAGTAAATTCCATCTTGGTGTGTATTTATATACATGAGTTCTCTATGTAACTCCTAATTCAGTCCTAAACGTGGTTGGTAATGGTAGTCATAGCAGAGGAGAATTTGGGGCGGTGAGAGGCCCCAGGGCAGTGGGGTTATCCTACATCCACACTGGTTAGGCAGGACAGTGGGTTGATCCTCCATCATATCTGGTTAGTCAGGGTGGTGGGTTGATCCTCCATCATATCTGGTTAGTCAGGGCAGTGGGTTGATCCTCCATCATATCTGGTTAGGCAGGAGGTGGCCGGCCCAGGATGGATCTCTGGAAAGGCTCGTCTCTCCTCATCTCAGTGTTCCTCAGGTAGGCGAGCAGCAAAAATTAAACAGGGAAAATTAGCTCTGTATGAGGTCATATGCGGGATAGATGAAAC
Organism: Brachyhypopomus gauderio; assembly: GCF_052324685.1. NCBI lineage: Eukaryota > Metazoa > Chordata > Actinopteri > Gymnotiformes > Hypopomidae > Brachyhypopomus > Brachyhypopomus gauderio. The sequence goes on along the minus strand of NC_135221.1, from coordinate 22,685,914 downwards.
GTAATTATTTCTGGAGTGTGGCAGCAACTCCGGCATTAAATTAAATTATTACAGCCTAGCTAAAAAGGCAGAACCAGAAGGTAGCACCGACTTGGGTGCATTCTGAGACATTGGCATCCATCCACTGCACTGTCAACAAACTTGACCTTGCACCAAGCCACTTCCCCGGTCCAACTCACCTAATTACTAACACCTGTTTACTCTCAGTGTGCACTCCTTCATATGCCCACAGGTCATGCAGTCCAGTGCGGATTCCGCACTGGACTTTAATTCCTGTGAGGATTGAAGTGTCTCCGACATGCTACACAATTACCTGCTTTGAAGGAGAAGCCTTCTTAGCTTGTACTTTAAGCTTGTTAATTTGCTCTTTGTGAGCTGTATGTTTGTTGCCTTGCGTTTCTTCGTGCTCATTTGCTTCGTGCTCATAAGCTGTTACCTTATTAATTGTTGGAACTAATAAGAGGCCAGCACCCTGTAATCTTAGTGGACGTGGGGGTTTATAATAGGCAGAGGTGTATAATCCAGGTTCAGAAAGTAAAAGTCCTCACCAGGATTTTGCTCAAGCTTGCTAGATTTTCTAATTAGTGCAATCCAGGTAAAATGAGTGGAATCAACACAATCCAGAAAGCCTGAGCAAAATCCTGGTGAGGACTTTTACTTTTACTGAACCTGGATTATACACCTCTGATAATAGGAAAAAAGTTGCTGGAGGTAATCAGGAGCAAGCCCGTGCAGTGCTTTATAAGTCAGTAGGAATTTAACTGGGAGCCAATGCAGGGATATAAATTTTCTAGTTCAAGTCAGAAGTCTGGCTGCAGCATTTTGAACTATTTGAAGTTTATTTAGATTCCTATATGAGCATAGGAATCGCATTTTGAAAAGTTCCAATCTGGATTTAGGCCCCACCCAAATAGCCCTAGTTAAAGTAACAAATGATCTCCTCATTGCCTCAGATCCAGGCTATGTATCTCTGCTAGTTCTTCTGAATCTTAGTGCAGCTTTCGAAACAATAGATCACAGAATCTTTCTAGAATGGTTAGAAAGTTGGGTTGGAATCTCAGGCACAGCCCTTTCATGGTATAATTCTTACTTAACTAATCACTATCAGTTTGTAGAGCTCAATATTATTCTGTCCAAACGTACAGAAGTAAAATATGGGGTCCCGCAAGGCTCCATCTTAGGACCACTATTATTTACATTATATACGCTACCATTGGGCATAGTTATAAACAAACATGGTGTTAACTTTTACTGCTATGCAGATGACACCCAACTTTACATATCAGCCAATCCTGATGACAAACAGAGTTTAGGAAAAATAGAGGCCTGCGTAAGAGATGTTAAATGCTGGATGTCTCTAAACTTCCTCCAACTTAATGAGGACAAAACGATAATTCTCCTTCTGGACCCAAAGGCCGCAAGACAGAAAATACCAGATCTAATGCCTAATCTCACAGACTACACCATTACTCCTGGCACAGTAGCCAAAAATCTTGGCGTCATACCCGACTCTGACCTATCATTTGATAAATACATAGATAATACTACTAGGATAGCTTTTCTACATCTCTGCAACATTGCCAAGTTAAGAAATGCATTTACCCAACATGATGCAGAAAAATTGGTCCACACCTACTGTAACTCACTACTGTCAGGATGCTCATATAAGCATAATTGCTGGGCTACAGCTTTTTCTATAATTTTGGATATAAATGATCAAAATGGGTCTATAATTAGATAGTACAGTCGGATCAAGATGTGATTTCTTGATCAGAGGTTTAATAACTGCTAATTTACAGGATTTGGGCATGTGTAATGGATGAGTTAACTACTGTTAAAAGAGGTTCAGTCACAACTGGTAATACCTCATTTAATAATTTTGAGGGAAGAAAATCTAGTGTGCAAGTAGTACAATTTAATGATGAAATTATTTTTTCAAGTTCAGATTGTGGGAGTGGATGAAAAGCTTCAAGTGTTTCTCCTAATGCAAAATTTAGTTCAATATTGACCAAACCAGATGACATACCAGTTGGATTACCTATAAAGGGTTTTATATTTTGTCTAATATTCTCTATTTTATTATAAAAAAAAATCAATAAAGACATTATTAGTGAGGTTTCCTGGAATAGGAAGTTCTGTGCCTGCTTGATTTTTTGTAAGATTAGATATAGTACTACAAAGAAATCTAGGAAAATGTGTTCTTATTTGTAGATGGATTAATTACATTTATAGACAACATCTCAACGGAATTAGATATATTGAAGTATTTCTGATGAATTTCTAAAGAATTTCGATAGATTATACATATTCCTCCACCTCTGCCTGACGGTCTTGGTCTATGTACATAGCTATATCCCATAGGAGTGGCTTCGTTTAGATATTCACCAGATCGAATCTAAGTTTCTGTGAGACATAGAACATCAATTTTCTGGTCGGTTATAATTTCATTCACAATAGCTGCTTTAGAATTGAGTGATCGAATATTCAAGTCAAGTCAAATTAATTTTTTTATTCCAATTTTTTTTACCATATAATCAGAACAAAAAAATTGAAAAAATAAATATAGGTATTTTGGGAATCAGTGTCCAAACAAGAGTACCGTATGTGTGAAATCGGATATTTGACAGCAAATTGTGCAAAAACTGGACCACATACAGGCAACTTAATTATTACTTCAACATTGCCACTGGAAGTACTTTGAAACATAAAACATAGATCAGCCTTCTTCTACTCCATCCATGAGATAATGACAGGTGAATATGACTCTTAGTTGATTTTTTTTCCAACTTTGGGAATTTTTTCTATTGACACAACACAACTTACAGCACCAGACATTACATAAATTACAAGTATGCAAGTTTCTAAACATTCAAAAACAAATTTCAGCCTTCTAGCTGTAATAGTTTTAGAGATATTCACATTCAAATATTGCTATTTAGCCACTTTTGCAAAATATGCGTCTGAGGGTGGGGTTACAAAAACGGATGTAACTCTTGAAATATTGAACATGGAACAGAAATACTTTGGATTTTTTCATGAAACATATCTGCCTACAAATGGGGAAAGTTTGAAGGGATTCTGAGATGGTCAGGTTGGGACCATTGGTTGAGTTGATATGGAATGACCCTTGTGCGCGCGTGAGAAGGAGGGAGTTATAGTCTCAGTTCTTCTATGGAGAACAAAGCAACTAAAATGGCGCCGACTTTAAACAGTAGTGTGTTAAATATTAATGAGCTCAGCTGGTTTATTCCAACGTGGTCAGAACAAAGAGTAATGGCGCTGGCTAAATGACTAAAAATGTATGTGGTGTGTCTGGGAATGGGGAAGACTACAAGATGTCAATTAATCAGGTGAATAAAAGATTGTGGCATGCACAGCAAAGATAACTTTTGTATATACAAATCTTGATGAAGACCATCTAAACAAAGTTGAACACAAAACACTTAGAAGGTTTTAGTTAAACTTAGATAAGTCTGCAGTTCAAGTAACTATGCCCTTTTATTAAACTTTTAGTTTTGCTGCTCCATATACATGGAACCGGTTACAGGCTGATATAAAAATCAAGGACCTTGTTTCTTTGAACAGATTTAAGACACTGATAAGTTCAGTCATGTACAGATCATCTGTGTGTGCATGTTTTAATTAATTTTATGTGAGATTGTTGAAATTTTGAATGTATCTTGAATGTTGTAATTTGTGCTGCTGCTCGGTCTCTCTTGGCCAGGTCTCTCTTGTAAAAGAGATCTTGTATCTCAAGGGACTAACCTGATTAAATAAAGGCAAAAAAACAAAACAAAAAAATACTAAGCCCAGCGGTTAGACTCTTACGTGTTGAGGATTTTTTTGGTGGTTTCGTCGTCCTCCCTGAATTAGGTGGGAATTTCCACCACAGGTTCCTCGTTGATAAAAGTGACGTCGTTCAGGTGTGCTGGGAATCGTCCTTCTGGTTATGAAGTCCAGGAACGTGAGTCTCGTTCATGGTTTAACAGGGAATTGATCGCCTTTGTTTCAGTCTGTGTGGCCGCATCATCAAGCTTGATTGAAGAAGTTCGGTGAATCTGTTGCTGTGGTAACATTGATCAGTTGATGGTTAGATTGCTCGTTAATTAAGTAATACGACTTTCAGCTGATTGCTGTTAGTCGTACCAAAGTTTGCGCGCTCTCAAAGAAAACCGGAGGGAAAGAGAAATGGCAGAGCCTCTCTTTAATAGGTCTAACCTCGGTGTCTGTCAAACCAGAGAGAGAGAAATGGCGGAGCCTCTCTAATAGGTCTAACCTCTGTGTCGGTCAAACTAGAGAGAGAGATATGGATGACTGATCAGGGTATTTAACACCTGGATACTACATACTTTAGACACACCCTTACTTCTGTCAAAGCAAGCTTGTTCCATGTGTTGCCAGTGGTACTGCCACCTGCTGGTTTAGCATGGTACCTACACTCTGGATTGTCAGCAGCTCCTAATACTATTAATACTCCTAGTACTCCTAATGCTACTCTGCCGACTAACTAGCAGGCTATGTGCTATGCTGCAGGATAACAAGGTGAAATCCAGGTTTGACACTACAGCCACATGTCTAGAGAGTTCATACCTCTTCTCGCTACCTGTTTCCGGGCCCATACGACATAAGCGACACAGACTATATCATTAGTACCTGTCACAAGACACCGAACTCCAGTCTGTCATGTGAATGTGTTTAAGGCATATCACTTGTCGAATCCAAGTGTTACCCCTATACTAAGTCCGGAGGGAGGACAAAAGCCTGTAGGGATGTGTACTGTTCCAGAACTTCAGTTCTCTGCTAAGAGTGAGACAGGGGTACATAAGAAAATACCTGCCATGTCACGCAGGTTACCAAATTCGGAAATGCTGCGTAACATATCCTATGGAAGCAGAGATGGATTACTTATTACAAAATGGCTTAGCACGACCCTGTCACAGTCCCTGGAACTCGTCTTGTTTGTTGGTGCCTAAGCCTGACAGCACGGTAAGGCTGTGTACTGATTAACGAAAGGTTAATGCTGTCACGAATCCGGATTTGTATCCACTAATTAGAATGGAAGTCTGTGGATTTGGTGGGTTCAGCTACCTATGTGACAAAACTAGACCTCCTAAAAGGTTACTGGCAAGTTCCATTGACTCTGCGTGCATCCGAAATAGCTGCAATCGTGACTCCTGATACCTTATTGCAATACACTGTGATACCTTTTGGGGTTAGGAATGCGCCTGCCACCTTTCAAAGGCTTGTTGAATGTGTTTTTACTGGTCTTTCAAATTTTGCCACTTACTGACAATCTGGTTGTGTCCAGTATGGATTGGCCCTCATATTTAAGAATTCTCTGAGGTTTTTGAAAGGTTAAAGTGGGCTTCTCTAACAATTAATGTGGTGAAATGTCATTTGCTCAAGCTACTCTTACCTATCTGGGTAAAATGGTGGGACATGGTTAACTACGACCAACAGCTGCCAAGGTTGCCTCTATAAACGACTTCCCCAACCGTTCCACGCATAGGGAGCTGGAGAGATTTTTGGGCATGGTGGACTATTATTGGGAGTTTTGTAAAAACTTTTCAGCAGTTGTGGCACCTTTAACCTCTTTGTTAATCTCCTCACACATTTTTGTTTGGACTCCTGAATGTCAGCAGTCATTCGATAACATAAAGGCTGTCCTTTGTGCTTCTCTGGTGCTGGCTGCTCTGGATTTTACGAAACTTTTTATGCTAGAGGTGGATGTGTGCAAGGATGGTGCTGGGGCTGTGTTGCTGTAGGAGGATGCCCTAAGCATTGGACATCCCGTGTGTTATTTCTCTCAGAAGTTCGACAAACATTGACGTGTAGCTATACACTCCACCCCTGTCTTGTCATTCACCTTAGTCCCACCTTTTTTCCATGGTTTCCCTTCGGTCTGTTACACTCCTGTACATTATGTCTTGCCGCTGTCATTATCATTCCCACCTGTGTTTTGTTAATTTCATGGTTTTGTCTGTATTTATACTCCCTGCGTTTTTCTTGTTCCTTGTACATGTTTACGCATTGGTTAGAGTTTCTGTGGTTTATTGTATGATTGTACAATTCTGCTTGTAGTTCCAGTTCAGGCTCCTAGTGATTCCTGTGTCCTGGTCTGTTCAATTTCTCTTTATTACTTGATATTTTCTGTGTTGTTCCTAGTCGCTCCAGGTATTTATCCCCTCTAATCTTCTCTGTGCGCTTTTATACCGTGGTCGTTTCTCATTATGTGGTTTGCAATCTGCTTCCCCCGTTCGCATTGTTTTCATTGTTAGTAATTTGCCTGTCTGCCTCATTCAAGTTTGTTAGTTCTTTAGTCGTGTGTTTTCCATGCCATGTTTTTTCCCTGTCTAGTTATAGCCATAGCGATGCTGATGGCTTTGCAACATTTCAATGTCTACCTGGATTCCAGCTCACTACCTGTAGTCGTATATACTGGGGATGCACCGATCCGATATTAGGATCGGATATCGGTCCCGATATTAACAAAATTAGCTGGATCGGGTATCGGATAATCAGGCCGATCCATGGGACCAATATAATTTTCTTTAATTTGTTTGCGATGCGTGCTACGCCATACGTCAGCAGCACGTTTAATTTGTTTGCGATGCGTGCTACGCCATACGTCAGCAGCACGTGTGCAGCGTGCCAGGAGACTTAAAAATAGGCACAACAACATTGAGCGAGGCAAAGAGTCAGCTGTGTGGAGGTATTTCACGCTTGCTACGCCAACAAGTTCGACAGCGACGTGCAATATCTGTAAAACAAATGTTGCAAGGGGTGGTGGTAGCACTGCAAAATACAATACAACAAATTTAATTAAGCACCTTAAAAGCTACCATGGTAAAGAGCACGCCGAGTTCACAATGTTACAGTCAAATAAAAAAAACACGCAGGAGACAATACGAAACAGTTAACTTTGGCGGATGCACTGCAAAGACGTGAAAAATTTCCACCCGACAGCGTGAAAGCGACAAAAATAACAGAGAAAGTTCTGGAATTTATTGTTTGGGATGTGCAACCCATGTCGGTGGTCGAAGATGAAGGCTTTCGTCGCCTGCTTGAACAGCTGGAACCAAGGTATAATTTACCGTCACGAAAATATTTTTCCGAGACCGCTTTGCCAGAACTGTACGAGAAAGCATGTGGACACATATCAGAACAGTTAAAAGATGTTAATGTAATGAGCTTCACAACATATCTGGAGCTCAAACGTGTGCCCTATGTCACTTTTAAGCTTAACTGTCCACTGGTTAGACGCGAATTTTACGCCTCACAGTGCGATGCTACAAGCAAAAAACTTTAACGGATCACACACCAGCGACTCAATTTCGACTGCCATGAGGGAAATGCTCGATCAGTGGCACATTCCCTTGAACAAAGTGCACGTCATTTTGAGGGACAATGCTAGCAACATGAAAAAGGCGATGGACAGCATGGGAGTGCGTAGCTTGGGCTGCTTTGCTCATACGTTGCAGGTCGTAATTAACGAGGGACTATTGTCACAACAGAGTGTGAGTGATGCCATTGCTAGCGGCAGGCAGATTGTGGGACATTTTAAACATTCTCCACTCGCATATTCACGGCTACATGATATCCAGCTCCAGATGCAAATGCAACCTAAACGCCTGCAACAAGGCATCAAGACAAGATGGAATAGCACGTACTTTATGATCGAGTCTCTTCTGGAACAGAAGCGAGTGCTTTGTGCTTACGTTGCTGACCATGACCTGCCCACGACACTGACTGCTAATCAGTGGGCCTTGCTAGATAAAACTAACACTGTTCTAGCACCATTTGAAGAGCTAACTAGGAAAGTAAGCTCATCCACCTCCTCCACCGCTGATGTTTTTCCAACTGTCACTGTCCTCAATAGGGCTGAACGATTAATTGCATTTGCGATAATTTCGCGATTTTTTAAAACCAGGCTGCGATTTAAACTGGTCACGTGACTTGGGAGCGAGCCGAGCTGAGGACGAACGGAGCAAACCCGAGCAGGAGGCAGGGAGGTGGAGAAGTGAAGTTAACACAGCGCACTTTAACTTGTTGCACAATGGCTTCAGGCTCGACAGAAGCTGACACAACTGAAAGTCTAATACCAAAGAGGGGCAGCACATAAGTTGTGTGAAATTACTTTGGCTTTTAAAAAGATGCTGCTCAACGTCAGGTACCCTGCAAAACATGCCTTGCTACTGTTGCTACGACGCGAGGTAACACTACAAACCTTCAGCATTAAAAAAACACCACAAAGCCTCGTATGATATTTGTAAGGCTAAAATGCCAACGACCAGTGCTGCATCTTCAAATACGCCAAAGTGTTTCTCTGCGCTTATACAGCTTTAGTATGCGGTGAGCAGCGAAATACCGTAAAATCACGCAATAAGATTTAAAGCACGGATGAATCGCGAAAGCGCGGATAGCTTGACCGCGGTCCAGCAGACAGGGTTCACTGACCGAACCGTTTGAAAGTGTAACTCCTTATGGATGTAATTCGAAGCGGCACGCTGAAATAACTCGGGCAGTAACGAAGTTCATAGTGAAAGACATGATGTCCGTTAATATAGTGAACAAGCCCGGCTTCATGGCTTTGTTAAACACACTGGATATGCGCTACCGAATGCCCTCACGCACATATTTTAGCCAAGTTGCTATACCTGCAGGGTTGCCAACTCTCACGCATTGAGCGTCTTAGACTAAAAAATTAGTAGTTCGCTCTGGCGCCAACCACAGGCGATCGATCGATCACGATATAATAATAATACTTAAATTTAGTCCATTTTACACCCAGTGGCGGACTTAGCAATTTGGAGGCTCAAGGCGAATTTAGCTAGGGGGCCCATCAACATTAATATGCGAGAAATAAGTTCAGGTTCACACTACAAGATTTTAGGCTGGTTTTTCAGTCGCCGACTGTTTTTGTAGATCGCCGACAGAAACTGTGGTCGGACGCAAATCGGGGATCATTCGGCGCTCGCTCAGTCGTGTAGTGTGAACTGCTGAAAGACGCTCGCCGAGCCGTCGCCGAGTGGCCGCCAACTCATCGCAGACGACCGGCAGATATCTAGCATGTTTAATATCTAGCATGTTTCATATCTAGCCCAGTCGGCGACTGTGAGTCAACAGCAGCGTCTAGCTTCATACAACTTTACTACAAGACTGTGTTTAAGTTATTGTGACAGCACTGGAGAAATAGTGCGATTGACTATATCTATGTTCACTGCAACGGAGAGATGAAATAATTCTGGCAATTTGGGACTATGGAGTGGTTAAACGGTAAAAAAAAAATAATAATAACGAAAATGTGGAGTACATGTACGTTGTTTTTATTTTCTTCGTGGTGTTGCTGGTTCTCGCGAGTGTTTCATTTTCGTGTTCTCGTGTTTTTGGACGGCAGCCAGATGAGTCGGCGATTCCCCAGTCGTTTAATTCGTGAGCCCATGTCACCGATCAGTCATGTAGTGTGAAAGCCACAACAACTGAAAGACTTGCGATTACAGCACAACCAGTCGTGTAGTGCGAACAGCACAAAAACCTGATGACTGAAAAGTCGTGTAGTGTGAACCTGGCTTTAGCTAGACAAGGGGGCCCTACAGTGGGAGGGGCCCAAGGCAATTGCCTAGCAACGCCTCTATGCAAAGACCGCCTCTGTTTACACCCCCCCCCCCCCCCCCCCCCCCCCCCCCGCAACCCTGTATCTGAGCTGTATAAAAAATGCCGAAACAGAGTTTCCTGAAGTGGAACAATGGGAAAAAATCGCGATTTTAAATCGCAATCGCAATTTATAGATAAAAAAATTGCAATTAGATTATTTTCCAAAATCGTTCAGCCCTAGTCCTCAAACGCATCCTGGCTAAGGAAGGTGAGGCAGATACCGGCATAAAAACAATGAAAAAGACCCTGCTGCAAGCTGTTGTCAAACGCTTCGGCACTGCAGAAGATGAACCTGTCTACACTCTTGCTACATTGCTGGACCCGAGATATAAAGACAGGTAAGATTCTAAACTTATTGCATTATTGTATCTTTCTCTCTTTCTGCAGCACCACAAACAGTACCTTGAAAATTTCAATGCAATAAGATGCCATGATGTGCATTAAAAATTTTAATTAGAAAATATAAAAGATAAATTGCATATCCTTTTTATACATACTTTTTCATATCTATATTACTTATCAGCCTTAAGTTTTATTGTTACATCCAAGAATTTAGTGTCCCAATGAGGTGTGAATTTGAACCAGTGTTTTATATATTTAACTTATGTTTGATTTTTGTGTCAGATATTTTACAAATGCAGAGTCTGCAAAGCGTGCAAAAGATGCACTAACAAAGGAACTTGAGGAAGAAGTCTTGAGGAGCAGCACAGCTGGAGCATGTGAGACTTCAGAGCCACCAGAAAAGTCCCCTCGGGTGGAAGCAGCAGCAGCAGCAGACACAAGCAGCTTTATGAAAGAATTTGACCAAATTCTAGAGGAGTGTGAGGGTCCTGATGCAGCAAGCAGCTCAAGCCCTGCTGTTGATCTGTGTAGATTTTTTACTGAGAAAACAATCACTGCCTCAGACAGTCCATACCAGTACTGGAGAGTCAACAAAGATCGGTGTCCTTGTCTTGCTGCCACTGCCACAAAATACCTCTGTGCCCCCTGCACTAGTGTAGAAAGTGAGCGACTGTTCAGCACAGTTTCCAACATTGTGGATGAGAAAAGAAACAGACTTACAGCAGAGAGAGCAGAAATGCTTGTTTTCATGAGAAAGAACATGCCATTGCTGCATAAGTGAGCATTCAGGGCAACCACAGGCTGCAAGTTGTGCGAGACAGCACTAAATGTTTACAGTGTTTGATTACTGCGTATTCTCAAGTTTACCTGACAGATTACTATTTACACTAAATATTTAAAAATAAGATTGATTATAGTATCAATCCATAGTATCACACACTACCACACATACATATACACCAACACCTACACACAACACAGCACTGGGGGTGGAGGGGTGGGAAGGCCTTCCTCCACCCATTTCCTGCTCCCTGCCGGGGCGGGGGTGGGTCGCGGGCGCGGGGCCGGGCTGGTGGCGTCCTGGAAACTGCTACCAATCCTTGCTGGTCCAGCCATTTGCCCCCGCCACGGAGGGTGTGTTGGTTTGGAGGTATGTGTGTCTTTGTCCTATCTTTTTATACAGGTAGGTGAATGAGTACATGTTGGGGGGAATATATGGGTATGTGTGTATATATTGGGGTGTGGGCACATTTGGGGGTAGGCCCATGTGCGCAAGAGTGTATATGGGTGTGGTCGGATGTGTGGAGGAAGTCATGTTGGGATGAATGTGCATGTAGGTGTATATGTGTGAGGGGGGCATCCTGGGGGGGGGCTCTGTTTCCTCTGGTTCCCCTGGACCTGCACTCCTTGGCTGTGGGGGGCGCTGTCCGGGGTTCTCACTCTCCCGCCTTTGCATCTTCTGTGAAGAGTCGCAGCATGGGAGATTCAAAACAACTTTCAATGTCCTGAAATCAAAGACTGTTCACCGTCATGGTTTAGGGGAAGGATACAGAAAGGTATGTCAGATATTTCAGCTTTCAGTCTCCAGTGTGAGAAACATTGTGAGAAAATGGAAGAAGACATGTACAGTTCAAGTCAAGGCTCGAAGTGGCAGACCAAGCAAAATCTGGAATAAACAGAAGCGAAGGATATTGAGAACAGTCAGAGTCAACCCACAGACCAGCACCAAAGACCTACAACATCATCTTGCTACTGATGGAGTCATTGTGCATTCGGTGCACTTTACAAAAGGAGATGCTGTATGGAAGAGTGATGCAGAGGAAGCATTTTCTCCATCGACATCACAAACAGAGCTGCTTGAGGTATGCTAAAGCACATTTGGACGAGCCAGCTTCATTTTGGAGTAAGGTGCTGTGGATTGATGAAACTAAAATAGTTCATTTGGCCATAACAAGGGCCGTTATGCATGGAGGAAAAAGAACACATCACTCCAAAAAAAACACCTGCTACCTACAGTAAAATTTGGTGGTGGTTCCATCATGCTGTGGAGCTGTGTGACCAGTACAGGGACTGGGAATCTTGTTAAAGTTGAGGGACGCATGGATTCCAATCAATATCAGCAGATTCTGGAGACCAATGTCCAGGAATCAGTGACAAAGCTGAAGCTGCGCCAGGGCTGGATCTTCTAACAGGACAACGACCCTAAACACTGCTTAACATCTACAACCACCCTAAACACTGCTCAACATCTACAACAACCCTAAACACTGCTCAACATCTACAACAGCCCTAAACACTGCTCAACATCTACAACGGCCCTAAACACTGCTTAACATCTACAACGGCCCTAAACTCTGCTCAACATCTACAACGACCCTAAACTCTGCTCAACATCTACAACGGCCCTAAACACTGCTCAACATCTACAACGGCCCTAAACACTGCTCAACATCTACAACGACCCTAAACACTGCTTAACATCTACAACGACCCTAAACACTGCTCAACATCTACTAAGACATTCATGCAGAGGAACAAGTATAATGTTCTGGAATGGCCATCTCAGTCCCCAGACCTGAATATTATTGAAAATCTGTGGTGTCGCTTAAAGAGAGCTGTCCATGCTTGGAAACCATCAAACCTGAATGAACTAGAGATGTTTTGTAAAGAAGAATTGTCTAAAATACCTTCAGCCACAATCCAGACTCTCATTAGAAGCTATAGGAGGCGTTTAGAGGCTGTTATTTCTGTGAAAGGAGGATCTATTAAATATTAAGTTAAGGGTTTTTTGTGGGTGCCCAAACTTTGCACACTTTCTGTAAATCATATAAACTTAATTTCACCTCTCAAATATCACTGTGTTTGTCTCCTATATGATATATTTAACTGAATTTTTTATCCAAACATTCAATGATTTTATAAAGGTAAATCAGGAAAATTAACAAGGGTGCCCAAACTTTCGCATCCCACTGTATATGTATATAATACAGTGAGGGGTACTTTTCACGTTGTCACTGGTTTGTCTCCTCAGTTAGAGGACAGGGTATAACATGTCCGCACTTACATTTTGCCTCACGTAGGTAACCTCTGTCTAAATACACTAGGTTAGAGGGTGAGAGCTGCCCCCTGTACTTTGGTTAGGTTAGGAAATGGTAAAAAAAAATCTCCTCGTATGAAGTTAGACCGCTTAGGACTATTTTATTACTTTATTTCCTTGGGCTCCGCTCTTCGTTCTCTACACTGAGTAGCACCTGTGGTGGTGGTCAGTTTATATCATTCGTCTATTGTGATATTGCTGTGTAAACCTCCGGTACTCACTAAGACATTAAGCCAATTTTGTATGACCTTGATCTGGAGTTGTAGAATAGTTTAGGTTTGGATTGTGATAAGGGGACCTTGTCACATGCTCTCATGTGTGCTTCATACACCAGGGCTACAGCCATTTGAGGTGGGCACGTAACATTTGGTTTTGAGATCCTTCAGTGTACATTTAAAGATGTTAATTTGTGGCTTATACTTCAAACATTTTAAAGCAGTTTATTTATTTCACATGTATTCATTCATTAATTGAAATTAAAACTACAAGATTTAAAAAATCCTCAGAACTATAATAAAAATTGTTTGCCAGTAGTAGGACATGAACCATTATTAAACCCTTGGTTCTTTTTTCAGTACAATCACTAAATCTTGTGTGGGTTTCACTAAGCCACAGGAAGTCCATCTTCAACTGTCCCCTCACTTGATTCGATGTGTTTAAATTGGATCCTGGGTGCATTGATATTTCAGCTATCCATATTGTGCTCTGAGTAAGGATTACACGTTTAGAGGGAACAGATCGTTTGCCAGCATAAAGGTGGTCTCAGCTTACTGGAGCCTTATCAGCTGTGCAAAGACTCCAACACTAAAATCCCATTTAATTGAATTTCTTTTTAGACATACAAGCTTAGAGTTTTTTGGCATTCAATTTTACTCCACCATTCGAAGTGCTTAAATTCCTCCCATCATAAAAGGACAGGTCACAAAGGAACTTGCAAATACCTTATTTATCAAACTGCTTTTCTCCCACTGTCTATCTCTTCTATGTCAGTTATTATATCATTTCAATGAATACTTGTTGAAAATGGGGTTATCCGTGATATATATATATATATATATATATATATATATATATATATATATATATATATATATATCAAGGACTGATTTAGTGTTTTTAAAAAAACTTGCCGGTGGTAGGCTGTTCAGTGCAACACTATGCTACATCATGAGTGAGTGCTATAGCCGATGCTATCTGGCCACTCTGATGTATGTAATGCATTGGCAGGGAGGGCTTTTGGGTAGTGTGGCAGGCTTCTGCTGAATGTATGGCTCTTACAAATGTGGAGTGGGTCACAACACGGCACAGATTGTGTCAGCTGAGGCAGTTTATTCCGCAAGGCAATGCTATTCATAACCTATATCTTACACTCACATGTCCAGAAAGAATATCATTTTTTAGTAAAATGATGAAGGCCATGCAGAAGTGGTCCAGCTGCTGGCCACATGTGAGTTAGTCTGGAATCAGAGATCTGTGCTCACTTACATCACTGAATGTATTGCTCTTTAAATGTGATTTGTCATGTGGATCAAAATTGCAGTTGATCTTTGATCTGTGGGAAGTAGCAGAAATGTTCTAGCATTGACATTGTCTAATATATGTTTGTTTACTGAAACATTTATGTTTTTCCAGCTTTTATGAACAGGTTTACCTTTTACAGATGTTCTTTTTTTTCATTTAGAAATGTATGTTGACACAAATTATTTGCTTAGAAATAATGCTAGTCATACATGTAATCCTGGACCAGATAATGCTTTAAAAGAATTAGATGAAATAATTTTTAGTGCTTTAGATTATTTTTAAGAACATAGTGTGCAGTGTGCAGCAATGCAGTGGTCACATACACTACAGGTTTATTTTGGTTTATTTTGTTGATGTTTTATTTTTCTCCATTTTGAAAGTATTTGTCTTGTTGAGTGACTTCCACTTTAATGAAACCCTTGACTGCTTTGGTGAGGAATGTGATTTAAGCACATTATGGTCGGCTGTGATTCAAAAACTTGGTTGTGCATCAGCACTGTGCCTTATCTGAAGCCTCTTCATGCACAGTTGCCCAAATGACAGTTTAATGGGCCACTGTAAAGGCTACTTATTTGATATCTGTATCCAGTGGCTAATGATGATAAGGTAGAGAAATGAGGAAAAGGCTAGTGACTAAACTGACACTATGTTCTAAATTATCTCTAGTTTGCAGTTTAATATTATTTTGTGTGCAAATAAACTACCCTAAACTAAGCTGAAAATGCATTTTCACTATGTAGGGTGGAAGAATGATGCACTATGGTGTGAATATAAACCATAGCTGATCAAATGCCCTGGTCAAATGAATAGTTTTAATTATAGGACACATGCACTAGCAAAGTGACACACAGGGCATTCTTTCATTATTGTGCTGCTGCTTATTGAAACTTTGACATTAATCTCTGCAAACTATCAATTTAGAGTGTCACTGAAATAATTGTGGTGTTAAAGGACGTATCTAAAAGTATCTCAAACAATATTTATCCAAATTAATTGTTAGGATAACCTGAGCATTTATTGCTCTAATGCAAGCATGTCATGCTTTGCATTGGTGGAATTTTGAAAAGATACAGTGACACAGACTATCCCCATTGTCCTGGTGCTAATTTGCATGCTAGGGGGACTTCTGTTAATCTCAAACAGGCATATTGAAGCCTGTGAAAAAATTGGGCACAAATCACACAAACACAGCCTATAGCCCTGCTATAGGTCATTTGTCAAGGCCAAAAACATTAAAATTTTAGCTTTACTTTCACTATGTGTTTTGATATTAGCACGCATATTCACATCCATCCATGGCATATGACTGTGCAAAATTAAATTCCACCTGTCATATTTTTAGTTTGATGTATAAAGCCTTCTTTCCCATATTTCATGGTAAAACAGTTGGAGTGTCACTTAATTGGTCCATATAAAGTTCAGGACCATCTCAGCATGGGTCCCTTTCAGTTAATATAACAACTTATCTGTGCAAACTGGTAAAAGCAAGCTACACCATAGCCCATCAGTGCCATCAGCATGGCTCCCCTATGTTCAAACCTCAGTGATATCCGCATCATTGCCCAGCACTGTAATTCAGCCGCAGGTCACTGAGTAGCTGAACTGACCACATGCAGCACACATCAAGGGTTGTGCTCAACAGTGGAAGCACAGTGGTCACCTCATCAGCATGAAATGCAATCGCTTACCTTCAGAAAGCCCTAAAGTCTATGAATTATTACAATCCCAGTCAATCCTGGCATGCTGGCAGTGGGTCTTGGAGTGTGAAAGCCTTTGTCTGCTGTTTAAGTTACCATGGAAGATGAAATAGTCACAGCACCACCCTGACTTGGCCCAAAGCTCTCTTATCGGTCCAGGCTTGTATCTTCTATCTTCAGAGAATGTTTTGTCTTTTTACTAGCTATCACCATTGTATAAATGGAAAAAAAGGAATCTCATTTCTCTCTCTTGCTTTTCACCGTGCCTTTTTTTCTAAGTGATGGAAGTGTTGCCATGAACATGTGAGCAGAAGGCGTTGAGGCAGGACTAGCACACTGGATCACTCTCCTCTCACTCTGGATCTCTCTCCTCTCACACTGGATCACTCTCCCCTCAGTCTGGATCACTCTCCTCTCACTCTGGAACACTCTCCTCTCACACTGGAACACTCTTTTCTCACTCTCCTCTCACACTGGATCACTCTCCTCTCACTCTCCTCTCACACTGGATCACTCTCCTCTCACTCTCCTCTCACACTGGAACACTCTTTTCTCACTCTCCTCTCACACTGGATCACTCTCCTCTCACTCTCCTCTCACACTGGAACACTCTTCTCTCACTCTCCTCTCTCACTGGATCACTCTCCTCTCACTCTCCTCTCACACTGGAACACTCTCCTCTCACTCTCCTCTCACACTGGATCACTCTCCTCTCACACTGGAACACTCTTCTCTCACTCTCCTCTCACACTGGAACACTCTTCTCTCACTCTCCTCTCACACTGGATCACTCTCCTCTCACACTGGATCGATCACTCTCCTCTCACTCTCCTCTCACACTGGATCACTCTCCTCTCACTCTTCTCTCACACTGGATCACTCTCCTCTCACACTGGATCGATCACTCTCCTCTCACTCTCCTCTCACACTGGATCACTCTCCTCTCACTCTCCTCTCACACTGGAACACTCTTCTCTCACTCTCCTCTCACACTGGATCACTCTCCTCTCACACTGGATCGATCACTCTCCTCTCACTCTCCTCTCACACTGGATCACTCTCCTCTCACTCTTCTCTCACACTGGATCACTCTCCTCTCACTCTTCTCTCACACTGGATCACTCTCCTCTCACACTGGAACACTCTTCTCTCACTCTCCTCTCACACTGGAACACTCTCCTCTCACTCTCCTCTCACACTGGATCACTCTCCTCTCACTCTCCTCTCACACTGGATCACTCTCCTCTCATAAGCACCTGGTACCATGCTGCTGCCAATCCTAGGAAGAAAGCTTGAACATTTAAAGTTATTTTTAATTTACCATCTTATAGTAGCTTATTTGTGGGTACACATCAGATGTTTCTTAGGTTGGTCTTATATGATCTTGTGACGATATATGAATTTCCTGTTACCATACAAAGAATGTCATTATTGCAGGATGAAAGCAGGATGTTCTCTGTTAGACTTTAGGCAATGTCATTTATGACCTATGACATGTGTTTATCTTTAAATTAAATATTAATTGTTCATTGTCCACTCTTAGTAAGCATATACAGTGTGATATCACAGAGTGATGTATAGAATCGTGTACTTCTAAGCAGATATGTGCATGTTCACAAAGACATGCATGTACACACTTCCTTTGTCATCCCCACACACATATTCTTCATGTCAAATAATCTCAAATTGGATCTGCTTTGTGATATTTTTTTAATTATCTGTAAAGCCTGGTCCTTTTGGAGCAAAAATAATTCTAAAGTTATAAAGCAGAAATAATAGCCCACATGGCCCATGAGCTTCTATATCTGTGTGGTTTTAACTTTATCTCTGTCTGGTAAGTGCTCCCTGCATCCTGATCTGTAGTACAAAGGGAAAAAGTTTGCCATTAATCTAACACTGCCTAAGGCACTGTTTGCATGGGAACACCTTTTTTGAAGATGCATCACTGTACTGGTTATGGTAGGGTCGGTTTGCAAAGAAACCTGGACTTTCTTTGTTTTAGTAACCAGGAAGATATATGGAAGGTGTGTGTGTGTGTGTGTGTGTGTGTGTGTGTGTGTGTGTGTGTGTGTGTGTGTGTATACTGTATATATATAGCTTTTTCCAATTGTCAGTTATATGTGCTCTGTTTCTTAGGTAGTATAATGGATTTGTGGTGACAGTGCAGTTCTTATGGCTATATAACAGTCCTGTGTTCAGGCATTTATTTCTTTTTTTCTTTTTCTTATTTTTTGAAAAAGCAGATATATAGAATGTCTTGTAAAAGTTATTCCTTCTGGCTGCAAAATATTCACATAGCACTAAACAGATATAGATTTAGCCAGGGGCGCTATCTTCTAGCTCAGAGAAACAACAGCAGGGTTTGTGATTTCATGAAGGAATTGATTATTTGATCATAGAGCACTTAAATGTAAAACCACACACCATGAGGAAAAAGGGATGAAATACACATATATAAATAAGCAACTAGTGTAAATAAAATTTTATATCAACATATTTCATAATGAAATACTTGCAAGGCATTTTAGCATTTTTTTTTGTATTTTAGCATTTCAGCACTAATCATAACAAAGTTTGCTACAAAATTAGGTTTTACTTTTACTTTAAATTAGCACTGTAAGTATCAGGTGATGACATCTGATGGTCAGTATTGGTTGAATATGTGTATCTAGTAAATTAATAGGCCTATATGTTAGCTCACATATTGTATGATATGACACACACACTTATCAGCAAGACTTTCTCCTAATTGCATCTTATTTAGTATACAGTAAAAATGGTCCAATCAACTTTTTCAGCAAAACATTAGAGGCTCTCTGCTGATAAAACCATTAACAGTTCACTTAGCTTAACAGTTCAGTGTTTTCGGTTAATATGCCATTTTGAAATTTAGTGTGCATTATCATTAGAAGCTCTTTAGCCTCCTATTAAGTATGAATTACACTTGAGAACCCATAGCATCATGGATTACCAAGATGGTCTCCTCAAGTCATCTCATGAATAGTAGAGTATTTTTCTTAAATCAAGCATAAAGGAATGCAGTGCATGGTATGAATATTAGTGTTTTGCTGTATTTGCTAAAAGCTTTTATAATGTTTGAATATTGTGTTATTGTATTATTGTATAAATAGATTTTATTAAGGTAACCTGATAATACTATGAAGTATATATGCTGGTTTTTCTACCGCAACAACAGTACACTGCAGGTAATACTTGTGATCTTCTTTATATAAATATTATATAAATATAAATGAATGTGTATACACACATACCCACACACACGGCTTGATCAGTTGAAACTACCCAGGGTTCAAGTTTAAACTCCAAACTCACCCTGCAGAATCTCTCAGTCCTTTCACCTCATCACTTCTTCAAATGATCCGTGATATCGGCAGCTTTATGCCTGCTGTATGCCCAGCCTTCTTATCTCCATATAGGGTTTTGGTCAATAAGCAATTAGCATTTTATGACAAACTGTTCACTAACATCAAGGGAGTCTGTCAGGTCGCCATCGGAGTGTTTTTATAGTGGGATTCCAGTCATGTCTGGGAGACACAAGTCAATGTTTATTGCTATGGCAATTACATGCCCTCTAAATGTCCATAAAAAATAATTTAACATGAGAGGCAATTAGGCTGCTGTTTACTCACTAACAAAGGAGCTAAATGAGCAGGTAAATGCTAAAATCAAGAAAGCATGTCTTCAATTCAATATTGACCTTCTGATCATGCTCACAAACAGCATCTGGGCTTTTAAATATTATTCTCACACTTCATTCATACCTTTTTGTATGTTGTTTAATATTGAAGTTCATACTTTATAAAAGGGAAATGGATTGAGCAACTATATATTAACATTGATTAAAATGAATGTAAGCCACCAATTTAGATAATGGGATGTGTATGGCTAGGAGGTGCCTAGATTAGATTTGGTGATTTATAATATCTTAAAACATGTTTAAAATCTAAATCAGTCACAGACATTATTTCTTTAGCTATATGTTAAAAAGGTTTTAAATGTATAAAAGCAGTCTTTAGCTCTTTTGACTAAATCTGTAATGGTGGCAGGTAGGATTGTTTTGTATGGTGGGTTACCTTATTTTCCCTCAGCAGGCTATAGCTTTGATCTGGGCCTCCTCTGCTGCTTAATAGCACACTGACAGCAAAGGAATAATTCACAAGTGGACCTAATCAAAGGTGAAAAGGGAGAATCAGTAAATGTCGTATCCTTTTGCTACTTTCATCAATCCAGCTAACTGAATTTGAACTAAAGCTGAGCAAATTTTACGGGGAGGGAAATTAATATGTAACACATCTGAGGTCTGGTCTGAGCCAGTGGAATTGGAAAAGTCTGCATTATATCAGAGGGGCAGATTATTGAAAAGACAATTGGGCCATGGGTGTAATCAGAAAACAGTGAGGTGTGTCTATCTTATGATGACATTGTGACCTAGTGGCTCATGGTGAAGGAAATTTTTTCTCCCTTTTTCAATTCAATCACTTGGGCCATCCGCCCTGCTGTGCGAATCTGTTGCCCCCACACATGACAGTATCAATTCAATTACCCTGAAAATGGATACATATTCAGGGTCTAAGAGAGAGCCGTGAACAATGCCAAGTGAGAGGAGGGAAGACAAAGAAATCCACATTTACCCTGTAATAAGTTTCATTTGGAGTCGGTTTGAAAACAATTCGCCTGTGCATTTGTCCCTGTCAGATCACATTATCCGCAAATGAAGTTTACAAAATATCAATTCAATTTCTATAACAGGAGACTGTGGCAAAACACATTGGGGGCTGAATTGACCACATCATAACATCTGAGGGGCCCCTGGTGGCTTTCAAATATTTTCAGTCAGAGGCAATCAAAACCAGAGCGGCTCATGCTAATCCATTCAATTTCATCCTTTAGACTTGTGTCTTTTCCCCTCTAAACACACACTCTTACACTCAGGAAAACCCTAGGACTGCCTCCCTGGAGCCACCAGAGACGACCTTCACCTATTCTGACTTCTGTGTGTGCCCCTTTGCTCCCAAGACATTTTCAGGGCATTTGTATTTTTCTCTATTCTTCTTCCACCTTTAATTCCTTCCTTCCTTGTGGTCTTACAAAAAATATCAAATTCAATTGGTAATCCAACCTTTTGACTTTCTTTACATTTTCTTTTTAAATATGTATTTGCTTGTGTCCATGTTGTAAAGGATTATGGTACAGTGCATGTTTTAGTGTACAAATGTGATGTTTAGTAGTCCTCATATCTCTTGAAGTTAAATGGAACTCTATGGGTAGTTTAAACATCAAACAAATTGTAGTTTAGAAAATACATACGTCTTTGAGGTTTCTATTTTCAGTAAAACCATCTGAACTTGTGTAACAAATATTACTGAATAATAATCTGAGGAGTAATAATAATCATACTGTGAGTGAAGACTGAAGTAAAATATGCTGAACCCTTTCAGTTTGTCACTAATACAGACCAGAAAAATTGCAGAGGATAACTTAAAAGTCGTACTTACATTCTGTATCATGTACTGCATACACCAACTAATATACCCTGTGATTGTTTCAAATCAGTACAGACTGAAGAACTGGCAAGTTCTTCCAAAAATACATTTTATGGATATTATTTGGTGACTAACATGGATTTTTACCAAATATCTAATGGAAGATAAGAGGTATCGGTCGCTCTATTTAGTTCATTTCATTTTCTCTCTCTGGGAGGTTGGTTTCTGTTACTGTGCTGGTGTGGATCTAGATGGTGTCATTTTCTCCATATCTAGCTACATCTAGCTACATTTTTTGTCTTGTTGTTAGTTGTTATTTGTTATTGTTATTTATATATTTTCACACTGTTTGAGAGGGTGATGATCCTATAATTGTAATTAAAAACTGAAACTTCCTTGAAGCCCCTCAGTGGGAAACAGAGCACTGCTGTTTCTTACCAATGTCAAAATGGCTCGCTATGTTATAAAATTATCCACAGATACAGACTGTAATTACTGTCGCTTCAGGCCCTGGCTGTGCCAATGCACAAATGCGCAAATGCACAAGTGTCTTTAAAAATGGTGTTTAACAAATCAATTTGAAAATGCTTACCTTGTAAAGCACTGTGATTGTTCCAGTCACTCCTGATCAAACACTGCTGAGTGTTCATTTATTAGGATCCTAACAAACAAGGCTTACAGAACAGTAGTGTGGAAATTTTAAAAAGCCAGCCTGACTGGAACTCTTTACTGATGTTGGTACCTTCTCTTTGTCTTCTTGAAAACTCTCTCGACGTGTATCATTAATTGTCCATTAGTTTAAAAGAATATACCATCATTCAATCGCATTTTTAATTGAAATATGAACAACCTGTTTTCTGAGTATACTGAGTAGATGCAATTTATAGGTATGACTGATTTATAGTAAATTAGCAATAAACTGATATTCTCTGGCCAGAGATTAAACATAGTTGTTTACTATGGTGGATTTTCATTGTGAAATTTTTTATTAACTAAGTAATTCAATTCGTTTGGTAAAAAAAAATGTATCCAGTAAACCAGCCCTTAGTGTATCATACATGTCATGAACTGAACCCTGTCCTGAGCATTTTTTTCTTTAAGGCAAGGCAAGGCAAGTTTATTTATATAGCACCTTTCATACACAATGGTCATTCAAAGTGCTTTACAAATGAAAAGAAAACACAGAAAATGTAACACAATAGATTTAAGAAATTAATCACATATATAAAGAAAAATATATAATAAAATAACATAGAATGTAAAAAGTACAGTAAATAAAATAATAAAAAGTAAATAAGACTTAAACATAAAAAAAAAAAAAAAAAAAACACAATAAAATCTAAAATAGGAAGCATGATTAAAACAGTAGATTTAAAGGAAGTTAAATTAATGAAGATAAAAGTGCTGTTACAGAGTAAAGGTAATTAAACTGAGCTGAAGGCCTGCTCAAACATGAAGGTTTTCAGTCTGGATTTAAAGGTATCTAGTGTTGGGGCTCTTCTAATGCTCTCTGACAACCGGTTCCATTTCTGAGCGGCGTAGTAGCTAAACGCCGCCTCTCCATGTTTAGTTTTTACCTTAGGCTGCACTAACTGACCAGTTCCTAATGATCTGAGAGTTCTGCTCGGCTCATATTGTTGGAGCACATCCAATAAATATACTGGTCCTACACCATTAAGACATTTATAGACCAGTAATAGTACCTTAAAGTCTATCCTGTAACATACGGGTATCCAGTGTAAGGATTTAAGGATGGGAGTGATGTGCTCCCTTCTTTTACTCCTAGTGAGAACTCTGGCAGCTGCATTTTGAATCAGCTGAAGCTGTTTAATTGTCTTTTTTGGGAGTCCAGTTAGGAGCCCATTACAGTAATCAATCCTACTAGAAACAAAGGCGTGGATAAGTTTCTCCAGGTCTGCTTTAGCCATACAATCTCTGATTTTGTTGATGTTTTTGAGGTGATAGAAAGCTGATTTGGTGACAGCTTTGACATGACTGCTAAAGGTGAGATCAGAGTCCATTAGTACACCAAGGTTACGTACTAGTTCTTTAGATTTTAGGCCTCTCGAATCTAGATAGGCAGCTAGTCTGTGTCTTTCATTGCTGTTCCCAAATAAAATAATCTCCGTTTTATCTTTATTTAACTGCAGAAAGTTGTGTTTCATCCACTTGTTTATGTGCTCAAGGCATTTACACAGTGAGTCTAGGGGACCGTAGTCGTTTGGGCAGAGAGCCATGTAGATCTGAGTGTCATCTGCATAGCTGTGGTAGGATATCCCATAAGAATGCATGATTTCACCCAGAGGAATCATATATAAATTAAATAAGAGTGGCCCAAGAATTGAACCCTGGGGTACACCACAGGTCACTGGCACAGTCTCAGAAACATTACCCTCCATTTCCACAAAGAAGTTCCTTCCTTTAAGGCAGTGGTTCCCAAAGTGGGGGGCGCGCCCCCTAGGTGGGGCGCGGAGCTATTGCAGGGGGGGCGCGGAGCTTGAAAGTAAAACGTGCACATGTGTTAGGGATGCACCGATTCCGATATTAATATCTGAAAAAATTCTAGATCGGGTATCGGGGACAATGTGACCGATCCATAAAAACAGATCTATTCAGTCTAATTCTATGCTTGTATTGCTTGCTTTTCGGAGTTAGTTCAACCTTAATACTCGCGCTGGTGGTAATACTCCACTTAGTCCGTTTATTTGCTGGTTGACCAAAATAAACCTGGGCTCCAGCAATACTTCACTGTTCATACATGAACTGGTGAGTTGTCCAAAGCTCATTTAATGCGTTACTTACAGAAATAAATTAAAGAGCAGTGGTCTGAGTCTGTCTACGGCAGAAAGCTAAAAAAAACAATATTCCATACGCGCGCTCTACTCGCTCCCTTAAAGAGACAGTACACATATTTCTGGCCATTACATGCTTTGTGCTCTGCGTGATGTCTGCGCTTGCAAACTAGCCGCATATGTATTGCTGTTTCTCTTATTTCATCTCCTTATTTATTTTAAATTATATGTAGAATTATTGAACCATTTAAAATGTTTCTTGCTGTTTATTTTTTTCATGTTTGACCAAAGTTGTGAACCTATTGTTTTTGTAAGTTTAAACACATTCCTAGTCAATATGGGGGGGTGTAGGGGGGGCCGCAAAAATATTCTCATCTACTAAAGGGGGGCACGGCAGAAAAAGTTTGGGAACCACTGCTTTAAGGTATGAACTGAACCATTTTAGGACAGTTCCTGAGAGTCCAACCCAGTTTTCAAGTCTATTTATGAGAATTTTGTGGTCAATGGTGTCAAAGGCAGCGCTGAGATCGAGCAGTAGAAGAACAGACATGTTTCCTGAGTCTGTATTTAGCCGAATGTCATTGATAACCCTAATTAGTGCAGTCTCAGTACTATGATTAGGTCTGAAGCCAGACTGAAATTGGTCTAGACAGCTATTTGTGGACAGAAAGTGCATAATTTGCTTGAAGACAATTTTTTCTATTATTTTTCCAATGAATGGTAGATTAGAAATTGGTCTATAATTATTCAACAAGCTTGTATCTAGGGTTTTCTTTTTCAAGAGAGGCTTCACAACTGCAGTTTTTAATGCACTCGGAAATACACCTGACATGAGTGAGGAATTTACTATTTGAAGAATGTTCACAGATATTGCAGGAAAGACATTCTTTAAAAACTTGGTTGGTAATGTATCAAGGCTGCAAGTGGATGATTTGAGATGACTCACTGTATCAATTAAACCTTCTTCATTAATAGTACTGAACTGGGACATGTTGAACATTTTGCGTGGTTTTGGAGAGAAAATCGGCTCGTTGTTGGACGTAGGCGTACAGATGGCTTGTCTGATATTGTGGATTTTAGTATTAAAAAATTTTGCAAACTCATTACATCTCTCAATTGAAACTAGCTCAGGGTCCATATATGTAGGTGGGTTTGTTAGTCTGTCAACCATAGTGAAAAGCACTTTGCTATTGTTAACATTATTGTTAATAATGCTAGAGAAGAAGGATTGTCTAGCTTTACACATTATTATATTGTAATCACGCAGCCTATCTTTGAAAATCTCTTTATGTACGTGAAGGTTGGTTTTACGCCATCTGCGCTCAGCCTTTCTGCATTCTCTTTTTTGGTGCTGAACTGAAGGATCATTTCTCCATGGAGCTTTCTGCTTACATTGCATGGTTTTAACTCTAACTGGTGCAATCTGATCCAAGATACTGGCAGTTTTTGAGTTGAAACTATCCAGCAGAGTATCAACAGAGCCTGATAGTTGGCAAGGTGCAGAGCACATTTTGGTAACAAAAAGTGCAGCAGTCCTGTCATTTATCTGTCTTTTCTTTAACCTAACCTGCCTGGCATTGCTATGGATTGAAATCCACATTTCAAAAAATACACAGTAGTGATCAGACAATGCAACATCCTTAATACAGGCTGAAATGTTAAGACCCTTTGAGATAACCACATCCAAAGTGTGACCATGGCAGTGCGTGCTTCCAGTCACATGCTGAGAAAGTTCAAAAGATTCAAGTACATCATAGAATTCTTTGGCATAACTATCATTGGGATTGTCAATATGAATGTTAAAATCACCAGCAATGACAAAATGATCAAATCCAGTAGAAATAAAAGATAACATATCTGTGAAATCATCAATAAAATTAGCATTGTACCTAGGAGGCCTGTAGACAGTGACTAGTAATATTCTTTGTACCCCTTTTAAAATTGCACTCAAATATTCAAGTCATCATTTAAGTGATTGATGATCTCATTGATCATTGATACCCAATTATACACAATTATACACACAGTAGTTCACATCTGAAAGATGTTCTAATACAGTATGAAAGTGCACAGAGACTTTATTAATGTTAAAAGAGTTCTGGGACCACCGCCAAACTAAGAGAGAGATTTGACCTAGGACACATTTGCATATTAAGTGCAGTCAATCTGAATTGATCAGAGCCAAATTAAATGCAGTGGGTTTCAATATTTTCCGTGTTCACACATTAGCCTCCTATGTGCAACATATGGATATATTGAATTCAGATTAGTAACCTAAGCATGGACTTAGACAAAGGGGAACTTATCTTTAATTAAAATCATGCAGCAAGACCCTAAGTCCTGCTCTGAAGTGTTTGATGCATGTAGAATAATCATGATGGAAAAGGGAGGTTGTGACGTGTCGTTCCAATAGTCATGCAACTCCAGGGCTGATACATTTGGTTTGTGGCTTCACTAACTAACCTAAACCTGCTTTCTCAAAGGCATTACAATGCATAATTCTCTTGAGAATCAATTTAACTATTAGAAGGTCATGTTATAATGTGGTGGTGTTCTATACTTTAGTGGAAGCACAGATCTGTGTGGTCTCATTTTCCCGACTTGTACAGCCCAGTTTGTTGTATTAAATTATCAAAGTAAAAAATAAAAAAAAATCATTATAAGAGTGATTTTTGGAAGTAAAGAAAATGTATTTATCCATAGTTACAAACATACACAGATATCTATTCACCGACTCACTGAGGTAGAAACTGCAGAATTGAGAGATCTAGTCTATGAAGAGAATGATGTCATGAGGGTTGTATATGTAGCATGCAGAGCTCTGATGAAGACATTTAACAAACTCTGTTTCTGTCATTTGGATGGATGTTTCTTAGTCTCATATCATATTCAAGTATCAGTCACGCAGGAGAAACATGAACCTTTGCTGTTCCTCATACAGAACTATAGAATATGCATTACAAACATATAAATGCTTCCTGTGCCTAGAACTGCTCTTTTCAACCAAAATTGATTTCCACCTGTTTCTTTCCTACCATCAAGTATAAGAGCTCTAAACAAAGCCCCTATAGTTTGTATACAATGATCTGAAGCTACAATGATCAGCTAAACGCCGTCTTCTCTAGTCCTCATTTTCCTTTACTACAAACAGAAATTGCTCTTGAACCTCTTAAACAATTTTCACTGAGGAAACATGGCTGGAAGTGTTTAAGAGTATTCAACACAGTAATGTGCCTTATTGGCATGTCTGCGAATAGGATAATTTCTGAAATTTAGTCTCAATGAGTCTCCATTGCTTTCCCTGATTTATTGACAAGCAGGCATTGCCTCCTTGCTCGAGATAATTGGAGAAGCTATCTCATTACGGGGGAGAGTCTGTGATCTGGAGCAAATCTTGGGTGAGAAGATAATTAATTATGAGTGCTGGTGACACTGCCACGTGGAGTGCACCCAAGATGGGGTCAGTAGAGGTTGGTTGGAGTGCACCAGGGACCGTTTCTTCTCACCCAAGAGCAATTCAAGGGAGTGCAATCAGCAGAAGCTGATTACTGGCAAGTAATTAACAATGCCAACCAGACGAAGAGATGGAATTTATAATAATTATTTCATCAACATGGTGATGATCTTGTAATGTATCCTACTGCAGAGGAAAGGTTAATCACCTGCCACTGCATCAGAGTAGCTGTGGTCCAGCCCAACGCTTGTTTAAACTGTTAGTGAGTTAATTAATTAACAACATAGTTGTGATCCCTGTAGTATGAAATATTGAAATATTAAATTACATTTAATGCCAGGAGTCACAAGATTCTGTATTCTGCAAGTTTCATAATTCAAATAGAATTATGCTATGTTATGGAACTAACTTTGGGTGTAAAAAGTATTTTTTGCATCATCGGGTATTTCAGCAATTATATATTTTTTATGTTTTTTTTTTAATCATGCAAACCTTTTCTAATGACCACTTTATATACTTTTATGTGATGTTTGATTTTTGATGCCATGCTTCTACAGTGAATAATTGTGATTTTCATCAAGATTAAGTTTAAACCACATCAGCCCTTATTCCCACAATAATGCATGAATTTCTTTTTCAGAAGCTCAATTAAGTGATATTTAGATATTAGAGGGTTATAGTTAATTAGCTTTTTCTACTGTGCTTACTTGAAGATAATTGGAGTGGATGTGCTGATGAAGAAGAGGTATGAATGTATTGCCACCATGGAGGATCCACAATTTATACAGTTTTAACACTACAGCTACAGCCTGACAAGTAATTTCATATATTTCCCTGATTACTGGTTTGAGAAATAGGCTAAAAATAACTAATTAGGAAAATTATATAGAAGATATAGGAGCTGGGGGCTATTGCAGACTTCAGGGGAAAAAAAATTGATCAATAATGAGGAGACTTGGAAATCCAGCCCTCTTAACATTAACAATTACTGTGATTAACAATGATACTCACAACTCATTTTTCATTACAGAGGAGAAGAGATAAGCTTGTTTATATAGACTAGCTTTTCAACCAATGAGCAATTTATCATGGCGGAGCTCATGAAAGCACAGCAGCCAACAGCAATTAAAACCTTCCTTGTGACCTTGTGACAGCCAAGGACCTGGGAGTCCATGGGAAAGTGGAAGGCATTTTGTGGTCATGGACAAAGATAGGAAATAGGCAGCAAATTATGCATATTATTTTTTTTCTTGCTATGTGTTTTCTTGGCATAATTTGAGAGATACAAGAAATATTTAGAATTTTTTTATGAAAATGGGTATTTTGTGGTAATGTAAGGGCACCTACAACTATTTTTTTATTTCCATAATTTGCTCCATCACTGGTATATTTTAAGTCTGCAATGCAGTACTTCAAGTTCTTTTAACTTATTCCTTTAACATTTCTCCAACAGTGGATATGAAACTCATTGCTGCAAAGCTGAAACATGAATTGTCATCCTAATAGAGTCCCTTTACAACCATTCACTACACTGTTGAGCCAGACTGGATCTAGAAAAGGTTATCTTGGCCCCAGAATAGGTTCAATTTTAAATCCATAAGAGGGACTTGGGAGAAAATGAATCTTAAGGGATTCTCACAGCCCTCTTGTTCACAAAGTCTCTCTGAAGGGAGACTGCAACTTTAAGACTCAAGGCACTCTCTGGATGACTGACTAGCATGATCTTGTAAGTAAGGTTGCAAGGGACTGAGCCCCCTATGAGTTAAAATCATTGTGCAATAGAACCGTGAAGGCCATAGGCCATTTTATAGTGCAGCAACCGCTTCAGTCTAAGCTTTGCCCTGCCACAACCCCACCGTCATTATAGGTGTAGAAGGTTGAAAAGCTCCCCAAATGGATTAGAGGTGTCATTACAACAACAAACCATCTTATTTGTTTATGATATTACACTTCTTTTATTAATTTTAAAAAGCCTGGAAGTTTTCTCAAAAAACAGCTTTAGATACAAGGAAAACTATAATAACATGTTGGACATGTTAATGTACTGTTTTATGAAACAATACCTTTTGTAAATACAAAACTCCGATCCTATGCAGTTTTAGACCTGTTTTTAAACATTAGAATGCTGTTGTTATGAGCACTTCAAGTCCAATCAGCAATACAATTTTTGCCAAAATGTTTGCTATATTCTAAAACATATCTGCAGTAAGGCATTAGGAAAGTGTAGTGAAATATACACTTCTACCATGATGATTAATTTTGTGCTGTGAGTTCTGATGTCTGAGCCAAGTCTCCTGATACCTATTATAGAAGCAAGTGTCCTCTTACAGTTTAATTGTTCATCAAGAGTCCTTTTACCAAATGGTGATTGACTCCTTGCATGTAAATATTAGAGATGATAACCCAGCGTTTTATTATCAGACAATTAGAAATAAATAACATCTTAACAGCACTAGCCCAGCTCAAAGCCCTGCCTTGCCTACTTTAGATTCCATTACAGACAGTCTGCACTGGAAAGTAATGAGCCATAAAATTTAATTCAGAAATGATATTACCAAAAATGATGGAGCGATATCAAGGCACAAAAAGCCTTTGCGTCTAGGGCCCATCTTTACATTCGACTCGATGTACTTCTATTGATCGTGCAGAATCACTTAATATTGCCAAGGATAACACTTCCTGGTCCATTTTCCCACCCCTCCCACACAGAGGCTGGAGAGCTCAGGTACTTATAGTGCTGAATTGACCAATGTGTCTCCATGTAATTACAGGGATTTCCTTATCTCCCTCTCTTTGCTGAAGCCACCCTGCTGAAGAAAGGCTCCAGCTAATGCAGGCCCTTTCTCATATCTCATTTACATTGGCCACTAATCCAGCTCCATCTCGGTGTGGCGATAATGACATTAACTCTTCTGTTCATCCATGCATCCCATCCTATAAAAGACCATTTATATGGCAGGTAGGGAAAAGAAATGTAGTGGTGGGTATGTTGAATATCTGCCACTATGCTTTTAAAACCCCTCACTGGATAAGTTTGAGGGATTTTTTTGCCACAAACAATGATGCTAAGTATTTCTAAATGTATTTATTTTGCTATTAAAATGTTATTTAAGTTTGTGTAAGTTTAGTGGACAACTTTTAGAAACATACTGCATTGTGAATATAATAGAGTATTTCAAACATAGACAATGGCATTAGTTAACAACACATGTAAAAAAGTGTAAATATGTTTGTGCCAAAGAAATGTGCTAGTCATGTATGTATGAAAATCTGATGTGTACAGGACAGCGAATCTCTCTCAAAATAGCATAGCAAGATCTTAGTATCTGGAGTGTCAGAGTCAAATACAAACTGAGATTTAATTTCATAGATTAGTGCCTCAGAAAATGTGTTGACTTTAAAAGGCAGGGGTTAACATAACCCACTGGAGCCTGTATGTTTGCCACTAGGGATGCATAAAAAGGGATTAGCATTTGTTAACCCTGTGCTTTGTCAAGTTCAGCATGTCTGAAAAATGTTTTTTGCAGTAATGCATATATCTTGGTTAAGCAAGTTCTCTAAAATATAAACTACACACATTTAGTAGTTATTTACATTACATTCAGTACTTTCAAACAGTTGTTTCACTCTGAAAGAAAATATCAAGCATCATGCGCACACAAACAACCCCTGGCATAACACCTCTGAGATAAACAGTCAGAATACTAGGCTTACTATATATGAAAACCATTCAATACAATAAATAAATAAAATAATAATAATATTCACCTCAGTGACACAAAGGAAAATAAATAGCTAAAATCCAGATTCAAAGAGCAGCTAAACTCCAGTAATGATCAGTGCACTGTGGGGGGGGGGGGGGGGGGGGGGGGTAGTATTAATTTGTGCATTTCAGCAGAGTGTAGATGTGGGGGGAAACTGACCCCTGAAAATGAGATAGATGCACCAGGGGCTCTGCTATCATCATGCGGCCAGCGACCAGCTCCTCTTATCAGCAGAGTGGGCTCGTTTGTTATTTCTGGTGGAGATATACCCTCTGCTCATCCCCTCACACACCTTGCCTGTAGCTACTGGCTAGGACGCTAATGAAAGCGTCTTTTCTGCTGTCGTGACCCACTTCAGATTAACACTGTATGTTGAGTACATATGTAATTTTATAATTAATTTCTAATGTGTTAATTATCATTATGCATCATTATGGACAAACCACTGAATGTTTGGCAGACACAATGTGTGTATTGACCATTTTCAAGGCCTGAAGGTGTGCGTGCGACCTCAAAGTGACCTGCATGTCTTGTCATTGCCAAATACACATCCCTCTGTGAAAGAGCATGGCCTTCTACCTCACTGAGGATCTGGCTATTCTTATATTTTACTAATTAAATGTTTAAAGAAGGGGTAAAACATTGAAAAGAAACATCTTCCCTGAACCTTAATGAGTGCTCCATGATGAGGACGTACTGCCTAACAGAACCTTTCAGACGGGGCAGAACAAACGTGCTGTCAGCTGCATGTGTAGGTATTTTGTTCTCCCACTCAAGTGTAATGCATTATATCCCCTTCTGCACCCAGAGTGGAGCAGTGCTCAAATATTCACTCAAATTATGACCTCTTTCACAAACTGATCAGAGCGCCACTTGTGAAATGACCTTCTGCTCAACCATGATTTCTTTTATTATCTCCAGAGTGACAGAATGAGTGGGTAAAACTCTGTAGACAAAAGTGATTCCATTGTTAACTATGTCAGCACCCTACTCACAATAGTTATATGTACCAGCTCAATAAGGTTAACTAGATTTTCTTCAAAGTAGCTGTCAATGCTTTGAAAAATGTGTTTCCCCAATAAGATAATGAAGATAATCTAGAGTATATTAGCATGTGCATATACAATTTTATATCTTTACCTATTTTTATGTTTCTTTGTGGGACTTGCCCATTGTGCTTGCTCTTACCTGTAAAGCTATAAGGTTGTATGTATTTTCTACGCAGCTGGCCCAGTCTCACTGAAACATCCACACAACTATTAATTTCAGATGCTTGTTTTGAAAGAAGATCCATCTTCAAGGAAGAAATAGTACGTATGGAGTAGTTTCTATTGTAAGGAAAATGCATTTATCATCTAATCTTAACCCTGGCCATCATTTAGGCCAAATAAGTCTCTTTTACCTTGTTTCTTTCTCTGCTCTAAAGGCATTGCTCTACCTTTAATTATGACATATTGATTTTGTAGTTAAGCCTTGTTTGGCTTAATGAAATCTTTTGTTGGCCCTAATTCTGTCTTCCATTGTCCTGCCTGAAGTGCTTTGATTTTTGTTCTCACCTTTTTTGTGCACCGTTTGAAATATTTAATCTCTCTTTGGTCATCGTCAACGTCAATGACTCCCTTAAAATGGCCACTGTTGCCATTTATCTTCAGTTTCCGAAAGCTCTTGCATTGACTCCTCTGCAATCAATTTCCTAAATGATGTAATTATCTGCTAGTCTTTTTTGCACATTTAAAGTTGAGGGTTTATTTTAGATCAATTCAGACCACTTTGTTTGCAAATTGCACAATTGCACTGCCTTCAGATTCTTCACAAATCCAATTGGGATTAAGGCCTTTTGAGTAGAATGCCTAATGAATACTCTCTCTCTCTCTCTCTCTCTCTCTCTCTCTCTCTCTCTCTCTCTCTCTCTCTCTCTCTCTCTCTCTCTCTCTCTCTATCTATCTCTTTCTTTCTTTCTTTCTTTCTTTTCTCTTTCTTTCTCTTTTCTGGTCCTTTTGCTTGATATAAATTGGTTGTGCTTTGTGTGCTGATAGAGTAATATGTTGCAGTTTAAATTAGGCATATTAAGACATAGAAATTAGGCATACATACAATTCAGATTCAAGGTTTAGAATCTTGGATAAAAGGTGTCCATACATCAGAAGCAAGGTATTACCTCAAATGTATTTCTGGATCTCTGGATTTCACAATATTTCTGAGAGAATGTTGCTGTAGGTAGAGACTAAGGTGCTTTTTGTGTGATATTGTTCTGAGATGTGACAAGGTTTATTTTTGTAACAATAGATTAAATGTTAAGTAGTAATAATCACTATTATTGTTGTTGTTGCAAAAATGTCTTGGTGGAACCACAAACCCTAAGAATGTTTCTTATTTAGCCATCTACAAAGGTTGTAACCTGTAGTATTCTGTGAGGAATCCAGTTCTTATAATTTTTGCATAGAGGAACGAACAATGCGTTTGTCCCAAAGGGAGTGTCAGCCGCTAGCTCAGGTCTGACTGAACACTGGCTGGCTGGCAGTGGGGGAGGCGTCTAGGGGGGAGGGGCCCGCAAGCCACTAAATCAGTGCACGCTTGTCAACATCCTCGGGCCGCAGAAATTACTGAAGTGAAAATAACAAATGGCTGTCATTGCCGAGCCAAAAACCTGTGATTATAATTATCACATCCCCAGTGACCTTGCATAAACTTTAATCTCTCTCCAATGGAGCATTTAAATAGCCTGTATCTACTGGCAGTGGAACCAGCAGTCTTGGGCCACTGGAACACAGAGGATCACTGATTCACGAAAGAGCTATCGCCAGGGCCTCTGCTGCATGAGTGATTGCACATCCTGCAGGGCACTGTGTGTTTGTCTGTGTGCTTATTGGACAAAGACACAGTGGTATTCCTGTCTTCTCAGTGCTTTTCATATGCACTTTTTATTTTACATCTTACAGACATAATGAGTCTAATAGTTACACTCGTTCCTCTTCAGGATGCGTCAATCTGAAACAAATCCGTGTCATAGTTTTTTTTTTGTTTGTTTGTGTTGTTTTTTTATCGTAGCCGCTGGGCTGATGTGACAGTGAGATAATGACAGTCTGCAGCTCCAGCTTCACTGCTCTTGTGTCAGCCAGGCCTCCAATGTGGATCGCTAATTGGTAAGAATTCCCTCTGTTCCCAGCAGTCATAATTATTACATGATTAGCTCTGATTAGCATTGTAATGGATACGACACACACACGTCTCCAAAGCTTACCAGGCATGAAAATGACTGGTGCTCAGTTTAATACCTGCGACAAGATCTTTGTTATTAGTTATTACCAATTCTAACATGATTTTTATTGGCAGCCTTTAGCACATTTGGCTAAATTCTGGAAGTTCTCAAAGTGATAATGAAATAGCTGATTTACTCATAGCTCACAAGCTGTTGTTTTGTTTTGTGATGTTCGTGCTAGTACTCTGTGGTCCATTAGATGGTGTGCCCAACTAACCCATTCTCAAAATGGTTTTACTTTTCATGATTAACAAAATGAAATGTGATGAAAGTTGAGTTTATGATAGGGGGTGACACATTACTAATAATTGTGGTATGGATCTGTTGGACAGATTTTTTTACATGTGCAAAGTCAGTCAGCTATGCAATACAATTCTCAACATAACCTGTGGTTTTAAATGCACTAGATAATAACAAATAATGGTTGCTGAACTGACCTCTCTAACTGATGTGCTGAAAACATTCATTTAGTTCACTAAAAGTTTGTACATACTAGTTTGCCTTTCAGTCCCAAGTGATGGGGAAAAAAATAACTCGACATTGACATGTTCCACTAGAGGGCACCAGATGTAGAAGTCATAAAATGTTTTAGACATTAAAGAGCATATTTGATATTTTAATGAACCTTAGAATAGGTTGGAGTTACTTCTCATACTTCCACTCTGAGATTTCTTAGTGAAGTTATGAGGGAACTCTAACAGGAAATAATATTATTCTAATGGTGCTCTTATCAAATAGCTCTTTGAAAACAAATGATTTTGTTCATACAGGTTTTTATACATTTTGTCCTCGAAGAGCTGCTGGTCCCCCCCCCCCCCCCCCCCCCGACCCCTTAGACAACAACCCAAGCCCACATTAATCTCGCTCTAATGCTTGACTTCTGCGATGATTTATTAAAAACACAATGTAATACATTCTGATATCGCTTCAATATGAAGCACAGTACATGGTATTAATTTCAGTGGCCCTGGCATCCTGTGACCTGGACAGAGTCCTGCAACACTGCAGGAGGATTCTCCAAGATAATGGGGCCTCTGTGTGTCTGCATATACAAGCACTCCACATGGCATCCTGCGTGTCAGAGATCCAGAGTCTCTGGATAATGTTTAAAGGTTTGATTTTGCATTTTGGTTACATATTAGAATCAGTTTTTTTGTCATATAGTTGAATGCTAGTTTTATATTTAAACAGAGGCATCATTTTTATTAATTTGCATTTGTGTGTTCTCTGAGTGGCCCATGAGATTATGTGGGTGTATGTCTGTGAACATACTGCATGTGCATGTCTGTGAACCTCCTGGTGTGCATGTCTGTGAACATACTGCGTGTGCATGTCTGTGAACATACTGCGTGTGCATGTCTGTGAACATACTGCGTGTGCATGTCTGTGAGCATGTTGCATGTGCATGTCTGTTTCTGAGGGTTCATATGGGGCACCAGGGTCAAGTGATTTGCCCCCAGGTCAATTGACTGCAGCTACTCTAACTTCCAGCCATTAGCTCATGTCCCCTGGCAGCAAGGGCCTGATGCTTGTGTGAGATTTAGCAGGAATCAGCCTTAATGTGATATGAAAACCTTAAAATTTGTTTATTGTGGAAGTTCGCTTTCTAATGGGAATTTATTATCTGACTAAACACCCTGCCTTTGGGCCTCTTTATTGGAGATTGAAAACTGAATTCCCTGATACAGATTTTCTTTCATGATTTGTTTTTCACATTAGCTCCACTGTCAGATATAGAATATGAACTCAATCAGGATAAAGCTTCATTATTTTGGTAAAAAAAAAAAAATCCTGTTTAATTATTTTGCCCACAGTTTTGTGATTTTGATATGGAACAATATTATAATATAATAATGCAATAGTAGGTAACACTAAAAAATGTAGAACAAAACTATCATTTTATTAGCAGTTAATACTTCCCTATTGAATTGAAAAAGAACATCTGTGAAATCTGTAAAACTCAATTCAATGTGTGCAATGTTTTTACAACAAGTATTGTCACAAAGCAGCTTTACAGAAATCAGTTAAATTAGTGTAACCATTAAGCAAAAGTCATATAAACCAATGAGACTAGTGAGTAATTCTAATCAGAGCCCACACAGAAAGTGAATCTGGTGGTGATGAGCTCTTCCCCATCAAACCCAGCTGCAGTGTTAAATCTCATTGGGAGGGTTAGTTGCACATGCAGATGAGCCCATCAGACACAGCTGGGCATCAGTCGCACATGCTGGACCATCAAGGTAAATGATTCTATAGGGTATGACTAAACTTATCTAGGGCTGTAATTTCATTGTCTGTTTTACTAAATGTGGGTTAGCCGTCTGTTTTACTGACCTCCTATTTTTGGTTCAAATACATTTACATGTATACGCATTCAAACATGCACATACAGCAACAGCACAGAGGTGTATTACAAATACATAAATCATAATGTTTCAACTCAGCTGTTATCTTTGTTTGGTGCCTAATAACAGGGTTTGGCTGAATAATTTATTATTCATGCTTAATGGATAATGGCAGCTTTGTTCAAGCATTGAATGCCTTTTAAACCAGCACTTTGCCAAATCTCCCACAATCCATAATCCTTAAACAACCTGTTAAGATTATGAATTTGTCCACAAACAAAACTAGATAATTCTAGAAATTCTGTAATCTAAAGTTTGTGTTGTGGAATAGATGCAGAGTTTTTATCAAGGTGTCTGGCCTAAAAAATGAAAATGAATGGTTTTCAGATTTAGATTAAGCCAACTACACTTAAAATGATTTGTAATTGTGATTAAACCAAGACTAGATATTATCCATAACCAGGTAACCAGCTTTTACTGTAGCATGTATCATCAGACAGTGTTCATTTTTGACTGGATTTATTTTAATGACAGTAAACACTCCAATAGGTCTGAAGGACTTTAAATACTTTTTCTAGCTCAGCTAATATTTATGCTCAATGTCTAAGATAGTTTTCATTATTTCATATGCCTCTCGTTCATAGCTGACGGTGTGTTGTTTTACTTCTGTCATGTCTATATGCACAACTGCACAGCAGTGAAAGTTGGAGGGGGCTTGACTGCAGTGGGGTTACATCAGACTGAGGGATGGGGGTCACCATGGGGCTCATATGGGACAGAGAGTCCTCCACTGACCACTGGCCACAGTACTGCTGGGTTTTCCTTTCATGTCACCATTTCCAGTTCAGAAGCTGAACTAAAAGAAACCAGCCAAGCATGCTTTTTTATTGCAATTTTGGAGTAAAACTGCAGCAAGATTAAAGTTTTGTCCTCCTGAAGAAAAAAAAGCTATTACACCAAGCGTCTTTTGTTGGTAATATCAATGTCACATGCTCTGTGAAGGGCTTTAAGTCCTGTGCTTGGCCAAGAAATCCTTTTAAATGTAGATATTTAATTAGTTCTTCATGTTTAGTGAATTAAACATATCTTAGAATGCAGAGACTGGTGGGTGAAGGTGGTAATTTTATTATGTAGCAGATAAAAGGGAGGCAGTGACCCACCCCACCCCCAACCTACCCCACCCCCATCCCCACCCCACCGCTGTCCCCAAGCCCCATAACAAAACACTCCCCAGCAGTACAAATTCATTCCCGAGTGCAAAAATGCAAAGTCGCTATGATAATAGAGAACGATCAAAGCTACTTATTCTGTAGGGTACATTCTTCGCACAGCATAATACACCCAGCCAGGCAACATGAAGTAGTTTTCCGAAACAAAGCGGAGGAGCGGAGGTGTACACGGCACTTAAACATATATGGGTTCATATTATTAACCTCTCGTCCACGGTGCAAGATGCTTTAGTTTTCAACAAAGAGAGACACATGCTGGTCGGGCAGTTGCCCAGTTGCTTTCACAACTGATTGTATAATTTATTCAGGCTGTATCACTACAAGAGAAACTGAACGACTGAGAAGAATTTTGTTAAGACAATTATTGCAGCATATTGTATGTGTAGCTAGCTTGTCTTTTTTTTAGCATGTCCTTTGTAAATTAATAAAGAGCAAACTAAACATTTTCTCCTCACTGCTAAGTCTGGCTAATGTGCTGTAATTGACTCTGCAATTTTCTAATTGTGATTGCCATTTTAATTTTACTCTTGACTGTGCAACTAACAGTGTATAGTAATTGAAATGGATTGCATATGGTATACCTGTATGTTTCAGCCAACCTTGCACTTGGAGTGCACAAAGGGGTATAGGGTTCTTATTTCATGAATAGTTTTTTATCTTTGGAAAACATCACATTCGCTTTAATTGTAAACAGTCAAGCTTAAGTCCAAATACTCCAAAGCAGACTTGACGTATGAGTAGAATAACTCAACATGCCCAAACTGTGTTCAATATGTGTTCAATTCCACTGCTTTCAAAAGTCTTGTTGCCATCTAATTCAGCAGCTTTTCAAATATATATTCACTACCATTAATGTGTCACTGTTAGCAATAACATGAAAATGAACCCACTTCTAAACATAAAATAAGATTAAAAGATTCTGCTTTTTCTTCCTATTCTAAGCTCAAATGTCTTGTTCTCTTTGGGGTATTCCTACTGCTCAGTTGTATTTTCCTGTAATGGCATTTCGGGGTCCCTGTGGAATGTGTTCCCCAGTAATGAAAAAGGTTCCCCCTGAGCTGTTTAAGTGCATGGTACGAGTAGTGCAGACACTTTCTAATTTAGAGGAAATTTGGGAAAATAGCTCAATTCCTTTTTCCTCTTCTGCTCTTGATGCGTCTTGTTTTGGATCGTGTTTTCAGCCCTGGAGTGCAGACAAATGTGGGTCGTTTACAACCCAACTGTAGAAATTAGCTGATAGACATCAGGAGAGATAACTGAGGGCTGCAGCATTAGGAGAAGGAAGCACATTAATCTTTACAAAATTAAAATCTGTGCTGCTGCATTTAGGATTGAGGCCACTGCCATACGCCAACCGCCTGACCGCCAGATTTGATAAAACTGTTTAAGGAGAGGCAAGATTTAGATAAATTGCTCATGGTGCTACTATAAATGCTGTAGAATGGGGTGGAGAAGGCATAGAGGGTCCATGTTAACCAGGAACACATGGACACAAGCTGCTGTTTACATGGACCCCAGTGTGGGCGTCAAGACCACCAAACTGATAACCCACGGTTATTGATGTCAGGGCCCAGGAAGCCGGCGCTATCTGCATGTGTTGCATATAAGCGGTTGTTTGTGAGTGATGGCAGGGGTGCAAACTCGGGGTGCATAGGGGGATTCTTATGTTTTCAGCTAGAGGTTGACACTATTGTGGATGGTGGTGTAGGCTGCTTGCCTAAGTTGTACATTATATCTGTTCTAGTGGAAGTCCAGAGGCCAAAGCTCTGGGATTGTTGTAGTGGATGTAGGACCACAGAATACAGCAGGAGCACAGTGCAGGTTTACCCTGCTGCTCTGTGAAACAGCGGGATCACTCATCTAGTGTTTAGATGTGTGGATTCATTATGAATTTGTTTTGTAAGTTTATAAATTTATGATTCAATGCTCTTTCTAAATCAGGAATTCATACCATATCATATAAAAATCAGGGATGTTAGAATGTCCAGTAGTGCAACTGACTCAATGCACATTTTGTGTTCAGTAACTGTGGCTTTAAACTCACTATTTAGTTTAACAGGCTCTTCAGCCACATTACAGTCAGAAAATCTAAATTCATATCCCTGTACACAAGAAACATGGATGCTACTCTGCCTGACCACTGCCCTGTAATTGCAATCTCTCCAACTGACTGCCATGAAATTGACATTTGAGAGTAATTGAACAAGTGGAAAATAATCAAATTGTACAAGGTACATGTCAGCTGTAAGGGCAAAAATATTCCCAGAATAGTCTGGTTGGGGTTTTGTTTGTGTGTGTGTGTGTGTGTGTGTGTGTGTGTGTGTGTGTGTGTGTGTGTGTGTGTGTGTGTGTGTGTGTGTGTGTGTGTGTGTGTTAGGATGTCTATGGCAAAAGAGGCAGATTACCAGGTTCTCAGCTGTGAGATAGAGGCCTTGCAGCCCATCTGAATGGCTTATCTGGAGGGGCCAGCACCAGCCGCACCTGTCTGCTGTCCCCACACGCCTGTCCTCAGCCCACCATTGACCAGCAACCCTTTCCTCCAATAAACAAGCAATTACTGACCCAAACAACTGTCAGGGCCTATGATCAAATAATTTAGCCAGAGTGAGGGGGCCTTAATACAGGTCAATTTCACTCTGTTAGGCACGGTGGATGACTCAAGCTGAAGGACAGGACTTCCTGCCTGACAGGGGATTGCTTTTGCCACTGTTGAATTTAAAGGTTATGGACTGCGATCCTGAAATGTGTTCTGTGCAAGCACTGGGATTCCCTCAAAACCAAGACAACATGGACTACATGCAATTTAGAATTATTTTTTTCTTTTATGCTGTCATGCTTTGTGAAGGTTTTTTATATTACATTCTTTCACGAAAATCACACATGCTAGCAGCATGGCATGCGTTTGGTTGACCCAAATTCAGGTAATTTTGTGCTCAGCATTCTCTGAAGTGTAATCTTTGATACAATCTAACCTTGGTCAAGACTATTATCAGATCCTGATCTAATTGGAACCTATATTGGAATAAACCTTGTCCAGTCACAGTGCACAGAAATCTTGATATACTCTGCAAGCAGCATCAATGACATTATGTCTCCACCAACCAACATGAGTTATACAGGTACATGTGTATGTGAAAAGTATGTGAAATAGCGAATGCTTTAATCCTTCAACTGCACAAATTCCAAAGATTTTACATTGAACTTAAACTCTTAATATACAGCATCTGCAAATACTACTGATTTCAGGCTACCTAGAGAAAAAAGGATGAAACATTTTTTTCAAGCCTATTTTGATGCTTCTACCCTACTCAGTGGTTTGTCTTTAAATAAAAAGGACAGGGCCTGCAGCCTTTCTCTAGCTTATTATGGTAATAATTAGGAGGCTGATTTTATCTTGGTCTGTACAATCACAGCAAGAGGCAATGGCTAAATAAACAGCCAAAGTCCTTGTGTCCCCAAGGGCTGTTCGGTGTAATTAAAATCAATAGGTTCCTCCTCCCAGGGCCTCTTTAACCCACTGAGCTAAGCCAGGGCTCCTCTATTGTTAAGCAGCTCTTATCCTACCCTTACTCCACACCACACTGCCTTCTGATGGCTACGCTCCCTTACAGGTAAAGAGGCTCATTTAGGCTAATATGCAGTTTAAAAAAACAGAGTTGAGGTTCATTTGTGGGTCTTCCTCAATCTCATTTAGCTAACATAGACTAGTCAAGTTCATCCAGTGTCCAATCTGCTGTCACATCTTAGGAATCGTATGAGATGAGTACAACCTTGACCAGGACAAGACACCGTCATGAACACCTGATGGACAACATAGCGAATATTTCAAGACATCTAAATGTAGGACCATACTGGTAACACATTGTGTGAAATAATGAATTGTGTCAC
The DNA here is from genome assembly GCF_052324685.1 of Brachyhypopomus gauderio. Taxonomy (NCBI): domain Eukaryota; kingdom Metazoa; phylum Chordata; class Actinopteri; order Gymnotiformes; family Hypopomidae; genus Brachyhypopomus; species Brachyhypopomus gauderio. The sequence continues at coordinate 22,643,368 of NC_135221.1, read as the reverse complement.
AAATAATAAATAAAGCTTATTCACTTATTTTAAAAAGTTATTATTATATCATTATTAAACCTAAAATAGATATTGGAAATATATTATACTTATAATTTATTAGCTGTCAAATTATATAAACGTTGTGGGGGGGCCCCTGCCGGTCGCCCCCGGTTACAGTGGCAGCGGTCCTGTTTTTGGTCACGTGATGTTCGTCCCTCAGGTGGGCGGGACTCGTGATCCATCTCACCTGAGGGTCGTTTGTTCGTCTATATATGTCTTGTCTTTGTACCAGTTGACTGCTGGTTATTATTTCCTTAATCTGGATCTATGTCACGGGTTTTTGGTTTGCACACTTTCTATTAAACCATCCTCTTTCCCTGAGACTTGGCGTGATCGCTTCCTTTTTAGTTGCTCACACCGCCCGTCACATAAACTTTGTTGTTATAGTTAATTCTATCTTATTGCAGAAACTGTATTTGTATAAAAAATTCACTCAGTAGTGAAAAAAGATTCAATAAAAACAGTGGCTGGATTTACGACAGCAATGCTAAATGCACAGAAAAAGCTTTAAATGCAAAACTAACATCTGTATTCTTATTAATCACAATTGTTTTGTCACATTTATATAATGGATGTGAGCAAACTCCTTATATTTTTCACATTTCACAGTAAAGTGTAAATATGTCAACATTTGGAAATGAAGAGATACTCTGTAAATCAGCCTTGTGAGCCTCTGTGTGTGAGAAATATCATCACCTCTGTGTTCACTGGTTCACTGTGGGTGGAGTAAGAATGTGTAACTTTTGTCACAATGCATATCTTACTTCTGTCACTCAGATATTTAGTGATGAACTCCCAAGTCCAGTCGGTGATTGGCCTATTATATAAATCATGGCTTTGTGATCATCTGGACCTTTACATCTGAGTCAGAGGCAGTTGCAATACTTCTTGATGGGGTATGACACAAAATGAATGTGGTACAGTAAATACATCAAACATTGTGTGTATATAAATAAAGCATTGTAGGTCTCCTTAATAAACCAATGGCATGATAATCATTAGTATTGGACTGATGTGGTTGAATTGCTTTCTTAAACAATGCTCACTCAAAAATAACCATATTTAATCCTCTTTTGGCTGTGTGCTAAATGTTCACTGTTCTCCTGTGTCTTGCTTTAGCTCCTCCAGTCTGACAGACGGGACAGTGCTGACCGTCATGTGCAACTTTTTCTGACAGCACGAGTGGTCCAGATGACACCATGGCAACCGTGCAGCTCAGCTGCTCTAATAGCCCTCTGCCTGACAGAGTCTGTCGTGATGAATCGTGCAGCTCTTCCTTGGCTTTTCAGACTTAATTTTCTGAAGATTGCTTGCCCATTCAAGAGGAGAGAGACCTGATTCACACTCCTCCAGGAGCTGCAGAGCTGTGATGAGATGTCAGTATTGTTCAGCCAAGCCCATGAAACAAAGGCCTAACTACTAGTGGCTGCTTTTAAGACATTGGGCCGAATTACTTGACTGGTGAAACTAAGTAGCAATTAGACAGCTCACCCACCAAACGGAAATTAGAAATTTGCCAGTGGCTTTAGATGAGACCGACTTTTCCTGGCTGTGCAAAGACTTTCAGACCTCCTACAGGAGCCTCTGTTAAGCCTTAAACAAAGTGTTTGTGATCTGACCAAGCTGCTATGTGGCATCAGTATGTCCTGGCCATCAGATACGCGTTTGACTTCCATTAGCTTACTGGCTGGAGTGGGTACAAGAGGATAAAAAAACCACAATCTTTTGTCATAATGCATTTCTTCTGTCACTCCAATGTTTAGGCAGACAAAGACCACATCCTGATGCCAATTATGTTACTAAAGATTTTTGATCATCTGAAATTTCCAATATGAATCAATGTTTGATAAACTGTCTGGACCTCATCGTCATCCAGACCCCAAGAGTGATGAGCACAAACAATCTCAATATAATCTCAATATAATCTCAATATAATGCCCAAGTGTATACATCTACTGTCTGAATACAAAGGCCAAATACTGTTATTCTAGTTGTATGTTGTATGATTTTAGTATTGTATTATAAGAATTTTGAGCCTCGGTTTTGATTCTTATTTTAACATTTTTAATAGCCACACTTTTATTTGACAGTCTCTACTTTTTAAAGGATGTTGTTGTAGGGCTAAATAATTAGCTATATATGGAAACCAAACTCTCATACTTTCACTAAGTGTCACGTTGAGGACCCCGGCCCCTCCCTTTTGGGCGTGTGTAAACGTTGTCCACGTGCTTTGTCTGCGTCTGCTGAACTCCGTGGTGATGGCTATGTTGTGTGAATAATGCGTCTCACCTGTGAATCGTCTCGTAATCACGTGGGGCTAATGTGGTCTGTCTATACGTTTCTGTGTAAGCGTCGTATGTTTTTCACCTCCCAGACGCAGGATTGAGCGCGTCGGATCCGCCCATCGTCGTGGGTTCGGGGCGCCCGGTCCTGTTGGCACCCTGGGACGGGTAGTGCCCTTGGAGGAGGCGTCTGTCACGTTGAGGACCCCGGCCCCTCCCTTTTGGGCGTGTGTAAACGTTGTCCACGTGCTTTGTCTGCGTCTGCTGAACTCCGTGGTGATGGCTATGTTGTGTGAATAATGCGTCTCACCTGTGAATCGTCTCGTAATCACGTGGGGCTAATGTGGTCTGTCTATTTAATGTGCGCTCGCGCAGTGTCCTGTGCTCGTCGTTGTCTAGAGTCTACACGTTTCTGTGTAAGCGTCGTATGTTTTTCGTGCGCTATTGCGCAATCTCTGTGTCTACATAATAAAGTGACGTCTACAGCAAGGATCCGGTGTCTCGTCCTTCGCTCACCCCGTATCGTCACACTAAGATGATAAGTTGTCTTCGTAAAAAAAAAAAAATCAGTAAAATGTTTACTAGCTAGCTATGCAGTTATTTCTCACAGCTTGGATAATCACATGAACTTATTATCTACTGTTAAAAGGGTCATCAGAGCAGTTATTAACAGCTTACCACAGTTAATACTTTAGAGAAGTTTGGGGTTTTCTAAAGTTCTCAAACAGTTTCTTCCCTGTGTATTGATAGCCTATAGGTAGGTAGATCTCCACCATTGGAGTGGATCAGAAGAACACAATGAAGTCTCGCTCTGAGGTAGGAAAAGATATGTTCCTTGAGAACTTTAATCCACTTGTTCCTGCTTATCTTGTGTGACAATGAAGCTTCTTTTTAAACAAAACTTTCACTTTGATGCTCATCTTCCCCGGGCAGATTTGTCTTCTCTAAGCGTCTTACACCTTGAAGACAGTTTACCAATGTCAGATACAAAATGTCAGATTCCTGTATGTGTGTAGAGAACCACACATACATTGACTACCACCATTAATGGATGTGTGTGAACAGTCACATTTAACACCACAATGCATAATGTGTAGTTTTTCTTTAAACAATAAAAAAAACATTTATCATGAATATGAGAGAAACCTAAATGATCACACATGCTTCATTTATTTGAAAAGTAAATCTGATAAGCTTATAACAACAAATATTAATCCTTTACCTGATGTAAATGAGGAATGAGGAAATAGTTGCCCATTATTAAATATTATAAATAATATAAGTTTACTTTTTGGTTTGAGAGTGTGTGGCACGTGGTTATTGTGAGTGTTGTATAAAGTATTAGAGACCCATACTTGAGTCAAAAAATTGACTTGAGTAGAAGTTGAAGTGTTCTTTAAAAACTTTACTTAAGTAGAAGTACAGAAGTATTCAGTATTTCTTGTACTTAAGTATTGCAAGTAGTTTATTCTAAAATGTATTACTCAAGTATTGAAAGTAAAAAGTACAAGTATTGTTTTTAATTAATTAAAGAAAGCCGTCAAAGTTTGATTATCAATTGTTTTTATATATAATTTACAAATCAAAGATGTCAAAGACCACAAATACAAGTGTTCTGTATGTACAAACAAGTAGCAACTTGAAAAAAACTGGGCTTAACACTTCGTACACAAAAAACAGATAACCTATGTCCCGCTACGTCATAGGTTTGACGCAGAAGTACAGGTTCGCCTTAATTTAGAGAAAACGAGGTGTATTTTGGACGTAAAATCCTTCCGTCGGATTCTAAGGGTGATCCTACTGCCCTGCGTTTACCCTCAATAAATGCCCTTACCCTATAAAAACACTACACTATAAAAATGGGCACATGATTAGTCAGCATGAAAAGAGACACGGATTACTGTTGCTAAAAACACAACTCACCGTGACATCGCCTTTATGATTGCCAGCTAATGTTAATTGATTACTGCAGCATGTCATGAACATAATTAGGTTAGTTAGCGAAGATATCTAACCTAACTAGTGCTTACTGACAGCTAAAGCTGGTGTCTTCTGTGCCTTATATTTATAACTGATGTGTTTTTTACACTGATGTGTTTCTTCAAGTTCGAAGGTGAATTTTTGAAGGCTAATATTTCACCCTCTTTAGGGAGGCAGGGATGGCACTTCATCCTATAGGAATTTACTTTCACTCCAACAAACACAAACACTGTGTAACGTGGCTTGCGCCACGGAGCGAGGAGACGGACACAATCGCTGAGAGGAGCGAGATTTATTAAAGGGAATACCAAAATCAGAGTCGAAAGGACAGGCGTGGGTCAAACCGGGAGGGCAGCCAGAACAGGTAAGGTACACGGGCATAATGGGACAGGGAACTTAAACACGACGGGAGACACGGAGCAGGCAGAACAAACACGGAAAACAGAAACACAGCGTAAACTAACGAAAGCACGAACCGACAGGATGGACAAACCAACTGATAGACAAAATCACGGATGACACGACTGGGGAATGACGGGACTTATATACATAGAACCAAACTAGGGACAGGTGATGACAATGACACAGGGGCGTGGTAACAAACGAGGAATATCAAAATAAACGAGCAGGGCGGGACAAACAGGCAGGGAACACAGACATGAGGGAACCCAGAGTGACAGCTACGAGAGGGGGCGTTGCCCTACGTGACATAACCCCCCCTCAAAGCGTGCCACTCCGGGGCACGCAAGGGCAGACAGGACAGGGACAGCGGACACAGGACAGACCGGAGGGACAGGACCAGACAAAATAGGACGAGGGACCTGGGACACGGCATGACACGGGACACAGGGAGACCGGATAGGGCCAGGGCGAGGCACAGGAGCAGGGCTGGACAGGACAGGACCGGGGACAGACACTGGAGCGGGGCCAGGGGACAGGGCAGAGGTAAACACTGAGGCAAACAAGGCCTGGACGACGAAGACTGGGACAGGAACGAAGTGGGTCACAATCCGGGGAACAGACACGGGAACCGGGACAGAGAGGACACCACTGGAACCAGACACAGGGACGGGCACAAGGACACGAACAGGCACACACACAGGGACTGGGACCAACACAAAACCAGGGACAGAACATGGGAGCAAGGGGAACATGGGCAAAGAGACAGGGGCACATGGCAGAGCAGGGGGCACAAAGAGTCCAGGCCCAATAGAGGGCAGCACAGTCTCTGGGGACACAGGCGCGGCCGGGCGGCGGGCAGCGGGAACAGGCGCGGCCGGGCGGCGGGCAGCGGGAACAGGCGCGGCCGGGCGGCGGGCAGCGGGAACAGGCAGGGTCCGCTGGCGGGCAGCGGGAACAGGAGCCGGCGTGGACGACCTCTCCAGGGTCGCGGGGACAGGAACCGGCGTGGACGACCTCTCCAGGGTCGCGGGGACAGGAACCGGCGTGGACTGCCGACGGGCAGCGGGGACAGGAACCTGGGGTGAGGAGATGCGCTCGGGGGGCGTGTACGCCAAGCCGACGTCCTCGGGGGGCGTGTACGCCAAGCCGACGTCCTCGGGGGGCGTGTACGCCAAGCCGACGTCCTCGGGGGGCGGAGCCACTAAGCCGACGTCCTCGGGGGGCGGAGTCACCATACTGACGTCATCGGGGGGCGTGTCCGCCAAGCCGACGTCCTCGGGGGGCGGAGCCACTATACTGACGTCATCGGGGGCGTGTCCGCCAAGCCGACGTCATCGGGGGGCGTGTCCGCCAAGCCGACGTCATCGGGGGGCGTGTCCGCCAAGCCGACGTGGCTTGTACTCCCCCCCAAAAAATACATGGGGGTGTCTTGTGGAGTAGCCGGCGGGATCAGCGGTGTTAGGTCCTCCTCCTCAGTGTCCGGGTTGAGCCCGGAAGAACACACAGACACACACGCCCCTCGGTGGCTCTCTCTGCGATGGCTCCGCCTCCTCTGAGGCGTCGGGAGCTCGCAGCAGCCATTGAGAGCCGACCGAGGGTTAAGCCAAAGCTCGTCTGTGCATTCCCTCCGTCTGCCCGTTGCTTGTACCACAGGTTGCTCACCCCTGTGGCGTTCGTCAAGCAGGGCAGACTCACAGCGCTCAAAAGGAGTCTCGCCGCGAAAGCCAGTAGTGAGAGACTGCGCTTTCTTCGGTCTGCGACGAGACTTCCTTGTTCCCACAGCGCCAGGGGTATTCCTGTCTCCGGCTCGTTCGCGCTGTAACCCATGAGAGTTAAACTGCACGGAAGCAGCCAACAACTCGTTACAGCGACTAAACTCACCGGAGTCTCGCTCTCTCGCTGTGTCCTCGTTAGATCCGTGATTATGTAACGTGGCTTGCGCCACGGAGCGAGGAGACGGACACAATCGCTGAGAGGAGCGAGATTTATTAAAGGGAATACCAAAATCAGAGTCGAAAGGACAGGCGTGGGTCAAACCGGGAGGGCAGCCAGAACAGGTAAGGTACACGGGCATAATGGGACAGGGAACTTAAACACGACGGGAGACACGGAGCAGGCAGAACAAACACGGAAAACAGAAACACAGCGTAAACTCACGAAAGCACGAACCGACAGGATGAACAACCAACTGATAGACAAAATCACGGATGACACGACTGGGGAATGACGGGACTTATATACATAGAACCAAACTAGGGACAGGTGATGACAATGACACAGGGGCGTGGTAACAACCGAGGAATATCAAAATAAACGAGCAGGGCGGGACAAACAGGCAGGGAACACAGACATGAGGGAACCCAGAGTGACAGCTACGAGAGGGGGCGTTGCCCTACGTGACACACTGTCTCTAGGTAGGTCCAGGGCGGTCTCCTTCCTCACCCTCACCGCCACGATCACTCGATGTTGAAGGTGTGGAAGGTGCCAATATATGGACATTAAAACACCAACAAGCTTATTAGGCAGCACTTATGCTGCTCTTCTGCTGTTACCAAATACGGTACTACCATCTCTTTCAATGAGATATTATTTGGAATAATTTGGAATAATTTTAATTTTATAATCCAAATTATTTATTTTATTTTATTAAATTAGGTTTTATTAAATTAGGTTAGTTAGCTAAGATATCTAACCTAACTAGTGCTTACTGCGCTCTTCTGCTGTTACCAAACACGGTACCATCTCTTTTAATGAGATAAAAAGAGAATTATTTGGAATAATTTCGAGTATATGTGTATTTGTATAAATATGTAAATGAAGCTGAAGGTGCTGGAAAATACTGAAAATGGACCTTCAAAGTGCCGTACAAGTGCATGAATTCCACCTTGTAACTTCGCACGCACAAAAATCGAGAGGTGCACGACCTCACGACGCGACCCCGCGCGTGGCCAACGCGCATGGGCGGACCCACTGCGATTGCGTCATTTTTGCCACGCGGACCCTTGCCGCAGTCACGACGTGTCAAGTGAACCTAGATTACGAAGCTCAAGTGTTCAGTGAAGGCAGCAGCAGAGTAAACGAGACGCGACCGGAGCATGCGCAGTAAAAGTGGAAGTAGGTGAAAAAATAATAAAACTCCAGTAAAGTACAGATACAGCATTTTAGAAGTCAAAGTCAAATTTATTTATATAGCGCTTTTCACAACACACATTGTCACAAAGCAGCTTTACAATACTATGGGTCCAGATCCCTAATGAACAAGCCAAAGGCGACAGTGGCGAGGAAAAACTCCATATAGGGTGGGGATTAGGAAGAAACCTCGGGAGGACCAAGACTCAAAAGGGAACCATCCTCCATTGGGCGGCCCGTTAACACAAGTCCGTGGTCGCAGGGTGGTTCCAAAGTTCCACAGCAACAGTCCAGGCTCCTGTTCCCCGACCAAGCAGCCTCAGTCCCCTCGGTGCAGGCAGTGGGCCTCAGGCGGTGGGCCTCAGGCAGGCCAGCACCAGCACGACCCCTCATGGCAACGGCTCATCCCACCCCGGCAAGCCAGACCATCCACCAGGTGCCTGCAGGTGCCGTACTTAAGTACAGTAGTGAAGTAGCTCTACTTCGTTACTATACAACTCTGGTTATTGTTGTATGTTACAGTGACCCACTGTTTATTCTGTATAGTTCCTGTGGTACAGGTGACACGAGTCTTCGTCACAGTCCAGGGTGACATGTAGAGAACTGCACACTGTCACCGTCTTGCTGTGACAAAGTGCTGCCATTATGCAAGTGTGACAGAATTTCTCCAAGGGCAATTTCTAAAAATTATTTTAACAATATAACAAGTGAAATGTCACTACTTCCTAATTATGTTTATGCTAATTGTTAATTAGGCTCTTAATGGGGTGGTTTTAATTAACAATAGTTATGATAATGTGTGTAGTGCAATAGAGCCTAATTGCCTCTTGTGATTAACATGGATTTATTAGTCCTTTCTTAATTCTATGATACATCCGATGAATTCTTACCAAATATACATTTAAAATGTAATAAAGAGCAAAAACATTTCCATGGAAAAAAATGGAGTTTGAAATGATGTCTTACTTTAAAATGAAACACTTGAATTACATTGGTAACAGATTAAAGGATAATTAATACATTCATTTTGACTCATTTGTTTTTATAATTAATTTTCAGTCATTTGGTCAAATATGCCTCAATACAACATGTGTGGCTTTTTATTGTTGGGTTCATATTTTGTGTAGAGTGTCCTGTCTTAATTATCTAAGCTAAAGTGCACTTCAAGTGTTTTAGTGACTTGACCAGATATGACAAAGACATGTTAAACTGTTCATGAGAGAAGATGACTAAAGTGCAATATCAATGCCAAAACTATTACTCCTCATATGTAAACTTTGTATCTGAAAGTATCTAACAAAGGACTGCATGTTTTACAAACCAGTGTATTTGAATAAACTATATGGCACTGTTTATATTAAACTGTGATATTACATTAAGTTAATGTTTTCAGTCATAGGTTAGGATAAATGCAGTCAATTGAATAAGTATAGTAAATGTCAGAAGAAGCCAATTCCATACAAGTAGTGTATACAAGTGCTTATTTGGAACCTGGCCTGGTAGCTGTATAAAGTAGTCATGGTGTTTAATTATGTACTGTTCAGTTCACTTCATTCACTGGTGTCTGTCCAGACCTTAAGGCCCAACTCTAATTCAGAGCCACATTTAAACTGAAATAACCTTTGTTCCCCGAGTATCATTTGTCTACAGTAGTAAAATGTTTTTTATTGGTGATAGCACCAGGAAAATAAAAAGTGATTCATAGTTCTTTAGGCTGAATAAACCCAATAAAAGAGAAATCCAATCATTAGGATGCCAAGTACCAAGGATGTGAGGGCAGCATATTTTTATTGTATTTTTTTGGGTGAGGGGGCTGGCTTGATGTCCACATTCATTTGTGACATTGCATTGTAAACCGTAGTAGAGCAGTTTATAAACTTCCCCTTTGGTCTTCAAACTGTTCTGCTGGTAGTATGTTCATCAGAAAAACAGAATCTTCTAACATACATGTGATCAGGGGTGGGCTAAGAAATCCTTTGAGAAATATGCAGTGATGTTTGGAACACACACAAACACACACACACACACACATTGTGTCAATTCAGTTTTGTCTTTTGTTCAAACATCATGTTTCAAACAAACTCGTCTTCAAACAATGCAGAGGAGATGCCTGGTGCCTTAACCAGTCCGTTTTATGATGTTGTTACTTGTTATGTTGTCTTATTAGTTAATTATATGTTAATAACTTTTTCATCTTTGCAGATGTTTGAATTTTGTGTGCCGTGAAGCAATTGAATGGCGCTACACCAAATTAATATTGATTGATCAGATGATCACTCTCTTATGTGGACTTACACTCAGCCCACGACATTGTCGTCTCACTCCTCTACCATAAAAGTGTGGATTCTTCAGCAGATTTATAGCTCACTTGTGTCTTTTAATTAAGCTTATAGGGTTTCAGGTTACAATGCATTTAAACTACTCCTGTGTGGTGTATGCTGCAATTTAAAGCTTGATCCACATTTGCTGCAGTAGATGCCACAACTGCACGCATCAATCCCCCCACTCAGCAGAGAAGATGGAGAAATGCGTACCAGCATGGGAGACAAAAATCCTGCTTGTCATCAATATATCTGCTAGCCTCACTTACCAGGGAATGTTTATCAGTGAGGCAAACGACCGTATTGCATATTGACTGAGGTGCCGTAACTACAAGCTGACACAATAACTGAGACCCCCTGACCAGAAATCAGAACCATGGCCCCTAGGGCAGACATTTTTCTCATCACTATAAAGTGAGCACATCTTATAGGTTCAAGGCAGCCCATAAGGTCTGCAGTATATATTCAACATAGAAGATATTCATATTGGACCACAGAATGAAGACTTCTGTAAAACTACTAACTTTTTAAAGAATAGATAATTATTTTTATTTTAATATATGTAAAAATATGCAGAATATTTTCCCATGTTTTTGGTGGTTTTGGTTACAAATAAGGATTATACATATTCATATGGTGTGTTTCATCATAATTGCCCTCTTGGGTAAGAGTATTAACTTGTGCGATGTTTTGTATGAAAAGAACCATGCCCCCATCTGGCCTGCCTTAGCATTAAACAGATGGGCATCTTCCTTCATTCAAGAAACTCCTTTCACATGACTAGTGAAGATAACCTTTAAACGGTACATGAAACCAGAGACTGAGGGTTGAGAATAGCGTATACTGTCAAACAGGCACATGTTTTAAATGTTGGGATGCAACAACATGTTTATTTTTTTAATGACACAAATAGACTTTATAATTGTATTGGTTTAGGCACATTCAGATACTCATTAGTGTTGTGGCCTCTTCCCTCTTTCCAGCTCTCCCCTTTATGTTTGATGTAGCTGCTTGTATATTTGTTCCCTCACAGCCCCTCATCCCTTAGATTACATTTCTCCTTTCTCATTACCAGTCTTAATAACCCCTACGACCTCATCCCAGCTTTAGATATTATCTGACCCATATAATTAATTAACTATAGTGCAAATATTATAGATTATTAAAAATAGCATAACTAATAGTGTAATATCTCAAGCTGTCGAGTTTAATAGTCAACATTGTCTTGGCAGCTCTTATCATAAGGAGACACCCGGTCAGAATATTGATTTCTGGTCATTTTAACTGTCATGTGCTATCATGATGGGGAATTGTCAGGTTTTTACTACTCTGAGTTCATTTAAAATCGTTAGATGGTTGCCACTGCTTCAACTAGAGCCTGTGTTCTCTCAGTCCCCTTTAAGAACACAATCATTTATCTGCAGAATAAAATGACAGAAAATGTTACTGTGGTGTTATCCCTATATAAAGAAATAGACATGGTGCTCTATTAACAAATATGGTGCTGGTATTAGTTTGGGGTTGTCTGCTCGAGTAAGGCTTTTGCCATTTTAGGGTTTTGAAAATGCCAGGGACAAGTATTCATTTTCCCATTTTCACTCACTACCATTCATCATTCTAGTTAAGGTGATTGAAAGGAAAATGTAAGATTCTCTTGCCCCATAATCAATATCAGAGCAGGCTTTGTGTGTGTGTGTGTGTGTGTGTGTGTGTGTGTGTGTGTGTGTGTGTGTGTGTGTGTGTGTGTGTGCATGGACGTAATTTTGATTTCAAAAGTGGGGGGACATGGATTCGTCGCTATTTTAAATATTTGGTTTTAACCGTAAAAACTGGGGGGGGGGACCAAAACCGGCTTTTGAAAAAGTGGGGGGGACATGTCGTCGTCCCCCCCCCCCAATTACGTCCGTGTGCGTGTGCGTGCGTGCGTGTACTGTACTAAACTAACAGGATATGTTGCACATATATGTATATTTAAAGCATCCGTCATGTGAAGCACAAACACTTGTATTGGAACATTTTTTTAGCTTCTAATTATTATAATTATGATTCATTTGTGTGATCCGATTAATTAAATAATCAAAAGGTTGAGCAAAGCACATTAACCTTAATTAAGCTCATTAAAGGTGCAGTCTTGTCTCCCTCCAGTGATCCAGTGACTGGCTCAGTTCCAAACCTGCACTTCCGTTTTGTTTCTTGTGTGGACTCAGAGTAGACTTCTGACTTCTAAAAATTCTCTCATTTAAGTCATTACGTCTGTAGCACATGTACTGCTATTCTATTGTATGTCTTCAGATTTGTAATAGGTTGTGTTTTAGAAAGAAATGTAAATGTGTAAATGTGTCTAAAAGATGCATGTATTGTGTCATTACATTTCTTTCAACTGTGATGAATTAGATTTTCCATGTAGTTCTCTTTCACCCTTATAAGGTGATCATTGTATTTCCCTTATAATTAAATAATGAGATCTTCAAAATATTCCTTGTAAAACATGAAAATATTAAATTTTGTGTTCGCGTGCGCGAGAGTGAGACTATGACAGTGATGAGCGCACTGTTAGCGTTTTGGGCACGCCAAGGCGAAGACAAACTTTAGCGATTAAAGCGTTAGTAATTGATTTGTTAATGTCCGCGATTATGCCGTGGCCAACCGTGAAGAAGTTACTTTATGTTCGCTTCACTTGTAAAGTCTATAAAAAAAGAGATTATTTGCATGCACGTCGTTGTGCATTTCTTCACAATGCTAGGTGGTGCGCAGGCAAATAATCTCTTATATAATCATTTCTACAATTCCTTATATATATCAGCATAACAAGTGTAGCAACTCCATTAAATCCGTACGGCACAGAGAAATTCACAGCATATTGGAATGTTAAGCAGCCTATAGCCTACATGTTACAATCCATGACACTAATGTAACAACAATCTTCACACATTTTGGAAGTAATACGTCATGCTATATTCTGAAGTTAAAATATATTGAGGCCTCTAGCTCTTTAAACTAACTGGTAAGCCCATTAGTTCATTGTTTTGACACTATGGAAATCTGATTAACAGCTAATAGCTATTAAATTAAAGCTTGGACGCTGTAGTTTTCACTACTAGCGGGCTGTGTCCCGGTTCCCATGGGTCCTCTCGTGACGGGATAATCATGTTCATCCCGTCTAAAATCACAGCTGATTGTTTTACCCATTATTTTGTCTAACTTTTAATCTCTTCCTTCTAAAGGATCATTGCACTCGGTAATTACAAAGAACTGACCTTGTATGTGACACCCTCTCAACCTAGAAATCCAATTTTGTTAGATTTTCTGTGGCGGGTTTACAATATGAAAGTAGGTAAATATTTCAGTTAAAGTTCATTAGTATTAAGAATTGTGTAAACTGGGTTTTTTATTAATGGAAGTAGTCGGAAACTACATTTTAATGAATCGATCTTTAAATGACTGCTGTATAATTGGTTGTAATGAAGTTGGCTTTTTTAAAATATGATATGATATGATAGTTATTATGATACAGAATAGCCAACTCTGGAAGCGAGATTAAATAATTGTAGCAAAAAAGAACCTCTAGCAAAATATTTTATGCTACGTTTTGCATTTATAACGCGTTTGATTTAAATTGTGAACGTAAAATAGTGTCCTCTGCTAACGAGTTCACGAGATCACTGTTTTTATAAGTGTCCTGTTTTATCATACATTTCTGGTGGAACAATCATTATCCTAAGCTCACCCCATCAAGAGGCGATGGAGGGAGTAAGAAAGGAAAAATAAGCCTATTTAGTGACTTTCCAGTTCAATGGTGTTACGTTGAAAGTGAGCTGACAGCTGCGTATATCACGGAGCACATCATCACTCACGTGTTCTCCTCTGGTGCGTCTCACGCACATCACGTTGATAATGGGCTATTAGAGGCTCGGCGTTAATTTGTAGCCAATTACGTCTCACAGTAGTATATGAATGTATAAATAAGACGTCGCTTGCGATTTGGGCGACGGTGAGAGCGCCATATAGGGGAGGGCTAAGCGAACAGACGTACGCGTGACATAAACGCTGGAGGTCCTGAGGGGATGGTTCAAACCCAAAAGGATCCGAGAAAGAGAGATCAACATCCCACCGTCACCTATCAGCTCCTGCACGGAACCCTGAACAGTCCCCGACAGGACAGCGGAGGGGTTAGCAGAGTTGAGACTGTAAAGAGTGCATCCGATGATTTCAGAGACATTTAAAAGTGTTGATAATGACTATGGTTCCGTCTGTGTAAAGAAAGGCTCGTGTATGCTCTTCTGCTTCCTAACAAACTATGAATAGGGATCAAGTGCAGGTGGGCGACATCTGTACCGATCCACCTGCGCCTGGCGTGGCTGCCCAAACGGCAGTAATCGTCGTTGTCTCTCCGGAGAACATGGACAACCATGGAGAAAAGAGACTTACTACCAGCGACGTGGTCTTCTCCTGCCCCGCGGGGAGAGACGCACTTCAAGGGGACAGTCGAGACAACTCGGCGCGGCCAGAGCCAGCTGCGCTCGCCCCCGCCACTGCTCATCGGACCACCTCTTTTTCGGTTCTAGATATTTTGGACCCAAATAAGTTTACAAGTAAGAGGCAGCCTCCTAACCGGACAGGCTGTGACTTCGCTTTTGGAACAGAAAATAGAGGCGAAGATTCAGATCATGCAGTGGTTCAGAAATCTCACCCAGAAGACTACAACTGTAAGAAGTCGTCCGGAATATTAAGTAAGATGCTTTCTTACACCACATTTTGTGTTTGTCTAGTGTATTGATGTGCAGTTGTAATGTTAAATAAATCATTTATAAATGGGCCATAGAGTTGCGAACGTGCTCCGTTAACCCTATATATGGACACACTCCCTGGTAAAAGAGTCAGACAAGCTCAGACTGTTTAAACGAGATGAAGTTCTTAGCGTGAGCGTCCGATAAACGGAACTCACTTCGAAAGCTCATAGTAATGTTAAAATGACTGTGAATTTACCCTAAATCATTATTAGAATTGTTTGATTACCGTTTTCCTTGGAATTAAAATAGAAATGTTGACCACACGCCCGCGTTTGGAATATTTATTTACTAATTAATGAAACTTTGCTGAAAAGTTAAATGTATGTTCTGCGCGTGTACTGTCCTTATTAATAAATTAGGCGAAAGGCAAAAGTTGTCCTTATCTATAGCACCTTTTGGAGTTTTTAAAGCGTCGTGATCGATATCTCCCTTAATAAATATAATAGGTTTAAATCGTGTAATTATCCGAAATTTGACCCTATAATTTAGACGTTGAGGATGAGTTTGCAAGCTGCCTGAAAGAGATATACTCAATTCGATAATAGGATATCGACCTGTCCGTTGCGCAAGCCACTCAGGGGCGATCTTGCCCATTACCCTGCGTCTCTAACGCTGCACACTACGCTGAATTAGGTGATCGAATGAGTTTAATCGTTTTTTCTTTACATATTACATAGCTTTGTCTCAAGCCTAAATGATTTTTAAATGAAGAGAACTCATCCTTGATATCAGCAACGCCTGCAATCAAAGTGTTAATATTTCTGAACTGGGATATTTACAAGGTCATGACTGTGCCTGTAACTCGGTGGAGGCAACACACGAAAAGAAAGGACAGTAACCGCAGACTGAAAGTTCAATGTATTGAACAACTTGTGAAAATCTAAACTGGGGAATAGTGATCAGATCACAAAGGCATTAAAGTAAATATTTACAATTGACATTATGTCTAGCAAGTTTGACACAGCTTTTTGTGTTACAAATCAATACTAAGCACTAATAAATAATACTATGCATATAAATTATACAAAATTTTTAATGTTAACTTATGTATAGTCAGATTTATTAGAATCGGTCTTCGTAAATAACATTGATTATGTAAATGACTTTAAAGTAAAATAAAAAATAAACAAGATGTTTAACAAGACATTTGAGTTAGCATATATGTACCACCATGCAAAGTTGTTTAGTGTGTTTTCAGAACAATAGACTATTTTGCATTAATATGAGTAGTGAGAAATTTGTGATAACCAAGTACGTTGTCTTTCAACAGAGGACGGGTTCGTATTCAGATCTGCAGATGAAAATGATTTCACCCGTGGGAATCACGACGATGAGATTCAGGACGATGTGTGTAGTGAGAGCGCCAGTGCGCTTACTGGGAGCGCAGACGTTGAGTTGGGACACGACGATGACGACTCCATCATGAAAAGCGCCAGTCCCAGTGGCCAGACGCAGCAGTCGCCTTCAAACGGACAGAACCACCAGGTTAAACCGAAAAGAAAACGATCTGGGTCGGACTCGAAGTCTGGAAAGCCCAGAAGAGCTCGGACTGCTTTCACTTACGAACAACTCGTGGCGCTGGAAAATAAATTCAAGTCCACGCGCTACCTTTCTGTTTGCGAGCGACTTAATTTAGCTTTATCGTTAAGTTTAACAGAGACCCAAGTTAAAATCTGGTTTCAGAACCGTCGGACGAAGTGGAAGAAACAAAACCCAGGCGCAGACACGAGTGCTCCAACAGGCGGCAGTGGTGGAGGAGGTCCGAACGGCCCAAATAACGGCCTGGGTAACCTGAGTCCACTGAGTCCGTCTCCACCTATGAGTGGCCACCTGTCAATGCACACGGGCTACCCTGGACACACGCCCGGGGGACTAGTGTGCACCACCCAGTTACCCTTCCTGCCCAGTCACGCCGTCCTCTCACCCTTCATGCTGGGCTCTCAGAGCTACGGAGCTCCAGCCTTTTACACAGCACACTTGTAAGAGCACATATGTTAAGAGCCCGTGTCAGCTTGAGCAGGTCACAGCACGGATCAAATCCTTCTCATTTCAGACACCTCTATTAGCTTAAAAATACTCAAATATTAGTTTGCTATTACGCTTAATGAACGTTGCTCGGATACGAAGACTGCAAAACAATATTTGATGGGCTTAATAAATTGTCGGACAGTTGAAAATATACTGTACACCTTGAGCGCAAAGGATGAATCAGATGACTTTTCATACACAAATGTTTCATCAAGTCAAAGCCGTTGGCAGTGTTATTATTTTCATTTTATTTTTTTAATCATTTGTAAGTATTTATATGGGTTAATATGTAAATATCCCGTTATCACGAATATATGTTTAGACACCAATTTTGAATGCAAATGCAAAATAGTAAGAAATTAGTAATAATAAAAGCATAATATGTATCAAAACCATCAATGAGTTCGTCAATAACTGAAATGTTGTGGGTATTAATCCTAATCGAATCGATTATCAAAAATGAGGATTATTTTACATACTAATTCTATTTCTTTTGGTGCTGAGTTTAGTAAAACTACATTCCATAATCTACGATGTATAATACATCCTCAATTAAATGACTAAGTAATCCAATGAATTTACTAAATGAATGAGATTAATCCGTCTTATTTGATTGAGTTATTTTTTTAATTTATTTTTTTAGACGCGTAAGAGCATGCGTCTGGCCCAAAATAACTTCAATCATATTTTCACATTATATTTCATATTTGATTCAAAAATAATTATTAGATGAACGCTGTGTTTAGATTATGATGACCCTCAGGATGCTTTCGATTTTACGGATATTATAGACCGCATTCAATAGACTATGAACTATAGATGATGGTACATCACCTCTGAAATAGCCTGGCATAACTGATTCAAAGATATAACTTTTAACCCATCTAATCTGTTACATGTGGTAACAATCAGTTAAAAGTAAATGTACAGTTAAAATTTTGTTGAAGAAAATCTAAACTAAAAGCAGAACATATTTTAATATAGTTTCCGAATACAAAGTAGTGTGCTCTTTTTATCGCATCCCTTTTATTTAGTTAGGTTCATTTTTAAAAGCTCGATTCGATTGCATTAAATTGATGCTATAAGTTTCTTAATTTAAGAACAACAATGTATTCTCTATGATTTTTTAAATGAACACAAATAGTAACCAAGTTTGATATTTACAGTACCGACACAATTTGAGTTCCACAAACTACTGCTGACATTCGAACGCAACTACCCCATCTCGACTTTAGTAAATTTCACATCGCCTGCCCAATGAGTTTATATGCTCAACACATTTTATTATTTTACATTGACTTTCTAATGTACGAATATAATCCACCACCGTGTTCCCATTGTAATTTGTTTTGTTTACTCTTGAGATTTACGTCGTACAGGCTAAATTATTGAATACTGAAAAGGCTTTTCTTAAAATAGCTTCATATTAAAATCATGTTAACACTTAAAGCACACCTAGCATTTTGTTCATTATCCTTAAAACCATTTTTTCTGATGTAGTTCCTGCTTTTACGTTAGTTGTTTTCAAAAGGTTATGACTCAGTTTTACGACGCACGATCCTGCGAACATTTGGTTAGTGGGCTCTAATTATCCAATCAAATTGACACATTAGCCAATTCTTTATTAATGTGGATGTGAAGAATCATTCAGAATTAAATTAGGTAATAATGGTTAAGACATTTGAAATAAGAGCTTTTTTTAAATTAGAGGAGCATCATAAAAACACCGATCGACTTAATATAGTAGGTAGATGTAAAATTGTTTTTGCAAATTGATCAATGTCACATTCTTTTGCTCCCAAGACTTGTTGCATCTGAACAATCAATTAGACACGTAAACGTTATTTGAATATTATATAATAATAATATATATACATTACATAAACAAAAAAGAAAGAAAACACATACATGGAAATTATAACATAATTAAAGTGTCTTAAGAAAGTGTCATGCATTTTCCAAATTGGTAATCCGAGGAAACATTGTAAAGTTCTAATACAGTTACACTGTAGTATTTGTGAGCTATGAAGTTTTCAAAACACTAATATACACTATAATTCACATTAAATTATATGGCGTGTATTTTAAACAGTCAAAAATCTCTTGGTATAGGGAAACCATTATTAATTTTTTTTTGTTATCAAACATCACATACCAACTATTTAATTTTACAATCCAATATGATGGTATTGAAATCATAAATGACTAAATTACAATGCTAAGAATAATAAAATAACATTCATCCTCCAGATTTTTCTAAATACGTGGCACATCGTAAGGCCATGGACATTATAATTAGTCTGACATTAAAATGCAGGCATTTCATGTCAAACTAATGACAGTGCTGATATTTCACTGCCGTGTTGAGAGTGCTATTTTAGTGCATAGTTAAACTGGTTTGCAAATTTCTCATGTTTCTTCTTGTCCATTTTATTCATGACCTCTGATATTCGTCTCATGGAACTCCTTGGAGCAAAAAAGAGAAACAGGTTTAATTTTTTTGTTGTCAACATGACTGACCATATAAAATGGGTTCCTTTATTTCCCATCACTTACACACTTTCATTAAATTAGCACCTTCTGCATAGTCATTTATATGTGTACATACCAATAAATATTTTCAAAATATTTTGAAGGAGAGCAAGGAGAAATTTGGATTGTTGCTCACTTATTGAAGACCTTCTTTTCTAGCCTTGAGCGTGAAGTGTTAGCAGTTTGTTTCAGGTCTGTGAGGTTGGGGTATTTCCTCTTCTTTCCTTTTCCGTAGGTTTTTGAGGAGCCCAGGTCCTCACCTGTAGCTGCTTCAATCTCCTTCATAAACTCCACATCCCGCCAATCTGAGCCAAAAAAAGTGGTAGTTCCCTGATAGTTTATTCTGGCTTTATTATTAGTTTAGGTAAAAGAAAACATTCAAGTAAACCTATTAAAAAGTCTTTAAACTGTTATAGTTCTTCAATTAAATTTGCATTGACCCACAGGTATCTAAAATGTAGTACATGACTGAAAATCAGAAGCATTCATTAACAGGTTACCCCACTTGTTACTGGTTTACAATTTGTACTCTTCTAGAAGTTACAATTATTTATTTGTCTGCTGTTGACATTTTCTTTTTACATAAAAATAGTGTTTGTAAGCCTCAAATAATTTGGAGGGACGCTTGTGTAGTGACATGTAAAACTCTATTATGAATGCGCTGATTCCTCAGTGTTTATGGGGAGGGTGCATGTGTGAACATGAGACACTTCTTATTAACTTCTGTCAGACTCAAGTCCAGAAGGGCCCACATCTCTGTCAACAGTGCCTATCAACGTCAGCTGTGTAAGGTAGTCTAGAACCCAGACATGAGCGCGCACACACACACACACGCACATACACACACGCGTGCGCACACACACACACACGCACATACACACACGTGTGCGCACACACACACACACGCACATACACACACGCGTGCGCACACACACACACACGGAACAGCTGCAATCATGTTGGCCCACTTTTGTTACCATCATGGTTCTATATGCCACTGTCCAGTGTGGTGCCACTTTACTAAGAAAGAGAGAGAAGAGTAAAAATGTTGATGTTGGCTTTATAAAAATTCACACTGCTGTGCCTAAAGGTGGACGATGTGGACCCAACACTAAACTGTGATATTACTACACATCACTACTGCAGTCTGGTGATATACTACTACATAGACAAACTTTTAAGGTGACATTAGATACGTTTGCATTATGTTGTCACATTTACTAAATAATGCAGATTCCTTAAATGACCACAGCACACAGATGTCTGAAATTGTTAAAGATACAGTAGGCCTAAGAAATATGAAAAAGTGATTAGCAAATGTAACTGATGAGTACTAGACGCCCCTGAAGCAGTACTCGTTTGCAGCATATATGTTGCTCTAATGTGTTTTAGTAATTTATCAACCATATTGCACCAAACAGACACTCAGTAGGATGGAGTTACCAATCACATCTTAAAGTATCTCCGTGTTAACAGTCCTACACCATTTTACTTGCCTTAATATCATTATGGAGAAATACATTACAATTTAAATGCTTTATATATGAAGTTATAACAGTCATTCATTAAAACATTCAATGATTCCTCTGCCATATCACAACAGGCACAATTGTTTCTAATGCACTTCTGTATCACCCAGCCAGAGTCAGATTATTAAAATACTAAAAGGGGGCAGTGCCACCACTGAATATAAAGAAATTGCACATGGGGATCTGGAGGCACCTAAAGGTGCGTTTCAAAGAATCAGAGCAGAATCAATGACCCAGCAGGGGAGCAGTTGGCCAGTCAGGAAACTGATGGACCTCCACTAGCGGCAAACATACTGGCAGCACACGAGTTCAGGCGGGGTGCCCCATAGTTACCGTGACGACCAGCATGCAGACAGACAGAGGGCATGATGGAGTCAGGGTTGGGGGATCGATAGTGCACTTAGTTACAAAAGATGCTATTTCACAAGCCAGTGGTTAGCGGGCTTCTACAGTCAGCTGCTTCAGATACCTGTTTGTTAACAAGTCAGAGCAGTCAGAGAAAAGCACATCTGATGCTCCACTGACTGAATGGAGAAGACACTTAATTGGCTTTTAGCACCTAACTCTGCAAAAGAGAGACAGGGAGTGTGTGAAGGAGAGGAGAGACAGAGGGAGTGTGTGAAGGAAAGGAGAGACAGGGAGGTGCTGGCCACCCTGTTATCAGGCTGGTGATGATGGCTGGGATTTTATCATCTTCTGCAGGAGCAGGTCCTCGATCATTTGTGATTTGTCTGGGATCTGTTGAGTGTGCACCAGGAGGAAACACCACAACGGTGGTCTCCTCCAAACTCAGTCAACTACCACACTGAAGATGACCACAGCT
Organism: Brachyhypopomus gauderio; assembly: GCF_052324685.1. Lineage (NCBI taxonomy): Eukaryota > Metazoa > Chordata > Actinopteri > Gymnotiformes > Hypopomidae > Brachyhypopomus > Brachyhypopomus gauderio. The sequence goes on along the minus strand of NC_135221.1, from coordinate 22,621,510 downwards.
CACAACTGAATCAAAAACATTTTTCTACATAATGTGCATTTTACAGAAATCAACAAGTAAAATGTAATTCAGTTTTTTTATGTAAAATGACACCCAACTTCTTATTATTTTCGTTAATAGTTTGCTTTGCTCAAGAAATTTACAATTGTGAAAGTCTCACAAGAATTTTATTTATACTTGGGTGCTGCCTTATTACTGACAGAAAAACTGAGCTTCTTTTATATTAGCTGTTTTGTACCTGGCTGCTGCTCCCTGCGTTTCATCTCCTCCTCCAGACGAGCAGCATCTTCTGCATTGACTGGTCTCCCCAGTTCATTGCGAGGTATGATGAGTCCATGGAACGGACACTTAGAAAGCCGTGAGCAAAGTGAATGAATAAATAGAAAAACAGAGACAGACAGATGAAAAAATTAATAATTAAATGTGTGCAAACAACCTGTTCTGGTTGACTAAGTATTTTGTAAAAACAAGCAGAATTATCAGAGAGGCATTTGAATTCCACCTCCAGCTCTCACTTTGACTCTGTCTTGGCGCTCACACAGCGAGCCGTTGGGCATTGGGGCTCTGCACTTGTGCTCCACGGGTTGGAAGCGTCCAGGGAAGGTGATGTGCCTGGTCTTCATCTGTGCAGACAGCTCTTCGTTCTGCACCTCGTCCTCCACTTCCTGAGGCACCCAGAACTGGTGCTGAGAGGTGTACCTAAGAACCGGTGTTGACAACATAGTTCCACGCTCACACAGCGTATACTCAAGTTCTAATGAACTGTCTCGTGTTTGACAACTAGGATTCAATTTTTCTTTAAAGAAAGAGAGACAGAAAAGACCAGTTTTATACCAGTGATTTTCTTGCTTGTGTCCTCACTATAGAATAACAAATAAACCCCCCCCCCCCCCCCCAATACAAAAGGTTCATATACATAAGAATAGACAATTCCAATGGTTCAGCTACTGAAAAAATATGACAAGTACTACAAGTCTACACAACAGCATTTTCTTTACTTAATTTGGCTTTATTGGAATTTATTTGAAGTCTGAACAACAGTGCTCTCTAGTGGCCACTAGGCGTTACCTACAACACTGACCTCTCTGAGCTACTGTACTACTGAGAAGAGGAAGATGACTGCTGCAGAGGTAGCAGGCCCAGAATAAACATTTCTGAATGGCCTGTGATCTACTTTTCTTCTTTTGCGGCTGTCTCAAAAAAGGTACGATGACAAATGTGCTAAATGTTTTGTGAAAGAAAGAACATGCCGGGGGCATGTTTAAACATGAGAACACTTTACTTTATGATTTTCCCTGCCATGGGTTGCTCCTCCCCCCAGTAGTAGAGGTCCACACCAAAGGGAATGATGGGGGCCTCCTTCTCTCCCTGTTCACTGGTGCTCACAGTAGGGGCAACAGAGTCTTTGGATACCCTGAAACAATCAGGTACGAACAAAAGGTAAGAGAGTTGAACTTCAAAAGCATTTGTGCTGATTCCTTACAGTTTCACATTTAAACAACCAACATCTACAGCATTTAAAGTTTAGCTTCACAAAGTAACTAAAGATACAAGTAAAGTAACAAAGAAAAAACAATCACTGGAAAAAATCCCAATCTAAAATTCCACCAAAAACAGAACTGTAACGAATTAAAATTGTAAAACCTTTGAGAAGCGAATGAAAACCAGTGTATCATTTACCCCATGCAGTCATTTCGTCCCTTTTTATCCTGTCCCACATTACACTTCAGTTTGCTTGTAGATGGTGCAGAGGACAGTCTCTCTTTTAATATCCGCAGAGTAGCAGCTGCACATGTAGGGTCTTGCTCTTCATCACGTAGCTCTCGTTTAAGTCGGGTGAGAGTGGAGACCACAGGTGGAGCTGCAGGTCTGATCACAGGCTTTTCTAGGTTTGATTTGGCCGCAGAGGTGGACGTAGATGGTAAAGCATCGAGACCTGACAGGATTACGTTAGAAAGCCTCTGGTGAGCTCATTACCCTAAAGGATTTGAGTCAAACCAATTGATCACCAAATATGTGTTGACATTGTGTTCTTATTTTGACAGAAAGGTTTAAAGTTAGGCTTAGTCCACCTTTTGAGGTGTCATAAACCCTGACAACCTATAAGGAAGCCAAATTCAAAATATGCAGATACTGACATACACATGAACACATATTTCACATGAATATAAAAAATGTAATCATATCAAAGAGAAGACCTGCAAACCTTTAAATGTCCTGCTGTGAACTTTGCTGAGATGTCTTATTGGGTGGGCTGAGGGTCTTCCAGAGCATTGGCTTAAAATGAGCTTAAGAGTGACACAGAGATCTAAGACTGAGTGGAAACCTGCATCCTTCTCCAAATCCCAGGAGTGAGGCTAAATTAAACGTTTATGGGTCAGATTAGGGAACACCTGACCAGTTCAAATGTTATATGGTTAAGGTGGGGCTCAGACACAGAACCACCCACAGCTGCAACCTCATTAGAAGCACACATCTTTAGGATCTTTATATTAGGATCTGAAAATTTGATCACTTTTCAAGACGGAATACTGTTGTCCACCAGTATGACTAGTGCAGGTTCCTATTTTATCTTACAGTGTAACTAATAACTTCAGATCATCCAACACAGAACAGAGCATGGAGACGCATATGGCTCAAATAATTCTTCTCACTGTAACTGCTATCACTATAATACACATTGTATTCTGAAACTTGAGGCAAAATGTAACAAAGGTTTCTGCTCTCCTAAGCCTGATCCTTGGGACCTTTTGTATTTTGGGACCTGCCATGGTGTCAGGCTTTAATCAATTAATTTAATACAATTAATCCATACTCTTTCACTCTCTTTTGCTTTATAGCTAGTATCTGGTCACAACCATCGTGAAATACAGTCAAACACTTTCTTTTTCTGTTCAAATTGACCAGAATGGTAGGTATTTGTCTGAAGCACTAAAGTTGCAGGTGCTAAAGAGATAAATCAATAAGAGGAAATAGAGAGGCCAGCACTACACACAGAGCCGAGCTGCCAATGGTGGCATTATTGATTTCCTTGAGTTCAGCAGGCCTTGTAATTAAAATGTAAATTTGAGAAAGAGATAACGTCCTGACAGGAATGCTAGGATAAAGAGAGAGATTTAAAAATTCAGCAGGAAAGGCAGCAGAGTGAGAATCGAGGACATTTCCTTATGAAACAAATTTTCTCCAGATAAGAGACTACTGTGAAATTATTTGACAGCTTATATATGTTATAATAACTTCTATTACACATTCTAGCACTGGTAATGAATCCAAATGTTATTTTTGCATTACATTTTTAAAAATGTCTAAATATTTTTTTTCCCACAGCAACTCTTCTGATCTTTAAATGCCTGAACCTAATACACATCAGGCACACTCAGCCAGGAAACACTCTGGCACTGGTCTTAACTACTGATCATTTTTAGTAGTTCTAAAATATTCCGCATACACACAGACCACATTAGGAATATTAATATTTAATCTCTGAAATCAGTTTAAGAGCCCAATTACTATGTAGCACACACACTCATCTGCAGATGGTGGTTCAGAGTAAGCGCAGGGTTGAATTCATTAGTGTGGTCCTCAGTGTGGAATAGACTTGCCTGGCTGTGTGAGGAGGATAGATGCTCTTTGAAGTTTAATGCCCCCCCCCCCCCCCCCACTCAAGGAGGGGCAGGTGGACATTGTAAATTACAACACTCGGCTAATGGGAGCTCATTAACACCACTGCATTGTTAATTTGGCATGGCCAGCACGCTGATCATTACATACTTTCCTAATCAAAGAAGCCAGGCTCCATGGAAATTACAGCCTAATGAGTCTTTAGTTAATAACGCTGCAGAGACTGTTACAGATTATGTAACAAATAAGACAAGTGTGTGGTTGATGCAGCACTCATTAGGTTTATAATAAGACAAGTGTGTGGTTGATGCAGCACTCATTAGGTTTATAATAAGACAAGTGTGTGGTTGATGCAGCACTCATTAGGTTTATAATAAGACAAGTGTGTGGTTGATGCAGCACTCATTAGGTTTATAATGACAAGTGTGTGGTTGATGCAGCACTCATTAGGTTTATAATAAGACAAGTGTGTGGTTGATGCAGCACTCATTAGGTTTATAATAAGACAAGTGTGTGGTTGATGCAGCACTCATTAGGTTTATAATAAGGTATTAACAAATATTGACAGGAAATCGTACTATTCACGCAGTTTTCATAAGCTTCTACATAGTCATTATAACATACATATGTCCTTTAGCATCCAGTTTCACAGCCTGAAATAGCCATAGATTGAAGATTTTGTGTTAAATATAATCTCTGAACAACTATATGCTCTCCCTGTCAATACAGTTGCTCTTGGACACATGGATCTTCTGTACGAACACTCAGCTGTCAAAAAAGATGAATAACCTAAGTGCTTATAAGATTTTTACCCAATTACATCCCACTCCAAAACGTTTGGCTTTAGATAGAGATGGAAAACCCTTATAACAGCCTTCACTTTTCTGGGAAGACTTACCACAAATATCTGCATTGTGTTTGTGGGAATTTGTACCAATCTGGTCAAAAGAGATGACAACAGTGAGGGCTCTGTGTTGCCACCTGCACATTCATTTGTGCACTAGGGAGGTTGTGTTCAACAAAATGGCTGGAACTGTTGCCTCTAAGTTTCAAGCATATAATTGGCTAAAAAGTCTGTGTATACTGTAGAATTAACTTTTCTCCTTAGTGCAATTAAGGGAACTTAATACTGGCACTATACATTACAACAGACAGCATGTTACACTGCTCCAGAGTCCATTGACTGAATGCGTTACACCACTAAAGTCCAAACCCGATGTTTCACATAGCAAACAGGCTTTTGCTTAGTAGATATTAGTCACTGTACATTTAATAGAATTATCTAAACTGAAGAATTGCATGTAGCAAATAGAAATAAACAAACTTCAAAGCTTCACATCTGTGATGCTTTAGCATTCAATGTGAAACACAGACATCTAAATAACAGGTTTAAATATCTTCTGAAAAATTTAACATATTTCCATTATGTTTTAAAATCCATCTGTATAATTAACATTTTATAAATACATAAGATTTTCTTCACCAATGATTTCAGAGGTTCCTTTGGGGGTTGTGTTTGTTTGTTTGTTTGGGGTTTTTTATTTTTATATATTGGTTGGCCAAAAGGACCCAGCTGAGAAATATGAGTGACTGGGGTGACTGGGGTGACTGGGGTTTGGAATAAGAGCCCTTAATAAGTGTTCATCTTAATGCTGAAATACGAGCACTAACTCACCATACTCTGGCCACAGATGCTCTGGGATATCTGGCTCATAACCCTCCTTTTCAGGCACCTCTTCAAAATCATCATCATCGTCATCATCATCATCTCCAGCCTTAATCTATGTTGGGAAGAGAGGAAGCGTACATTCAGAATGTAATATGAAGCAACAGATCCCTGAATTTCATTTTAAAAGTCACAGAAACAATCAAAACCCTTTTATCTAATCTTTTTTAGATAAATTGATTATTTCCATTCAAGACCATTTTACCTCTAATAAGAATGCAAGAGACAAAGGCAAAAATGCAATAACTAAAAAAGAACAAAAACATGATTAAATACAACTGAAAAAATATTTTCCTCCTTTCTCTAAGACTGAAAATATTTGTCTGCAGGCAGTAGACACAAGACTTGGAACCTTAGTAGTCTTTATTCTGATTAACACTCAAATGGGTCCGGCTGCAGCCTCAGGGTATTCCAAAGATTTACAGCACCCTGAATGGCAAACTGCAGTAACACCAGACCTCTTTACATTTTAATTCAAAGTCGTAATAGAATTTCCAGTTGACCACATCCAATTTTTTTTCTAGTGGTAGTCCATATGACCATTGTGCCATCTACTTGTGGCTGCACAAAACAGTGCTCGTTATCAGGCAAATTAGAGAAAGTTCAGACTTATTACCACTTTCATATTGCAAATTTTTGGAAAGACAGAATTTATAACACTGACATTTAAAAACATTCCCATGATAAAAACCTTAAGACAAAAACTGACACCTTGGAACAGGTATCTGAAGACAATACAAAGATGATATTTTGGGTCAGATCTTTCTAAACAGGAGTTTTAGCCACCTTAATGTCTAAGAGAGTCAAAGCAGGAAAGTGAGGAAAGGAACAGAACAAAGAGATTGATAGATATGTAGGTAATATTGGGTTATCTTGGTCTCAGCTAGCCAGGTGTAGGCATGCCTGATAACAGCTCTGTGCAGGCTGGGCAGAGAAAAGAGCCACTGGGTGATATGAGGGTTCTCACCCCCAAATCTGAGCTCTCAGTTAGCATCAGACAATCACTTTAAGGAGATCAACCTAACGCCAGACAGCAGATAAGGCCATCTAAGAGTCGATACAAAGCAGATCCAGGTTGTAAGACTACGACTGTTGTAGCTCTTTGTTGTAAGCCTGTTCTGGCTTCTATAGGAACTGTTATAGCTTCACAGATATCTGCAGGGTTTTCAATGGATTTACATATCATAAGGACCCTCTTTAAAGACAAAGGCCAAAAGTGTGGTGAAGAAAGTTAGAATCCTGGCCAGTACATGTGCTTACCATTCAGTAAAAAACTAAACTAAGAACTTGATCTTTGTACACAGGTGTGAAATTTAAATAAAAATAGTTTATTTTTATTGTTAATACATTGAGACAAGGGTGAAAATCAAGGCAATTCTTTTAGGAGTTTAATTAAGGGGTGGCACAAATGGTGGTCTCCTCGCACATTAAAGCGGCAGGTGAGCCCCACTGTGCCCCTCCCCCACACTATTGCAGAACCTGCACGTGCTCATCAATCAGCTCACCTGTCGTTTTATCACACCAACACTAATCAAAAGAGAAAACTGTCACTGGTGCTGACCTGTGGAACCTCCCAATTATGCTCTTCAGGAATGACAGGAACACTTACCTTCCTCAGCCAGGTAAATGACCACCATCAATCTACACAGAATAACAATGAGCTGTCAGGCAATATTTTATATATATATATATATATATATATATATATATATATATATATATATATATATATATATATATATATATAATCCCTAGCCTGGAATTTATGAAAGGTGAAAAGCAACCCAAGGTTTTCTCCTCCACTCCACTCAGCTGGAGAGACGGTGAGCTTAGGGAGGCATCCGCTTCAGTGCTAAACAGAATTTATGCCTTTTAATTTACTCAAAAGGTGCTTAACCGTTCCCCTGCGCTACAATGCATAACAGAATGCCAGTTTTTAAATATGGGGGTCGTTTTCATAAAATGGTATACATAATATGTGTGCCCTTCCTTCTCGAGGGCATTTCAGGAGGTGCAGTTCAGACGTACTTTTTTCCCCCCATTTATTCTGCTTAATTGCTTTCATGATTACCTCTATATCAGGCAATAAAGGGTGATCAAAGCCCACTTTGCCTATTCGTTTTTATTCTTTTGCTTTTTCCCTGTTCCCATTACAGCAGATTGGGTGTGTTGACAACTGCAGATGAAGGTATAACTGTCTTTGTATGAGGTCTTGGTTAGTTGTGATGGCAGCCTGCTAGTGCACACACTGCATCGTGATAGTTAGGCTTTTACTAGGGCTGGAGAGAAAAATACATCATTAACTAGCTACACTTTAAACAGAGCTGCCGACATGAGAATTTTGTAATAGATTAATAACAAGAGTGTTTAAGGGAAATAGGAGTTATACTTCAAATAAAGTTATGTTGTGACTGCCAATTAAAAATGTGTATTAGATATCTTTAGATATATTAGATATTTTAAGATATATTAGATATGTATAGATATGCATTAATGTACTTTAATTGTAGATTTTTTTGTGGCAATCCATGACATAGGGAGTTTCTCTGTTAAAGGTGCATCCTATCTGACATGTTTCTATTGTACAGTGTGAACTACATAAACCTGAAAATAAAGAGGCTTTAAAGATTATTCCAACCACCAGACGTTTTTCCATTCCTTTCAGCCAGCAGTCGCAGAAAAGGAGATTGCTATTTTGTTTATAAGTGTTGGCTTTAATCTAATGCAGTTATTTTCACTTTGATAGATTAAAAAAACTGGTGGAAAAGGATTACCAGCACAACTGAAATACCCGGCAGGCTAACATTATTTTATTTTTAATTCACTTTAATTCTGCTGTGATAAAAATCTGCACTGTCAACTCATGATGGCAGCACTGTAAGTCTTGTACAGAAGAACGTGTGGTAAAGAGGGTGGTGTAGCTCCTACAGAGGCGTTTCGCTGACACGGACCAGGCTAACATATGGTGTCCCTTTCAGTGCCTCCTTTGCATTTAAAAAGACCAGTCAGTTCAGTCAGTTGCCCCTATAACTTGCATGAAATAAGCAATATTTTATTTCTCTTGTAAAATCCCTTGGGAAAGTTTTCAGGAGAAAAAATGGCTATTTACTCTCCAGTGAAAAAACGATTTGACCAGCATACTAAGCTAACAAGTGTGGTAACTAGGGGTGTCACGATTTCGATATTAAATCGAAATCGATCGAAATTATGTCACGATCTCGAGCCTCGAAGTCAAAAAAAGGATTGATGATCCCTCCCTCTAAGCTACGCAAGCACCCACACTACGCAAAGTAAAGCCTGGTTTAAACTAGACACGTCGTGAGGGTCCACGCGCCGAAAATGACGTAATCGCGGTGGCTCCGCCCATGCGTGCTGGCGATTCGCAAGGTTGTGCACCTCTCGAATTTTGTAACTTCGCGCGTGCCACGCTTCAGCACAATTAACCAAGTAATGTTTTCTGGGCTCATACACCTTTAGAAGGTGGAATTAAAGCACCTAATTAAGTTAAATATTTATACATATACTCGTAATGATTCAAAATAATTCGCTTTTTCATCACATTATTTAATGGTTGTTTATTTTCAAAACGCCCAATCTTAACGTCTTCATGTTCTCTCATGGAATTACAAGAGGCTCGTATTTGTTAACGTAATACAAGAGAACTGTTCAGTCAGACAGCTATTTGTTGTGAAACAAAGTAGTTACACTTTCAAGCATTTTGAAGTACTTTAGCCTAAATCTCAGCACTTTTCAAACCTGGAACACGATGCAACATTAATTTTCATCAGGTAAATGTTCCTTCCCCTGTTTTTGAGGGGTGTTTCTTAATACTACCACATATCATTTTGGAGAACACTGCAAAGAATATAAACGCCTCCGCCATTCGCGCAAGGTGTGCGGAGTCGTGCGCTACAGTCACTCGCGAAAGTATAATTCATAACAATTGTAAAAGTGCCTTGGGTATCCTGAAAGGCGCTATATAAATGGAAACATTCATTCATTCCTTCATTCATATAAATAATCCAGCCTTGATGCGGCTCAGGGATTACGTCACACGCAGCGCCGTGCGGCCGTTAGGGTTATTTAAACAAATTTAAACATGGGTCTGTGGTGGGAGCTGAGTGCAGAGCGTTGAGGAGCGATTTCAATTAGAGGATCGTGCTCTCTGTCTGAGATTTTTTATTATAAAATTTTTTTTGCTGATGCTGGTCCAGCGTGGCGCGTGACAGTGATTATGCCTCGGCGTGCCAACGGTGGCATGCGTGCCATAGGTTGCCGACCCCTGCCATAGACTAATCTAAAACTGGCATAGGCCTCTCTGCTGTAAATCGAGAATCGAATCGAATCGTGACCCTAAAATCGGAAATACAATGGAATCGAGGATTTAGAGAATCGTGACACCCCTAGTGGTAACACTTTTAGAGATACGTACTTTAAATATTTTTTTAAGTCTCGATACTTGCAAACAAACTGTGTTGGGGCATAAGCGGATATATTTTTCAATTGATGACACCACACAAAGCACAGCTAGACATGAGACTGCTGGATGTTTTTGCAAACAGAATTGAACTGAAATTCAATTAATAGAAACAATAAGATCATCTTGGAGCACTTGAGTGATAATTAAGCATTTACAGAATGAACCATATTTGAATAAGTCTATAATACATGTGCTCCTCTGAGCCAGCCGCCTGAAGAAGTGAAGTGAACTCTATTGATTGTGCAGTGGCTATGTCAGCCTTCGTCTCCTTGGAAGGGAGAGGGGTAGATAATGAGGTTCTAGTTAAATATCCTGCGCATATGAGGACAAAAACACATTCCAGGAGGGCTAAAGCACTCCCCGTGCCCTCTAATATATTTTGTATGGTCTAATTAACTCTGTAAGCAATCTCAATTACTTTGTGCCCAGGGAGGCGTCCGCTGGGTGCTTGACTTAAACAAGTCTGTTATCCCTTTAAAAAATGATCTGAGGTGGCAGCTCTGGACAACTGAACTCTCAACTTCATTTGTCTTTGGGTAAGTTTGATGGCTGTGTTTAAAAACCCATTCAATCTTATAAACTAAAAATTAAATGTACTCAGCTGTGATGCTCCTCTGTGCATCTGCTATTTATATGCTAATCTTCTCTCTTATCGGGAAGGCCTTGCAAATTATTACAGCAAACCAATAACTTAGTGTGTGGATGGGCAGCCTCACTGACCACACAGCAGAATGAGAGAACTGCAGCAGGGCACTAGGCTGCTCAGAGGAAAACATCTCAAGTTGTCCACCATTGCTCATAGAGGCAAATATAACAATTAAGATTGCCACAAACGGTCTCTTTAGCAGCACATCAATTCATTATAACAAAAAACATTATAACAAAAAAAAATCTATTAGAGAAAAAGGTGTTTCATACACAGAGGCAAATAAAAAAAAAACATAAATATGCTGTTTCATGTAAATGGTACTCCAGATACTATGAATCAACTTGAAATCTGCTGGTTTTACTGAAGTCTCCTGAAGTCTGAATAGCAATAACAGGAAAGAGTTGTGATGGTGATTTGATGGTTGCAAAAAATGTGTGTGATGGAGATAAATGGTAGCTGATGGCAGCTCTTAATGTACCACAGTGTAGAAGGACCTCTCAGAGACTAGAGCAGGGGTGTCAAACTCATTTTCATCGTGGGCCACATCAGCATAATCGTTACCCACGGAGGACTTATAAATGTACCTACTCCTTAATGTTAAATACCTCTGAATTTATTACTTATTCAAGTTAAATATTACAGATATATTTGTGTAAATGTAAAAAAAAAATGTTTGCTTGTTGCTCTGTTATTTTAACATAAATCCTTTAAATTTGTTAGGTTATGAAACCCACATTACTCCATCAATCAACGATCAAACTATCCAAGTGAATAAAGAAAAATTGATCAAATATATCACATTTACTTTGTTCAAAACTTGAAATATCAAATAACGCTCCTTCTGAAAAAGACTGAAGTGCGGCGACAGCTTCAGCCACAACAAAGCTAGCTTTTACTGCCGTTTCGTTTGTGAACACATTCTGTTGTGATCACAGTTTGCTTTTTAATTCTGACAATTCGTTGTTTTTTTTGATGGCTAATTTTGGCATACTTAGCTCCGTGTTTGGTCGCAAAATGCAGACGTATATTGTACTTCATACCCTGTTTTCTCCTTGAAGCACAAACATCGCTTTCCCATCTTCCTTGAAACACCCTTCTATCTGCATCAATTAGGCCTGTCACGATAACAAAATTTTCAGAACTATATATTGTCCTAGAAATTATTGTGATAAACGATAATTTTGTCATTTTAACATGCCATTATAGAATTTTTTCTTGCTTCTGGGCTCCCCAAAGGAGCGTTAAGACAATGTGCCACAATAATAATATAGTAGCATAATAATACAAGTACACCAGTTTGCAGTAATGTAATGTATTGTAAAGCTCATGTATGGGGTCATATTTGAGCTTGACCACATATCTGTAGTGGCAGAGTAAATTGAGATGTCTTTAATCTCCTTCAGAATGCCATCTTTCACTTCATTATATAAGGTTATAATATATAAAAACTATATATAGTTTTTCTTTGGCAGTGTATACTGCTTGTCAAATCTTTGCAGCATGTTTATAAATGTTTTCTTTTCGACCGTATTTAACGGCAGCATCTCTTTGGCTATAAAGCGAGTTAAGCCTGGTTTATACTTGATGCGTCGCAAGCGGCGCGAGGGGCTGCGCGGCGAAAATGATGTAATCGCGGTGGCTCCGCACTCCGCACGTGCGCTGTCGATTCGTGAGGTCATGCACCTCTCGAATTTTGTAACTTCGCGCGTTCCTCAACGCAATGAACAAAGTCATGTTTGCAGGGTTCATACACCTTTACAAGGTGGAATTCAAGCACCTGTACGTCACTTTCAAGGTCCATTTCAATATTTCCCAGCACGTTAAAATTAAGTTAAATATTTATACGTATACTCGAAATGATTCGAAATAATTCGCTTTTTATCACGTTATTTAATGGTAGTTTATTTTCAAAACGCCCCATTAACGTCTTCGCGTTCTCTCATGTTTCGTCCTGGAATTACAAGAGGCTTAACGTAATACTATACAGGATAACTTTGTGGATAACAGGATAACAAAAGCGCTTTGTGACAACATGTGTTGTGAAAAGCGCTATACAAATAGATTTGATTTGATTACTGTTCAGTCAGACAGCTATTTGTTGTGAAACAAACAAATTCCAGCACTTTTCAAACCTGAAACACAAAGCAACATTAAAATTTGTCAGGTAAATGTTCCTTCCCCTGTTTTTGATGGGTATTTCTTTATACTACCACATATCGTGCGGCAAGTATAAACGCTTCCACCGTTCGCAGAGGTTCGCGAGGTGGGCAGAGTCGCGTACTACGGTCACTATAATAAACAACCATTAAATAATGTGATAAAAAGCGAATTATTTCGAATCATTAGTCTCGAATACGTTTGCCAGCTAACACACCACCTGTCTGTGGAGGCACTGTTATTGACGCATACGCTCTACGTGTACTGCACTCATTTCCTAACCGGTAGATGTCGCTCTCTGATCACAGATTCGTTTTCCCTTAATGGGGGAGGGGGGTGCGAGAGAGCAGTACTGTGTGCCTTTCTGAAATCTAACATAGTTGCAGTTTATTCTCATGTAAACAAATTTGCACGGAAACCCAATGGCCAATTATCGACATCAGCAAAAATGATCGCCGTTTAAAAAATTATCGTACGATAAGTCGATAATGTAATTATCGGGACAGACCTAGCATCGATGTTTTTCTTCCTGATAATTTTGGGATCATTATTTGTATTTCTCAATTACACTTGGGAAAATCGCATCAATATGGAAACACTGCAGTGTCGAGATGCCGTCACTTTGCGGGTAACATAATTGTGGGAAATGTAGTTTTTGCTCACTTTTACTTCTTTTTTTTGACAATTTGGCTTTTTAAGCTCTCGCGGGCCACATAAAATGACGCGGAGGGCCACATTTGGCCTGCGGGCCTTGAGTTTGACACCTGTGGTCTAGAGGATCTCTTAATGTACCAGTGTAGTAGGACTTCTGAGAGACTACAGGATCTCTTAATGTACCAGTGTAATAGGCCCTCTCAGAGATGCTCTAGAGCAGGGGTGCCCATTATGTCGATCGCGATCTACCGGTCGATCGCGATGCGAAGGAAGTGTGGGTAGATCGCACGACATTAAAAAGTAGTGGATGAATGACAGGCTGTCGTCCATATGCACTGATGGTTGTATTTTGATTGACATACATGGTAGCCAATCTGACGTCTAGGGTTTGACACAACACCCCCCCCCCCCCCCCCCCACACACACACATCGCCGCCACCCACACATCCCCCAACCCTGTCAACGATCGACACACACCGCTAAAAAATAAATAGGTAGATCATTTTGACTTGGTCATCTTATAAGTACTTCGCAAGCTGAAAACTTGCGGGCACCCCTGCTCTAGAGGATTGGGGTAAATGGGATAGATGGACCAAGTAAATGAAGGATTTTCCATGGGCTTAAATTCAGGTCAGACACACATTTGAGGGGGAAAGCTGAAATCCATATTCTATTTTCATAAAACTATAGAATAGAAATGACAATTAAGCATTTAAGCAAGTTGCTTAACTGCAATAAGAAACTGGCATTAAAAAATTACAATAGCAAATGTAATCAAAATGTAAAGAAATATTACAAATGGTCAGTGCAATTTTAAATGTGGGTAAAAGTGACAAATTACACTAAAATTCTTGAAATTACAGTTATGCCATTATGTTGTTAAAACATTGTATGGATGCCCATAGCATTTTAAGTGAGCCAACTGGAATGCACTTATTAAAACATCACCCTGCAACAAACACCACAAACACACTATTAGAAAACCTTCATGGGTATAGAATGACAAAAAGAAACCTAGATAGATATGGTTTATCTTAAGTTTGCCAATGGGGAAAAACACACACTGAGACACATCAATTATTGCTCTTCCTCACAGTCCTGATAACATGTCTTATCAGTGTAAACAATGCAATATTCCCCCTGGCTGCATGGCAACCATGCTCTGCTTTTGAGAAGTCGAATAGGTGTGTGCTCTACAAATTTGGGTGTTTAACACAAAACCCCTGTGACCAATAATTAAATGGAGGGCGTGTGATTACCACACCACATTATGGAATGCTCATGCCAAACACTTTGACATCTACATCAGGTTTGTTCTAGTTTCAAAAATAAAATACTTTTGAATACCTTTTTAAGACTAAGACAAATAAAAATATATAATGTCCACACCTCAAACATTATTGCTCATTTATCCTTTCACTCAGATGCACTGAGACAAAAATTAAACATGGACATCATGTCTCATGAAATAACAGCCTAAGAAAGTTGAACACATGTCCCTCTTGGTAGTGTTCCTGTCACTCTGAATGGGGTCCAGCTGCTTTGCTTTGGGTAGTTTGCTTAGTCATAGCTGAAGTCAGGTATGACTAGTGTTGACAAAAAAAAAAAAAAAAAAAAAAAAAAATCGATATATCGATACGTATCAATACTGAACATTCTGAAACGGTACAATACTCGTTTCTCCAAGTATTGATTCTTTTTACATAAAATGTGTTTTTGTTTGACCCACCCAAGCTGCCGCACAGAACAGTTTGTAATGCTAAAATGGCAGCAGTGTGTTCGCAGCCCGTCTTAATAAGCAAGGAAAGAAGCAGAAGTGCTGTGTGGAAATACTTTGGATTCGAAGCAGATACAGATGGAAAACCGAAGGACATGAACAAGCCAGTTTGCAAGCGGTGCTTTCAGAACATTTCAACGAAAGCTGCTAATATGGCAGGCCGTTTTAACATAAAATGGGCTTCACCCCATTTTCTTTACAGATATCTGTAACTACATTACAGATATCTGTAAATTTAATTTAAGATATCTCTAATTATATTTTAACTAGGCAAAATGTCAATTGAGATACCTCCAATTACATTCTGACTAGTTTAAATTACATAATATTCACCGTTGATTTGTATGGAGGCTCAAGTTCAAGATATCTGCAATTAATTACTGACCATCTGAAACGTACATTTCAGATATCTACAATTAAATTATGACTAGTCAAAAAGTCAATTACAGATATCTCGTTTTTTGTTCTGACTAGTCATTATTCTAATTAAAGATATCTTAAACATACTCATTATTTAAGATATCTTAAACATATTTTTAGATATCTGAAACTAAGATTTGACTAGTGCAAATTAAATATCAGATATCTTGAAAGTAACTAATGACTAGGCAAAACAAAATTAGGGATATCCAGAACTGTATTTTTGACTAGTCAAAAGTCATTTAAAGATATCTACAAATAAACTACAGATATCTTGAACATTTTTTTATCTAGACGTTTTTTTTTTTATTCCTGTTATCTTGAATAATTATTGACTAGTCGGAATGTGTTTGTAGATATCTTCAATAATCATTCTGTCTAGTCAATACGTCCCAGATTTACATAGCATTTTGGCGCCAAGCTTGGCACTCTTTGTATTTGCTAATCAGTGGTCTGTATGAGATGTCAGGACAATCAATCTCGCATTTTCATGTTTTTAACACGATTTTTAGTGCCGCATAATCCATACTGTTGAGCTCTTTCAAGATTGTGGCATTTGCTGACTATTTTTTCAAGAACAGCTAACGCCATTTTAGCCACGCAAAATTCCGCATAATGCACGCACTTCTATAATTCAGATATCTAAAAATGTCATTTTGACTAGTCATAATTACGTTAGAGATATCTTGAATAAGAATTACAGATGTGTGACTCGTAATGACGAATCCAGTGACATCATTTTAGATACCTTAAAAGCCATTTTGATCCGTCAAAATGAAATTGAAGATATATTGAATTGTTCTTCTTACTAGGTAGAATGTAAATGTAGATATCTTGAATTGTCATTCCGGATCGTCAAATTGTAATTGTTAATAGTCAAAACTAATATTTAGATATCCAGAATGTAATTACAGATAATCAGACAAAGCCCATTTTATGTTAAAACGGCCTTCCATAGCGCTAAAGCCTGGTTTATACTTGACGCGTCCGTGCGGCGAAAATGACGTAACCGCAGTGGCCTCGCGCTGTCGATTCACGAGGTCTTGCACCTCTCGAATTTTGTAACTTTACGCGCGCCGCACCGCAGCGCAATGAACAAAGTCATGTTTGCAGGGTTCATACACCTTAACAAGGTGGAATTCAAGCACTTGTACGTCACTTTCAAGGTCCATTTCAATATTTCCCAGCACGTTAAACTTACCTAAGTTACATATTTATACATATACTCAAAATTATTCGCTTTTTTATCACATTATTTAATGTATGTTTATTTTCAAATAAGGAGCAGGAGTTCATAACTAAAATAACAAGTTTAGTTATTTCTCAATCAGCCATAAGGCATAGTTTCAGAATTTAATACCAATATATATTAAATTAGATATTCCCAGATATTTTAGACCACATAAATTTGTCTGTGACAAAAAGAGGACCTGATGCCAAAAGCTCAATGGACAACTGAAACTGACATATTTTATTGATTTATTTTTCATTTCCTTAATATTTAAAATGTAACTGTAGAATACTGTTTTTTTCAACTCCAACTAAAGTATTTAAATCGTGATTTTCTGTCAAAAATTTCTGAAAAAACAAACACAAGTAATAGATCATCAACTTGTAGTGAAGTTTATAATATCAGTAATATCAGAACTTTGGGGACAAAAATCATGTGCATCTAATTTAATCTTAATCACACAACCTTAACTTTGCATACATTTTACTTTGGAGTATTACCAGTTGGCAGAATTTTACAGAATTTGGAAAAAAGCAAATTCATCCATGTCAGAGCCATGATAAAGCAAATAAAGTAATGGAATGCTTTTAAGGGTAGAAAAGGAAAACTAATTATGATAAAGGGCTCCAAGTTGTTGCTTTATCACAAAACGCTGGCTTTTTGCATTGGAAATAGCTGGCGACAGTGATAAACCTTCACGGGGTGCTAAAGCGCTTTGTCACTGTCACTTTCCTCCATTTGGCTCAGTCCCCCCCCCAGTTAAGAGGGGACACCACGTGTCATAATGATGCGTCTCCTAACTGCTAGCTGTGTCCATTCCGCCCCTGATCTGTGTCGATCTCGATTAGCAGCCAAGCCCTGCCTTCTGACTTGGACTATGAACCTGATTGGCTGACAACGCACATTGCTGATTTCACCTGAGTTTTCACAAAATGTTCAGCTATATTAATTTGCTCATAGTACTGATAGCAAACTGAAATTATGATGCCAAGTATGTACTTTAAATTAAGCCCTTGGATGCTGTCCACAACAAAATGTCAACCTTTCAGAATCTATAGCATTTCAAAATGCTGACTTTCCAGAATTTATGACCTAATAAATGTTATATGGTTTTATAGGGACAGTAAATGTGAGCTTCCTCTGTATGAACTGTGTGAATTGCCTTTACTGTGTGGAAAAAATATATATTATTTTTGAGCAATTACTGCATTACAATTTTTGTTAAAAAATTTCAGTGAAGTGGCATGCCCCACAGAGTAATCTAAACTAGAATTCTATTATTACAGCTCCCCTGAACACCTTGACCCATCTATCGTGAATATGTTAAGAAATGGTGCCCTCCACTGGTGAACTCCTTAAGACCAATCGACTTGAATTAACCAGGAAAACCAACACACAGCCAAGAAGTATATTTTGGGCTATTCAAGTGTGCAGTTAAAACAAGAAAAAATATGTTTACATATTGGATGACAACAGGAAAATATACTCACCACTTTCCTCTGTCTTGTCTTATAATCTACATTGAGCTCCCTCTGCCTCCTTAAAGCCTTGTGGAGAGAGTTCTTCAGGCCAGTTGCCCTCCTCATCAGCTGTTCTTCAACACCAACCTTAGTGAACACCTAGAGACCAATTGTGGTTAGGTAAGAGTTTAACACACGCCCACACACACAACAACACAACACAATGTCTTGGACAAAGATCCTTCCTCGACCATATTATATATTATGTAGAGCTGACATTTGGACATTTAAATGAGAGCCATTTGGCATTCAACCATTATGGCCACTGTGTACCTGGATCCAGGACTGAACCATAGGAAGGTATCTGGTACTGAGAAGTCTGTGCAAGTCTCTCATGGTGTTCACCACAGCCTCATTCTCCTCTGTCTCCTTCAGTTTCAAATCTAATATATGGAAAGATTAGGACATTATCATAAGTCACCAATTCAATGAATATTTTCTCATTAGAATACAGATGTAAATAAGACTGGATATCATGGGAATACACATGTAAATAAGACTGGATATCATGGGAATACACATGTAAATAAGACTATCATTAGAATACACATGTAAATAAGACTGATATCATTGGAATACATATTTTATTTAATACATTTATGAAGCAGCATTTTTAAGGTGAGTCCTTAAAATTCATGAAAAATGAATGTCTTTAAATGAATTTCAAGCTGTCTACATGTAAAGTAACCAATTCAAAACAGAATTCTGGAGAGTAAATAGGCCACATTTTAATCAGTACTAGAGAAACCTAAATGTCAACTTACGATAAGCACAAGGGTTCTTGTTTTTAAAAGGCTTATGGATTTTGCCAGTATTACCAGTAATGTTCAGGTGATGAATTTGTAATGTCTACTGTCTAAGATAATTTCTTTTTTTCTTAATTTAATAAATAGGAGATCTCATTTATTTGTCTAAATGTATTTTTGGATTTTGCATTTGATTATGATCTGTGATTCCTATCAAACTAGTAAAGTTTGATAAATTATGTATAATGATCTACATTTAAGGGGTTAAAAGTGATTTACATTGATCATACTTGTGACATTAATGGTAACCAATTTAAATGCTGACTTTTAGGCTAGCAGAAGTATATTCTGGTATACATGGAAATTCTAAGGATGCTGGGATCCTGCTTCTTGGTGGAAACTTTTGTTGTTTATTTTGTTAAAATACAAGGTGCCTTGTGTTAATCTCTCACGCCCTTCCTGCCTCCACAACCCCATATATTTAAACAGTAGTATTTTTAAAAATTTGAAAATAATAAAATCCTGCAAAGACATGAAGGCACTAGATGTGGCAGGTATAATCATTACAGAATTCTCATGTGGATGCATTTTCTGGTAACTTTTTCAGTCAAATACATTTGTAATTACAATACCACCTTTTTAGTATGAAGAATTCATTTAGAAGGAGGGTTACAGATATACTGTGTGAACATAAAGCTCATAATTTAGAATCCTAACTATCCTATGGCCATGCACTGTAAAGCAGCTATATACCCTAGCTCTAGCTCATTAATACCCATGGCAATTGAAATTATTACAAAGTCCATCAAAAAAGGCAATATGTTAAGGCTGCTACTTCAGAGGGAGACATTTAGGATTTGGACGATGGACTTCCACTAGGTGAGCTGCCCAGTTGAGAATGGCTTCCCATGTGTCTTGGTCCTCCCAAGGTTTCATCCTAATCCCCCATGTAGGGATCTTTTTACTTGCCACTGTCACCCCTGGCTTGCTCGTTAGGGATCTGGACCCATGTGCTTGTAAAGCTGCTTTGTGACAACATGTGTTGTAAAAAGCGCTATATAAATTTGACTTTACTTGATTTAGGATTTAGTCTCACCAACAGTTTATCTGGCCTCAATGAGAATATTGGTTTTTCTTTACTTTATGTGAGTGGAGTCTGTTTATTTTGTCTTCTGACCATTTGCAATATTAAGTTTACTTTCTTTCTCCTGACCTGTAGGTGATATTTGTGCATGCGTGTACACCCACGGGCTGTAAAAGTTTTTATATATTGCTTTTGAACTGGGTGGTGTTGATTACTTCTTTTTTTGGGGAGGTGGGTAACATTATTTCTCAGCATTTTTCTTTGACACTCTACTTTCAAGTTTGTTTGTTTTTTGTTTATACTAACAAGCATTTTGGTCAAACTCTAGAGATGCACATGATTAATTTTCTGGTGAAACTGTAATATTGGACAGTTTGCAACTAAAATGCAGGCATAACAAATGATGTCTGTTAACATCCTAACGGACCTGTGGAAATACTCAGATCCAGCTGATAGCTGCGAGACATGAGCCCAGTGCTGCGTATAAATGTGCCCTGGTCTGCACAATCAGGGTCATTGTCTTCAACAGCATCATCTTCATCTCTGGTGGCCTCTGCCATCCTTCCATCTGCTTCTCTCCTCACATCGGTGCTGCAGCAAGGATGTTCATCACAGACGCTGCTCATGGAGTCTGGCACTGCGTGACTGGGTCTCTCACTGTCTGCTGTTGGCTCCGAGCTGAAGAGGTCAAAGGTGTCTGGCACAAGCAGATGGATGCAGCTGTTCAGCTCAGTCAAGGACTTTTCCACCTCATCAGCCATTTCTGAGAATAAAGGCATCGCCAAACAATACAGTCTATGATAATACATTACATCACATCAAATATACTGACATTCTTATCTTAATGTATCTGAGGTTACTTTGGTAAAAGTTTGCCTTGGGCTTCATATCTACAGTCATACCTTCCATCTCCTGCTTTGCCTTTTCAAGCTTCTCTTTATAAATTCTTTCTAGTCGTCGTTGTTTATCCTCCTTTCTTTTCCGCTCAGCCAATGTTCTAGCTTCAACATCCTGAAAATCTACCTGAAAAGATTTTGCATTTCACATACTCATATACACATGTAGTAAGAACTGTAATATAGTACAAAAGATTAACAGATTGTTTCTGACAGTGATACTTCATTGGCTGTGCAAGAAATGTCCTTCTGAAGTTCTACCTTTTTAACCTGTTTGAGGAAGTGATAACCCAAAGCTAGCTTCTTGTAGGCCTCTCCATATGTGGTCTGCCATGCCTGGACAGTCTGGATGGCCTGGGTCTTGAGCTTTCTGGCCACTTCTTTTGGTGGGGGCAGTGGCTGCTCAACATCCGTCTCCACTGTGAGCTCCAGGAACTCTTGGAGGTTAGTCACTAGAAGGACGCGGAAGTGATGGGAACGGCAGAAAAGCTCAGTGGCCATTTGGAAGGCTGAGAGTCTAATCTCTGCATGATCCTGGCTCAGCTGGGTCATGATGAGGTGATAGAAGTGGTTAATGTAGTCATTGGAGAGTCTGGAAGACGGAAAAAATTAAGTATAGCATTTGACAGTAATGACAGTAAATATAGGCTATAATAGGTTGTACAATATTCATCAAGTTCTTCAAACAAAACTGTGTGAAATATGCACACA
Organism: Brachyhypopomus gauderio; assembly: GCF_052324685.1. Lineage (NCBI taxonomy): Eukaryota > Metazoa > Chordata > Actinopteri > Gymnotiformes > Hypopomidae > Brachyhypopomus > Brachyhypopomus gauderio. The sequence goes on along the minus strand of NC_135221.1, from coordinate 22,599,838 downwards.
TTAATATCAATCATACTTGCATATATTTTTCACTTCCTTCATTTTCACTTGATTGAGCTCAGGTTCTCCAGAGGTGGTCAACTCCTCCACCAGCTCTGACAACCTATCACGCTTTGTTTGATCCATTCTGTTCTACAGATGTGGTCGTCCCTCCAACTGTCAAGTACTCTACGTAGAAACCTGGGGGTTACATAAGAACCTTAAGCATGTTTATATTTCAAAAGTTTGGATTCTGGCTTTCTAACATAGATAAGTGTTTAGTTGAAGGTGAACACAAAATGCTCCAGTATAATTGTCTCCAAACCAGTGGTCCCCATCCTTTTTAATAATAAGACTACATGGCTACCACAAAAAGAAGCATCAGCATATTTCACATTAGTAAAATGTGTTTGAAGCTTTAGTGCAACCGTAATATTAAATAAATCAAATTTAACTTGGACTAAAAAGTTCCTTGTATATTGGATGCATGAAGTGATGGTGCTCCAAGTCAGGTTACATTTTCTGCAAAGGTTCACTGTTGACACAGGCAATCCGGCAAAAGTTGTCGATCGCAGTGAATAAAACTTCCTTCTCTCACTCTTATGTGATGGGTCTCTATCATTACCGCTTTAGCCCAATTATTCACCAACTAGCCACATCAGCTAACCTGTACGAGAAATACAACAAACTGGCCGAGTAGTAGTGCGCAGAACCACAAAGATAACTAGACAAATGTAAGCAAGGTAACCTTAGCACATTTATCTGGGCATAGATTAGTTAAGCTAACCTAGCTAACTAGCTGTCTAACCTGAGTTTCCCCCCAGACTATACTTACCGTGTACAATCAGTGGCTCATTTAATAACCAACAATACGTCGCTAGGAATGGGTGCCGCCATTTTGTCAAGCGCCCGAAGTGAAGCTCTAAACGTCGGAGTCAAATCAACGATCAACAACAGCACTGTGAAGAGTTGCACGTTAAAATAAAAACCAGAAACAGGAAATATGTAATTAACAAAAAGAAAGAAAAGAAAAAAGTGAGCAACACTGTTCGTTTCACGCGAGTTTATGTGCTATTTTATCGCTACTGTAGATATTAAAGGTAAACTTCGCGTTTTATTATTTATGATATTTATGCTTATAGAGCTTATTAATTAATCTAATCATAAATACGCATCGATATTAAGTTGACTATTAATTACATTAATAAAACACATACACAATGTATTATTTTTTTTACAACATAGAGCTTGAAAATAGTTCAATGTGTCAAAAACAAGACTTATGTACCCTTTAGTCAAACTAATGTTTTAACTAATAAAATACTTTATTTTATATTTCAGGACGCATTAAACATGGAACACATCTTGTACTGTACCATGGTGCAAAACAGCAGCGGATTTCTGTCATTTAAAGTGTATATCTACAGTCAAAGTAGTGTGACTGGGAAATGCAGTTTTATGCTGCCATATTTTTTAAGTTTCAAGTGTATGGACTATGATATTATCAATAAAGTACCAGTGAAAATATGTATTTCCCAGTTTCGCTAGTTTATTTACACAATTCCTTTTTATTTGTGCATAGGTAGTTTATTTGCAACATTTAAATAAACATTAAATAAACATTTTAAACATTAAATAAAACATTAAATAAACATTTAAAACATTAAATAAACATTTTCTAATTTATTTAGCAACATTGCTAAAATTAGAAATATATTAAATACTAGTGATGCGGAAAAGCTAATCCATGCATTCATATCCTCTCGTAGTAACACTGCAGTCGGAGCCTACAATTCCAGTATCATCGCTCCGACACGGAATGAAAACCTGGCGTTCATCATAAGACATTTACATTGACAATATCAACACCCAGAACTTTCATTCTAGTTACCTTATACTTAGCCTGATTGTGTGATTTATTTGTAACTTGTGTATTAGTCTGTATAATTTGTTTTTGTGTAATTTGTGTGTTCCCCACCATCATAGGGAGTTTTTCCTTGCCACTGTCGCCTTTGGCTTGCTCATTAGGGATTTGGACCCATAGTATTGTTAACCTTGTAAATCCTGTAAAGCGCTTTGTGACAACATATGTTGTGAAAAGCGCTATACAAATATATTTGATTTGATTTGATTTGATTTGTCCGTGTATAACCTCTAAACAATTTCCTTTTTTGAATGATCAAAGTGTAATGTCTTCTCGTTGTTACGTTTTTCGGTTTAAAATGTGCTTTTAAAAATAGATTGGAACTTTTATTTTGATAGAATTTGATGCGCTATTATAGCCAATTGTTGCTACAATCACAGAAGGAGCAGTAAGTGAGGAGCAGTCGCGACAACGGAAGTTCAAAACGCTTCATGGTCACGTGATTCAAGGAGGCTTCAGATAGTTCCAGGAAGTTCAATTTGAGCGCATAAAGACAGACAGAACTGCGATTTGAGGATTATTGTGAACATATAGCGACCAACTTTAGGCTAATGTTAGAGCACACTGCTGTTTAATGCTTTGATTGTTTTATAATTGTTATATATTACGTTCATTTATATATTTAGAGGGACAGGATGGGGTGAGAAATTCAGATTAGATTAATTTTCTAACATGAACATATCTTTAAATCATGGTGATTTCTGTAATCCCATGGTATTGGGGACCTAAGTAATCTAAATGACTAATGTACATTTTCTGACAGAAAGAAAATTTTCTTTGACTTCATTGTGCAGAAATATGCTTTAAAAGGGTACATTAAAACATTACATTTACATCCAGAAATACATTGATAAATTATATATATCTTGTCTTTTTAATGCACTTATTTACAGCAATTAATTCATTAAATAAATCTCTAATAATCTCAAATATGAATATCATGTCAAGCAGTTTTTCTGTGTCCTTTCCTCTGTGTTGTTAGCGTAGTGTCCACCATGGTTTGCTGTGCTGCATGGGGATGCTCCAATCGATCAGAGAAAGGAGCAAAAATTTATGGTTTCCCCACTGATACTGAGAGGAGAAAAAAATGGTTGTCTCAACTAAGCAGGAGCAATCTTACCCTCACTAAAGATTACAACAGCAAATATATGAGAGGTAATCACACTGCATTTGAACTTTTCACAATAAACACACTATTGGAAAGCTTAATGCCTGATTTATTAAAATACAGAATAGTGAACAAAAATCAAAGACTCCAGACAGACTCGGGTGCAGGGTGAGGGTGCTATCTAGTTGCAGGCTCCATTGAATCCCCTATGGTTCTTTGGCCTAAAGAGAGAGAGGAGAAAAAGACAGGAGAAACTGATTATTATGAGTATTGATGTGATATGAATTTGAATTTGTTGCACATCCTTGGTTGTTTTTTATATGTGTAATGAGTGTATACGTATCCAGTAAGTGTTCTCTAATACTGTGTATTCACCCACTATGGGATATGTATATGGGTAGACAAAACTGAGTTGTCATGTGTGAGGAGTAAACTTACATCACTCTGCAGGCACATTTTGAGGCAGACCAGTTCATCAGAACCAAACAGGGCAAGACCAGGCTGAGAGCAGATGCTGTTCCCACCATTTTTGTGCATCGCCCCGCACTCAGAAAGAGGAAGCCCCCTGCACTACGATGCACCACTGGACCTGTAAAGACAGGGCCCATAGCTGCTGATCACAGCTATAGTGTTAGAGGTGACACAGGTGTAATAAGTATGAACTCCTAATAATTATATTATTTCTTTAAGTGATAGAATATTTATTTAATCACACTAAATAGTATTTGTCTTTTATATCCAGCAGTTTCAAAAACTGAGGAAATACGTTAATAAAATAAAATAAAAATAAATAAAATGAAATAAGGAAAATAAAATAAATAAAAGGATAAATAAATTAAATTAAAGGAAATAAAACGTTAGCTGGTACTCTAAAATGGATATCCTCATTTCACCTAGTAAAACAAAATCATAGATGTAGATCAGAGGTAAATAAACTAGTTTTTTTTCGGCGTGAGAAATCGGATGTGTGGCGTGTGAGCATGTAAAGACAGTCAAATGTGTGTGTCTCACGCTCATTGCGTGAGAGTTGGCAACCCTGGACTTATCTGTCTACAATCATTCCCTTTCTGACACTCTGAACTCCTTAGCATGTGATAACTCGATATGTTCCCTCCACCCACGTATCACCCTGGTTTACACCTGACCTACGTGTTCTAAAGACTACGGGCAGGCGTCTTGAGCGGCTATATAAGAAAACTGGTTTGCCTGTTCATCACCAGGCTTATATTGACCACTTCCCCTAATATAAGGATGCCCTAAACTCAGTCCGTGCTCTATATTACACTTCTGCAATAAATAACTCTGGTTCCGACCCCAAGCGACTGTTTAAAATTGTTAATAATCTTCGTCCCCCTTCGTCTCCTCTGGCCCCTACATCTGATCAATGTAACGCATTTCTTAGTTTTTTCACTAACAGTCTCAGTTATCTACCAGGATTTGCTGAAGGATCAATCACGTAGTTCTTCTTTCTCCACTTCCTCCCAGATGACTGTCTTGCCCTCTGTCATTCTTTACTTTTTCTTTAATTAAATCTGATCATATAATTAAACACCTCGCCAGTTCTAAGTCTACTACCTGCATTCTTGATCCTATACCTACATCTCTGCTTAAACAGGGCGTTTCTTATGGAGATCTGTAGCAAAACTAGAGAGCGTGAAGGACCTGATTTGAGAACTTGTAAAACAAAATCTGTATGTGTATTTTTTATTTGAGAACTTGTAAACTAAAAGTTGCACTTGTATTATTAATTTGAGAACATGTAAACTAAAATTTGCACTTGTATTTTTAATTTGAGAACCTGTAAACTAAAAGTTGCACTTGTAGTTGTGATGGAAATTGTATGATTTCCCTTTATGCCAGGCTTTCTTAGTATATATTAAACACATTAGATGTATAGGTTAGGACTCTTTTAACTCATGTGTGTTAATCATGGCACTGAAGCCATTCTCATAACTTCAGTTGGCCTCACATGTGTTTGTGTGCTCTCTGGACGGCCTCGGCTCAGTCCTAATCTGATGTTCCTCTGGTGTTCCTAAACTGACCTTGCTGGAGGTGCCTAATCTCCACTTGGAAGTGGCCACGGCAACAGTCAGTCCACCATGCCATCACGAGGATGCTAAGCATGGGGAGCGCATTCGAGGGGAGAGGCTAATATACTTCTGTCAAATCAGTGTTAATTACTTAATGTGTTGTCCAATCACATTTAGTTAATCACCTCATGTTCACTGTGTGTGCTTATAATTAAAGTATAAAAGATGAGAGTTCGGAGAGGGGAATTAGCTCTTGTGTGTTTGTAACAGGGGTCTCTTGGGGAGGGGTCTCTGGGCTCTCTGTGGCAGACGCCTTGTGCGTAACGGGGGTCTCTGGAACTAATCCATACTTGCTTAATTAATCCATACTTTGTTAAATAAATCATTGTACTTTATTATCTTACCCAACTGCTTCTGACTTTTATTGTGCTTACCATTTAAGGGATTCAGGATTTCAACATAGTTTTGATGTGAGAATTTGTAGAATAAAAATCTGAGCGTGAATGTAAATAAATCACTGGCAGGAAATGTACACGAATTCAGCGACTTCAAATCTGCCCGCCTCGACTTTTACAACACATATCTCGGTGTACATGTTGCAAAACAGATTTGAGCACTTGTACGGGGAAGTGGGCGGGGTGGTGGGGAATGGGACAAGAATCGTGACTCAGCTTATTTTTTGTGGCAAAAAGAAAGGAATTCAAGGCAGAACAATTGCGGATAACTCCTTCAATGATGGAACAAACACCGGATACGTTTTTTTTAACTGCAGGCCTGATAGTTTTCAGGCGCCACGCCGGAATTCCGGTGGGCGTACCGACATGTCCGCGAGAAAAAAAAGGTTCGCCTAGTGCAGGGGTCGGCAACCTATGGCACGCTGGACCAGCATCTGCAAAAAATGTAACAGACATTTAAAGATATTTAAATAGCGACGAATCAAGCGCTAGGACCACGCAGAAAACGACCACTCCGAGTTCGCTTAAATAAATCTGGGCTAAGAACGTTTTGGGAAACTCACCCCTGGTCTATTAGTAGTTCACTCTGCCCCCCCCGGGTAACAATAACAATATACACGGACAGAACGCCCCCCCCCCCCCCCCCCCCCCAACCCACCGTTGACAGTGGCACACTAATTGATTAGAAATGTTTAAGTTGGCACTCCATGTCTCAATGGTTGCCGACCCCTGGCCTAGTGCATGGGTTAAAGTTCTCCGTCACCACGACGGATTTCCGTCATTTGAATTTTTGGGGGGAAAAATCACTATAATAAACCATACACGCGCGCGTGCTATCTGTTTTGAGGCCGAAATATGATCCTCTCACTGGATCATCAGCGCTGGATGGATCACGGCGGTGTCCCTTGATTGACTTGCGGGTCATCTCGCCTTCTGATTTTCGGACATTACGTAAAAAAGCTACCTCCCTCCTGCCTTAAGTCCAGTTTGTTTTGGTCAGTTTATGTTTTCAACTTGATTGGTCGAAGACATTAATGCTCCGATTCAATCAACATAAACATCATACAGGCGGTCCCCGGTTATGATGATCCCGAGTTACGGTTTTTCGTGGTTACTACACATCTCCCATTTACTGTATAAAGCCTCGTTTAGACCCAAGTGATTCTGCGTCGTAAACGGAACTTGGTGTTTGGTGTGCGCGGTGTCAGGATTAGTTAAACGCAGCTATGGATAAAGGTATTTGCCAAAAGGTTAGCTTTAGGATAGGATAACTGCGTATAGTATGTTATTTACGTACAGTTTGTACGTATGTTCTGATTTACACCAAAAATTGATTTACGAAGACGTCGTAACCCGGGGACCGCCTGTATTTCAGACATCGGAAGAGCTTCAGAGGTAGATACAAGATAAATTCAGTATTTTATCTTTATTCTGATTAAGTTAAATTTTTATCAGAAATATAAGAAATTTTTTTTTTTTTAGCCGGTACAGGTGGTCAGACGATCTGATTAATCATGGCCGCCTTACGGCGTAAGGTGTAATACATGAACAAAAGCACAAAATGTATGTCCTAATAAACCAACACAAAATATTTATTAAATATTTTCTATATTAAAACTAACTATAATCATAATACTTTTAATTATTTTAAACTTTATTTGCATAATTTCTTTGAGTTGTCTGGTATCCTATAATTTACTAACAGTAGCCTAATGAATAAATAATTAATCATGCCTGTTTTTAACATATTGTGTCTAATTGTGTTAACAGAATCTTTAGGTTACAGCATTTTCTCAGAATATTAATAGAATTTTTATTTATTTATTTATTTTTTAATTTCATCATAATGATTACCTGACCTATTTATTATTAATTAATTTAAAGATTAATTATTAAATATTCAAAATATGGTACACTTCCACTGGACTCCCTACTGGACTCCCTAGTGTCAACCATCCATGCCAGCAATCCAAATGCAGGATACAGGATGATGGGCTTGCTGAGGGCACAAGGACATTGGGTACAGTGGGAGAGAGTCCGTTCTTCAATGCACCAAGTAGACACCATTGGCGTAGTTTCCAGAATGTCAGAGTTAGGCTGTGTAATCAGGAGGACATACTCTGTGCCAGGCCCAAAGTCACTGATGCACATTGATACAAATCACAAGTTGATTAGATTTGTACAATAAATCTAAGCAGCAAAGTGTTCTTTCATATTTGTCTTTGGCATTGACTGTATTAAATTTAACATCATTTATCACTCAAGGTACAATATGGTGATCTTTGGAGGCATAGATGGCTTCTCCAGGAAAGTACTGGACATTTATTTTAATCATATTTATAACACAGTATTTTGTAGCAGTGTCATTTTGTTAAGCAGTGGCGGACTTAGCAATTTGGGGGCTCAAGGCGAATTTAGCTAGGGGGCCCATCAACATTAATATGCGAGAAATAAGTTCAGGTTCACACTACACGATTTTAGGCTGGTTTTTCAGTCGCCGACTGTTTTTGTAGATCGCCGACATAAACTGTGGTCGGAGGCAAATCGGGGATCACTCGGCGCTCGCTCAGTCGTGTAGTGTGAACTGCTGAAAGACGCTCGCCGAGCCGTCGCCGAGTGGTCGCCAACTCATCGCAGACGACCGGCAGATATCTAGCATGTTTAATATCTAGCATGTTTAATATCTAGCAGTCGGCGACTGTGAGTCAACAGCAGCGTCTAGCTTCATACAACTTTACTACAACACTGTGTTTAAGTTATTGTGACAGCACTGGAGAAATAGTGCGATTGAATATATCTATGTTCACTGCAACGGAGAGATGAAATAATTCTGGCAATTTGGGACTATGGAGTGGTTAAACGGTAAAATAATAATAATAATAATAATAACGAAAATGTGGAGTACATGTACGTTGTTTTTTTTCTTCTAAGTGGTGTTGCTGGTTCTCGCGAGTGTTTCGTTTTCGTGTTCTCGTGTTTTTGGACGGCAGCCAGATGAGTCGGCGATTCCCCAGTCGTTTAATTCGTGAGCCCGCGTCGCCGATCAGTCATGTAGTGTGAAAGCCACAACAACTGAAAGACTCGCGATTACAGCACAACCAGTCGTGTAGTGCGAACGGCACAAAAACCTGACGACTGAAAAGTTGTGTAGTGTGAACCTGGCTTTAGCTAGACAAGGGGGCCTGTTGTAGAATAGCCGAACGGCGTTTGCAAAAACTGAAAAACAGAACCGGAAGTTCCACCATACCATATTTATTTTAGTCCACGTGCAGAGTGCCTTGGCATTCCACCAACAGTAATAATAAAGAATGCACAAAAAACAAAACCAAAAACAAAAAAAACAAATTAACCTAACTAATCAAACTCAATTGATACATTACAACCAGGCCCTCACGCCTCTGCATTCCCAGCCAGCCCCCCCCTCTTCTCAGAGTTCTGCTCTTAAACATTTAATCTTGGGTTACACCACTGACCGGCACGCCCGCAGGGAAGGTTTAAAACGCACAGGCTATAATTACCTTTCCTATTTTATGTTAAATCAAACATTTTAATATATATGCAATAGTTGACTATGAGTATAAAACATTTTATCATCAGACATTCAAGTTGGAATGACCTTTTAAAACTAGACCCCTCAAAGCAGGTTCTCTCTCCCCCCGGCTCAAACATCCGAAATGGCATGGTCCACTTGCCACACAACCTCCTCCAAAACTACAAAACCCCACAAACCCCTGGGCTCAGGTCCTTTGACCTGCCAGAGACTGCCAACATGGTATGACCAACAGGTAAGCCGAACCCTTTTCCTAAACACACTATAAACAGTCAAAAATACATGGAATGATTGTTATAATTTACACCAGGGGTGCTCATTACGTCGATCGCGATCGACCGGTCGACGGGTGGATTTGCAATCCACTCAACAAATTACGTTCGCCACCCCCCCCCCCCCCCCCCCCCGCTCAACAAATTACGTTCGCCACCCCCCCCCCACCCCCCCCCCCCCCCGCTCAACAAATTACGTTCGCCGCCCCCCCCCCCCCCCCCGCTCAACAAATTACGTTCGCCGCCACCCCGGTAGATCTTTCTGACTTGGTCATCTTATAAGTAGCTCGCAAGCTGAAAACTGTGGGCACCCCTGATTTACACCATCAGTTGGCCACCCTGAATGGTGCAAAATAATCCCAGCAGTTTATTGTGTTTCAGAGTTCTGACAAGGTCCAACTGCAGTCCTGTGGGTCTGCAGTCCTGTGGGTTTCAATAAAAAGAGTCTTTAAAACTGAGGTTGTCTTGTGGTTCATTCTTCAAACAGTGAAACATGGAACGGACGTGAGCTCCGTTACAGGGCCCTACAGTGGGAGGGGCCCAAGGCAATTGCCTAGCAACGCCTATATGCAAAGACCGCCTCTGTTGTTAAGTAGTCATATGATAGGCTCAGTTGATATCCGTAACTATGTATTACAAGGGTATTGATCACCAAACAATATTTAAAAGATTTGTCAACAAAATGGTTCAAGTGATGAATAACAATTAATGAAGTCCTCCTGACCATTTGTTGAAATGTTTTTTCATATTTGTTATCTTGATTTAGATAATGTACCTTGGCGTGTCCAATGACAATCCTGGCTTCAACAACTCTGGCTTCCTTCAATTTAGGCCCCGTCCACACGACGCCGGAGGTTTTTAAAAACGGAGGTTTTTGTCTCCGTTTTCAAAAATATCTATGTCCACACGACGCCGGAGGTTTTTAAAAACGGAGGTTTTTGTCTCCGTTTTCAAAAATATCTACGTCCACACGACGCCGGAGGTTTTTGTCTCTGTTTTCAAAAATATTTACGTCCACACGATCAGCGTTTTCAAAAATATCTACGTCCACACGACGCCGGAGATTTTTAAAAACGGAGGTTTTTGTCTCCGTTTTCAAAAATATCTATGTCCACACGACGCCGGAGGTTTTTAAAAACGGAGGTTTTTGTCTCCGTTTTCAAAAATATCTACGTCCACACGACGCCGGAGGTTTTTAAAAACGGAGGTTTTTAGCCTCCCGTCCACACGAAAACGGCGTTTTCGGTCACCGAAAACGGAGGTTTTTGAAAACGCCTTCCAAGGTGGAGACTTGAAAACTCCGGTCTCGGCGTTTTCGTGTGGACGGGGAAAACGCATGTTTAGGAAAACGCTGATGTCACATAGTGAGTCTGCGCATGTCTTTTTTTTTTTGTTTACATTCGCTCAGCTTGTTCAGCATGGATACGCAGCCGTGAAACGCTGCAATTAACATGCCAGCCCAGTAGAGGGCGATCGTACTTCCCACAGAATGACATCAAAACACTTGAAGAATCAAATTAAATCAAATATATTTGTATAACGCTTTTCACAACACACGTTGTCACAAAGCGCTTTGCAGGATTTATATAGTTTACAATATTGTAGCGTGTAGTGCGGATGATTGATTCAGGGAACGAGCCATTTTGAATACTTGCTTTCTTTATTAGAAAGCAGCCCTGTTTCAACACAACCGGTAATGCTTGTAAACTCGGACATATACATTGAATGGGTGCGGGGTATCGAATGAGTACGAACACACGGGGGTGGTAAGTTTGACAGGCACATTAAAAACACTCATACATACATCGATTAGAAGCTTACATTGTACAGACACATTCATCACATAGCGCTTTATCACAAGCACATTACAGACATTATAACACTAAACTTAGCGACCAAATATGACACGAAAGGGATTATGGGAACGATTTGATATGACGATTTGAAAAAACTGAACGCAGCGCATTTAGGCGCCTCCGCTGTGTTATGTAATGCGAAAGTAACATTAAATTAAACTGTACACATGTTAATAATCCGCCAATTGCAGTGACAACGAAAGCAATCACGGAGCTGTCCAAGCTGAACGAATGTAAACAAAAAAAGACATGCGCAGAATCCCTATGTGACGTCAGCGTTTTCCTAAACATGCGTTTTCCCCGTCCACACGAAAACGCCGAGACCGGAGTTTTCAAAAGTCTCCACCTTGGAAGGCGTTTTCAAAAACCTTCGTGTGGACGGGAGGCTAAAACGGAGACAAAACCTCCGTTTTTAAAAACCTCCGGTGTCGTGTGGACGGAGATATTTTTGAAAACGGAGACAAAAACCTCCGTTTTTAAAAACCTCCGGCGTCGTGTGGACGGGAGGCTAAAACGGAGACAAAAACCTCAGTTTTTAAAAACCTCTGGCGTCGTGTGGACGGGGCCTTAGTCGGTGTAGGTGAAACATATAACAATACATTGAGCAGGGGTGTCCAAACTTGTCAGCAAAGAGCCAGTATGACTGTAGAGTTTTATTCCAATCAAACAAGCTCACTTGATTTTACTTGTTTTAATTAGTTAGACCCAATCTTCAAATAAGTGATTAGTTGTGAGGTGTGCTCCTATTGCTTTCAATGGAAAGTGGCAATGGAAAGTGTCTTTGTGGAAAAGATTGATGAACCAATACAGAGAATCACATTTGATTTCATGCATGTGACCTATGGTCCACGTCCCCGTCCCAGTCACGACAGACACCAGGTTGCGGATGACAGGCTTCTCTTTAATGTCGTTTTGCAGCAGTAAATAGTCTGTAAACGAACATGGAGTATGACCACACCTAGTATTGTCTCATAGCGCGCAGTTATAGCCTTTCCTGCTCGCAGCAGTGTATGGTCTATTCTGCCGTGAATATTAATGTATAATACTTAATATACATCCGCTTAATAGCGTGATGCAGTGAGCTCTCAAATTGCATCATCCAAGCAATTACATTAATAACAACATTGCAGTAGACACAATCATCCTGTCTTAGTTCAACTTGAGGATTACCGCGACCGCATATTTTATTCTGAAATAATTGCTAACACTTAGCGGTCAATTCCCTCGTCATAAAATAAAATAAAATGAACATGACAAAGTTAAACCAAGAATATTTGCTCACCTGTAAACGAACATGGAGTATGACCACACCTAGTATTGTCTCATAGCGCGCAGTTATAGCCTTTCCTGCCCGCATGGGAAAATTAAGCATTAGCGAACCATACCAGCATCTGGACATTCTGGTTATAAACCGCCTATGAAATGCCCATCCGTGACCATAGCTCTGTTTATGATTGTATATGTTTAATAAAAATACTGCTATAAACTTATTAGCGTAAATTCGTCATTATAATCAGCTTGTAATTTTTTTATGTGCTTTGGCGGAGCAGAACAGTACTTACTCGCAGCAGTGTATGGTCTATTCTGCCGCGAATATTCCAGAAACTTTAGTTTTAGCGGGACTGCACAGCGCTGACGTCAAGTAGGTGGTGCCAAAACTCCTTTTTAGCAAGAATTTCATATCGCCTATTATTTTACCCTGTTACATAGTGTTTGTTGCTAAACTTGTATTTCAATAGGGGGCGGGCTGATCAAGGAACAGAAAATGTTGATGTCGCTCGTTTTATGTTCTCTGTTCGGGGAACAGGAAAGGGTAGCTTCATTGCAGGCAAAATCATCCACAATTAGAGGTAATTATGAATGAACCCTTTTGATTAAGTATCTGCAGTTCCTACATTAGCCATCTGATAGCACTTTTTATCTTTAACCAGGATTGAGCGCTTGTGGCGTGATGTATTCACAGCAGTTACTAGCTGCTTCTACAACATTCTGCACCAGCTTGAGGATGAGTGTCATCTTGATCTGTCCAATAGCCTGCACATATTTTGCTGCCACTTTGCCTTCATTCCATGCCTACAAGCCCACCATGACATATTCAGAGAAGGCTGGGATAATCATCCTCTTCGCACAGAGGACAATCGTTCTCCCAATCAGCTGTGGCACCTGGGACAGGATTATCACTCCGAAGAGTGTGATGATGTAAGGACATTACAGTTCAATACTGTTCTCCCATTTATCTATACATTTGTTCCACTTACTAAAGCAAAAATGTATTCAACAGAATCTGAACATTCCACCAATAGACTGGGAATGCAGCGGACTTCTGCCCAGTGATTCGAACTCTGGTGTCCATGTACCTGAGATTGAATGTCCACTGACAGCTGATGAACTGGCTGGACTAAAGGCTGCCATAGAGCCAATGAGACAGTCAACAAGTCTTGGTGCTGATATTTATTTTGCAGCATTACAATACATGCAAAACATTGGTTACATGTAGTGACTTCTGTTGTAAACCTTGAAGTTTTAACTTGTCTGAAAGACAATTATTTTATTTAAATTTAATTGTTCATTGTTATTTACCAGTAGTTATTATTAAATGGCCAAATTGCTTTCAATTGCTTTTTGTTCCAAAAAGTATTAAAATATGTAAAACAATGTTACATTTTGACAGTGAACATGTTTTAACTGAACCAACAATGTTGAAATGAATTTACATAAGTAACTAAAGTAAAGATCTTTACTAACTAAAGTAAACATTGCCAGAGGTGGGGACTCGAGTCACATGACTTGGACTCGAGTCAGACTCGAGTCATTAATATTAAGACTTTTGACTTGACTTGAAAAAATATTCAGAGACTTAGACTTGACTTGGACTTTTACACCAATAACTTGGGACTTGAATTGGACTTGAACCTGTTTACTTGCAAAGACTTGATTTTTTTTTTACCCCAAATCTAAATTTTAAAACGCATATTAATATTTATAAAGTGCGCCCCATTAATTTCATTTCCGTCCTTCTGACGCAGACCGGTCCTCTGCTTTTCCACACTCTGTACGTTGTGTGTGTGTGTGTGTGTGTGTGTGTGTGTGTTTGCATGAGCTGCAGCACAACCAATCAAATGGGGGGGTCAGCGAACGTGAATTGTTACCGGGCGGGGTGTAAAATGGACACAAATTAAGTATTATATCGCAATCGATCGATCGCCAGTGGTTGGTGCCAGAGCGAACTAGTAACTCATTGAATCATAGATAAGGATCAGAGGTAAATAAACTAGATTTTTTTTTCGGCGTGAGAAATCGGATGTGTGGCGTGAGAGCGTGTGAAGACGGTCAAATGCGTGTGTCTCACGCTCAATGCATGAGAATTGGCAACCCTGGGTTCTGTATCTGAACTCAGGGAAGAGAGCCTCTCTCTGTCACCATCATATCCAGTTCTATCTCAGCATGGATTGTGTATTTGAAGACATCTACGTCGAGAAAAATATATTGACAAAAGTGGAGCGAGTTTTCAGCTATGTGGACATCATTCTACGGCCTCATCGTGCACAAATGACATACAGACTTTTGGCCAGTTTGGTCTTTTGCAAATGCAATGCAGAATAGTTTACTGAAATGTCTAAAGTTGCATTCCTGATTCCTGTTAATTGTTCAGTTCTTATATTTGTTTGTCTTGTGTCACTCACACATGGACACACATGTTCTCCAAGAAACCAGATAAGAGAAGAGAGGGAAAAATGCTGTTATGGTTCTTTGTATTGTACTGTGAAAATATCAGCACTTTTTATTTGAACATGGAGTTCTACTTATGACTTTTTCACAGAATATTTATTTCTGGAAAATTGTAGTTTAAAGTATGAATATTTTTGCAGCTAATTTTAACAAATTGAACTGTGCAATAAAGAGGTGTAATTTAAATTTTTTTATACTTCATGTTTTCAGTTGCACATGTTTTATCAAGATTTGAGGAGAATACAGATTTTAAAAAGAACACATGTCTATTATTTACATTTAAAATATACCTGCAACATTGGTTAAAAAAAAAAGACTCGAAAGGACTTGAAATTCCAAGTTTCAGACTTGGGACTTGACTTGACTGTTGCCTGTCTTGACTTGAGACTTGACTCAGGACTTGAGGACAAAGACTTGGACTTACTTGAGACTTGCAAAACACTGACTTGGTCCCACCTCTGAACATTGCACTGTAGCACTTGGTGTGGGGTTGGGAGGAGGGGGGCTTGAGTGGAGCATAAACAGTTTAAAATTTTAATTTCGTATGATGACAAGCATACATATGCATGTGTTAAGCACTAAAGAGAATCTCTAACACTTGCTTCCTGTCATTATATCAGTCCAAACCCACTGTCATTGTAGGCAATACAACCTTCCAAATGATCAGTAAACTCGTGGTAGCTTGTGTAATAGGGTAGGGAGTTTTTCCTCGCCACTGTCGCCTTTGGCTTGCTCATTAGGGTTCTGGACCCATAGTATTGTTAACCTTTTAAATCCTGTAAAGCGCTTTGTGACAACATGTGTTGTGAAAAGCGCTATACAAATAAACTTTGATTGATTGATTGATTGATTGTAATGACCAGGTAAACGCAAGATATGGAAGCAGGTGGATGATGTTGGATGGGCTGCCTGCACCACTTCCACTTGCATGTCTTTCATGGGCAGCTCCTAGCCCACCCAGAAGTTTACCAACTTCTTCAGTTTGTCTTGGGTTACTGTAAGGGAAACAAACGAAAGGGCACATCAAAGCTTTAGCATGCAAAATTTTGAGAAGTGATTTGCAATAATAAATGAATGAGATGAAACAAAAAAAAATAGATGTCAGTTTAAATTGTAGACATAAAGATGTTAATGTATTTATGACACACTACATGTTTACCCAAATAATACCTGCTAACCCTAACCCTATGGTGGTCCTGCATGGATCTTGATAATTAAAGAACTGGGTAAAACAGGGGCACATACTATACCATCCTATAGTACATGCTGCTAAAACAGAATATAGAAATAGAACATATTTCTAGGTTACTTATAAAAGTAACAAAACATGTTATATGTATATATGTAAATATATACGAAATATATGTAAATATATTTACAATAATATAGGCTACCTGTCTCCACAAACTGCCACAAGTACCCACTAATTCTGCATTTGACAGCAACTGGGAAGTCGTCATTGTCTTCTACTTCATCCTCACTTGGCCAGATGATGTTGTTTAGAACTACCTAAATTTAATAGAATATACAATGGCATTCATGGATTGATTTATCAATGGTAAAGTGTAGAAGGATTAAAAGAATGGAAAGGCAGACCTGAGCACTGCATTCAGTTGCTGACTGACGTGGGAAAATCAGAGGTACCACATCTGGGGGGTGTTCCAGAAAGCGGGTTAAGTGACTAACTCAGGGTTTGTTAACTCTGAGTTCACTAAAACCCGGAGTTTCCTATTCCAGAAAGCGGGTTAAAACAAACTCAATGTCAGTTGCTATAGCAACTTACGCTCTGAAACTAACCTGCTTTCTGGCAGGTTGACTTGAACCAAACCTGAGTTACAAACACCATGGCGTGTCCTTTACTCGAGGATCCAGTGGATTTCGAAGCCCAGTTTATTCGCCGAGCTCTTCGTCAGGAACGCGTTATTAGACCCAGGGGCGTCGCCTGGGGTGGGCTTCCAGGGTTTCAGCCCCGAATGATTATCCAGTAGCCCCGAACCTTTTCGCTCAGCTGTACTATTAATGAGCAGGCCAATGCTGCTGTGAGAATAGGAAATCTCTTAACGCCAATTATAGTGCCGCCTCAAGGATAAAGTTCCGCCTTTCAGGAGAAATAGCCAATCAGCTTGCTGGTTTTGCGGGCCCGGAGGAGAGCCCACCCAAGGAGAAAGGTAACGGTAGTTAACTATGTAAACTGTGATGACATTGTTTGTGGAGCTATCTGATAGTTGGTTAAAAACACACAGGTCAAACCAACTGTGTGCTTAATAAAATGCAGCTTGTTACTAGTCAGCTTCGGAATTAGTTAGCTAACCTAGTTAGTTAACCTGTCTAGCTAGTTAACCTAGATAGCTTAGGTAGTGAAGGTTTGAGGGAGAAAAAAAACTATCAGATATTCGTAAGTACGAGGTTACGAAGCACTTAACAGTTACTAACGTTTTGGGAAACGCACCCCTGTTCTGTAATGAAACACTTACCAAAGTTAAATATATCCAGAATACAATAAATACTGTTGTTATTGACCGTTCTGTACAAATGTATTAGCTTTGCTTTCAATAAATTTTAACCTTACGACGACTCATGTTCGTAAATGCTCTATTTGCCAAACTAGACTAGAACTATTTTATACGCACATCCAAAAGAAAATTCAAAACAATGACTCCAGAGGGCGGTCTTCACTCAAGAATCATGAGCTTCAAGTCGCTCTTTCCTCTAAAACCTACCAAATACACAAACTCTAACTCAAATTACGCTAACCCAGAGCGGAACTTTATATACATACCACCCATTCTTAGAAATGTCCCTATTGGCTTGGCTTATGTCAGTCAAATACAACAATGGCTGTCCAAGAACATTTAATAATACGTACTATTGTTTATACAAAGGAAGGCAAGCAGAAAGTCATCATATGATGGAGAAATCAAAAATAGTCTAAGGAAGCAGCAGGACTGTAGTCCACAAATCTACTGACATTTCTGAGAGTTTACACGTTACACTTTTTTTCATAAATGTACACTTTGGGTGACTTTTCTACTTTTTGTTCCATTACATTTGTCTAACAACTAGTCAATAAATATAGTACAAGTAGGTCAAAGTCAAATTTATTTATATAAGCATTTTTACAACACACGTTGTCACAAAGCAGCTTTACAATCGTATGGGTCCAGATCCCTAATGAGCAAGCCAAAGACAACAGTGGCGAGGAAAAACTCCCTATGATGGTGGGGAATAGGAAGAAACCTCGGGAGGACCAAGACTCAAAAGGGAACCCATCCTCCATTGGGTGGCCTGCTAGCAGAAGTCCGTATTTGTTGTCCAAAAATAGTTCTATACATATAGTTGTGGTTCTAAAGTAGGCTACTTTAACTCGAGTGCAGCTTTAAAAAGAGCAAATAATGTTTTAGGGTAAAGTCCAGCCTCTCTTTCCAGAACCCCAACTGTGTGTTGAGGTGAGCCCAACTATCTAGTTGGTGTCTCACCCTCACACACCAGCTCAGGCTCCTTCCCAACCAGAGAGCTTACGAAGGCCCCCACCTTTGGCCACCGCCCAATCCACAATGCACCAGACCCATAGTACTACCTCTGGCTGTGCCTGGCCGGGCCCCATGGGTAGAGACCCGGCCACTAGGCCCTTGCCAAGGAGCCCATCCCCTGGGCCTGTCTCCAGGGTGAGGCCCCGGTAACCCATCACCTAGGACCAATTTGCCTTGGGAGACCCTTCTGGGGGCACTGCCCCCGACAACCTAGCACCTCGGATAATGTAGGCACACAAGCCCCTCCACCGCAATGAGGTGGTGATCCATGAAGGAGCCATAAGAATCAGCACCTCTAAAACTGAGACCACAGTACTGAGTCAGACAAGGGTGGAGTGCCCTCTTTGGGTCCGGAGTGAGTCCTTGCCTCAAGTGCAGGAGTTCAAGTATCTCGGGTTCTTGTTCACAAGTGAGGGAAGAATGGGAGGTTGACAGACGGATCGGTGCTGCGGCTGCAGACGCTGTACCGGACCATTGTGGTGAAGAGAGAGCAGAGCCAAACGGAAAAAGGTCTCAATTTACTAGTCAATCTATGTTCCAACTCTCACCTGGTCATTAGCTCTGGGTAGTGACCAAAACAATGAGATCACAAATACAAGCTGCTGAAATGAGTTTCCTCTGCAGGGTGTCCAGGCTCTGCCTTAGAGATGAGGTACGGAGTTCGGTCATCTGGGAGTAGAACCGCTGCTCCTCCATGTAGAGAGGAGCCAGCTGAGGTGGTTCAGACATCTGGTCCGGATGCGACCTGGGTGCCCGGACCCGGATAAGGTCATGGGACGAGGATGGATGGATGGATGGAACACAAGAATTTGTTTGCTGCTGTTCATAGATTTCAGCTTTTGTTAGATGTAACCATGTCTTGGTGATCTTATCCATCTAATCAAATGATTATAGATTCAGTCGATGCAAAATGAGAGCAATATAACCTATATAATATAACCTATATAATATAACATATATAATATAACCTATATAATATAACATATATAATATAACCTATATAATATAACATATATAATATGAGTTATATAACCAATAACTAAATGAAAGGGAAGAGAAAGCACAGGCAATCACTTAGTTTGATTGCAATCAGATTTTCCTCTAGACAAGAATTAGGTCTCAGATTTGTCTATAGAGACATTATAACTTTATAAGAAGTCAATTTTTGAGATTAGAAAATAATTTCTCTCTGTTTTATATAGAAAGTGCACGAATGTTGTAATATTTTCAAATGTCTACATTTGTCATCACAGTACTACCCCAAATCTGTCTGATCATACCTTACACATGTGGGTTAAGACATTACAACATGTGGAAATACCCTCAATTCAGCAATCTGTGCTGGAAAACTATTCAGTAATACATGCACAGACACAGTTCTAAAAGGCCCACTCACTGTATTCAATATATTTCTTTGATAAATAATGTTTGTAGGTATTTAAACATTGCTGTGTCTTATCTTTTTCTAGGCAATTATTTCACATTTTATATAAAATAAATCCAAAACTTTTAAAGATTGACTGTGACCAAGATGAACAGTAGGCTGAATGAGATAAGATGCATTGTGTGAGCATGTAGCTCAAAGATGTTATACTATATTGTTGTGTTGTGGAAGAGAGAAGCCAGACTGGTCCATGTCAACTCAAACAGGCTCATTCTCGCCTGACAGGTAACTGCGTCAGAAGTTGCGCAATCAAATTAAGACTTAACTCACAGGAAACGAGGGCACAGCATTAAACATGACAACCTTACACACACACAGTGCAAAACTCATAAACGTAAACATACACAAAATAATATGGAGTAACCTAGACTAACAACACACATGACTAAAAATTCCAAACACCAATACTGCAGGACATAAACATAACCGACCATTACCAGGGGAGTCACGGGTGCTTGGACCAATGCTACAATATTATCATTGTGTGAGCATGTAGCTCAAAGATACGCACTTATAAGGTGTTTATTAATAATCTTCATCATTATCATCATCATCATTATTATTATACTAATGGTTGGAGGTACTAATGTTCCTTTCTAACACACTGGGGAAAACAAGCATAAACCTCCCACTCATCCGATTAAACAGCATGTCTTCTTCTCAGTGACGGACTTAGCAATTTAGGGGCTCAAGGTGAATTTAGCTAGGGGGCCCATCAACATTAATATGCGAGAAATAAGTTAGATAGTCAGGGGGCCCCAACAGTGGGCTGCAGTGGGAGGGGCCCAAGGCAGTTGCCTAGCCACGCCTCTATGCAAAGACCGCCTCTGCTTCTTCTCCGCCATCGCTCATCTCTCATGTTTTAGGACACTCGTGTGTGTGCAGTCACCACAATCATCGCCACTATCATCACCGCCATCACGGTCATCTCACAGCTGCTTCTATTGTCTTCTATGGTTGTCACCGAGTGTTTTTCTCCAAAGAGCACATTCAATACAATTCAATAGGCATAACCCAGACAGCACGGCCCATGTGAAGTGTACCTGAAATGAAAGGCTTGTTTTTCCCACCAGCATTGTAACGTTTGCTTTAAACAAACAATGTTCACATTTACATTCTAGCCAGCTGGTTATTTGTTGTCCAGCTGACAAAGTTGTAATGGTTCTTTTGATTTAGAGTTTCTCTATTAGTATATAAAAGGATTTTGGTTTGCTTCTTCTATTTTTGTTTCCGTTGCAATTGTGAATGCAGGAATGCAGACTCAGATGCTACCAACGATGTATTATGGGGGCAAAGGTTTGCCATTGGTACACAGTTGTACATTAGCACAAAAATTTAAACCTATTTATTGACATGCTACTATTTTTTAAATATTTTTAATTTTATGTTTGAGATGTTTAAAATTACATTAAGGACTTAATTGATCTGTTTTGTTTTTATGCTTTTGTGGTTCCATTTCTACATTTGGACTCGGACATGTGATATTGCTTAGCAAAACAGCACCATCCTTAAATATTTATATTGCAAGGGCTGTATCTTAATGTAAATCGAATACATAAATGAACTAACTACACAGTAAAGTCTTCATTTTTCTAAAAAAAAAATTTATTTGGCAGTATAAAAACTTAACATGTAAAAAAAATATACCATATGAAATATATTAATTTAGCAAATAAATATCACATTTCCTGAAAGGCACTCCCAGTAGAGGTGCTTCAGGAAGGCTTCTAGAACTATTCAGGCACAGGGAGGTATTTAATGTTTGTTTTTGTAAACAAAACAAACAAAAACCACAAACACACCCCTGCCCTCTTTACAAATAATTAAACCATAAATCTGGTGTAGTTCTGAAAGGCATGTGTGAGCCTCTTTCATCGTCTTGAGGGCAGCGCTTGTCTAGAGATAATACATTCAACTGTTCACAAATAAAACTGAAATACAATGCAGAACACCATTCCCTCAGATTAGCACTTAATCTGAGCAACTTGTGGTCCAATCAGATTATTCATTATGAAGCAAATCAAATCATTAACAAATAAATAGATTTTCCTGAGCAATACACTGAACTAGTGCTCCTCTGCTAACACAAAAGGTAAATGATTTGTGACTTCTGGATTCTGGAAAGTGCAGGATGCACACAGGCATTGATACATTGATATTGTATCAAACATGATCTTCACACAGCAATGACACCCAGGCCTGTCAGCAACACAAACACATGCTGCCATGTGGTTGTTACACATAGAGTGGTCAGGCTGGACTGGCCACATACACTCATCCAGAATGGAGTGAAAATACTACTGCATCATAACCAAGGGGTTTTTTCTTTCTTTTAAAAAGAGGCCCCAGCAATTCAAGTTCCTTGGAGGGTCAGCAAGTCGGAGATGGTGTGATGGGACTGTGTAGGAAAGCAAGTGGACTGGCATTTGTACGAACAGGGATGGGAAAGGTGAACACTGTCCCACTCTTGCTTAGTGCTGGGCTCCCTGCCTGTGAGGAGCATGTGGCCAACACCTGAGACTCGAACTGGAGCAGCTGCCCCATGAAGCTGAAGTTCGGGGAGATGATGCTGCGTCGTTGCTTGACAAATTCAAAAGCCTCATCCAGCCGAACCTGGTTGGTGCGCATCACGTAAGCCAGGCAGATGGTAGCTGAGCGCGAGATGCCAGCCCGGCAGTGGACAAAGACACGTCCACCGTTGTTCCGCACGGAGTCTGTGTGGGGAGAAGCAGCACATCAGTTTAACCAACCCAAAGGGTCATTTTAACATGAGGCACCTTAAGGAAAACTCCTCACTTACAGCCCCAACTTCTCAGATGAAGAATGGAACTTTTTTAATATACAAGAAGTCCTGAGCTCTGAAAAAGAAAATGCTGAAGATGTGTATGGGGAGTCCTCCAGTATTGTCCGCTTTTCTCCACTTTGAATTGCAAATCACACTCTGCAATACTGCTAACAGAGGGAGGCTTCTCATTAGGAAAACAGGAAGTAGTAAAATGAGCCCTGGGGGAGGGTGCCTGTACTCCTGAATACCACCAACCCCCCTCAGCTAGACGCACTGGTCTGAGAAGGAAGGCCAGCAGAGGCAAAGAAAACTTGCTTGTGTAGAACAAAGGGAGACAAACAAGTAAAAAGAGCCAGTTGGTCCTCTAAAAGCTGATCAGGTCATGGTTCACTGCTTTAACTGAAAAGGGGCACTTTTAAATCGCATAGTGTGGGGATGATGTAAGCCATTGTAGCAGTCATGCTTGACCTATACAGCTAGTCAATGTGGAGGGAACTCTTGAAAAATGTAATTCATGTCTACCTTTGGAGGAAAGAGGTATCTTTGCCTGCCAAAACCCACTATAAAATATTCTGTCATGTAACAGCAAATATAAAAATAAATAAGTAAGAACATTTATATATTTTCGTACCTATAAATTCAATGGCCTCGTTGAACCAGGAGCTGATGTTGGCTTTATGGTTGTCTTCAACAGGAATGCTTTTGTACTGAAAATGGTCCTCAAAATGGTTTGGACAGTTTGAAGAAACGTTGATGAGAGCCGTGATCCTCAACATATCCAGCATGTCTTTTCTAGAGGCATGGTATGCACTACCAAGATAAAGAAATGGTAAGATTTCCACCGGGCCACCCTGAAAAACACAAGATTGACGAAATTATGAACGTAAATATGGATCGAATTAAAGGGATAAACCCGACTGTCATCCAAGCTAGGTTTTCTGGCGTTTTCTCGGACCCAGTGATGGCGCCTACCTGGTCGTACAGAGGGGTCCCGCATGTACTGCAGTCAGACTCAACATCTTCTGGCTGGCAGTTCGCACCAAGCGGCAAGTTCAGAGCCCGTGGATGTGCTGGCCTGGTGCACATTTCGGGAAACTCAGAGTAAAACGCATCGAATCCACCTAAATAAAAATGTAACCTAATGTCAACTGCGATTCTTGAAATCAGCCCTCAGAACCATAATTTAAGTAAACATTTTGGCTTTAATAGCGCTACCATAGGACTCAAGTATAAGCCACACGACACTTACTAAAACACACCTTTTAGCAAGAAGACGCTAGCGCCACAAGCATTACGATTCAGAGCGGTCACAGCCAGCATGAGTGTGCCATCTCTCTTTACTTGGCCGATATCTACGCTCCGGTCATCGAGGAAGACTACGGTCCGGTATCCACCAGAGACGAGGCGGTTCCTGGTGTCCTCGTTCGGCACGATGTGCTCCAAGCCCAGTGCACCTCGAGCGCGGCGGCGAACTATGGTGCTGAAGCGCACGTTAGTTGATCCAGAGATGTGAGAGGAATTAAAGGAGAAAAACGAGCGACAGTCCAAGACGAGGCAGTCGGGCTGGCCCCGGTCCAGAAGCGCCCGGAGGGAGGAGGGCTCCATGCTCGGGACCTCCATCATCACCATAGTAGGACAACGCGGAGAAAGACGCACTTCTAAATACATACAGCGACGTACAAAATAAAGACAAATCTCAGGTTTTCTTACAATTAATCCGTGATACCGATCCGGTGTTTACAGCGTTCGTAAATAGACCGACGTAGTAGTTATTTCCGTTTATAGCAGTGTTGAGTGCTTTAGTTTGGTCTTTTATACCTTCCCGTTCATACCGAGAGCACTGACGTCACATACGCCCCGCCCATTTTGGCACCGTGCCCACGAAAATCAACACATATGTCACAAGTATTTGATCAGGACAACCAAATACTTACGAAAGACTAACAAGTCAACCAGATTGTAGTTAATCCTTTAAAACAGCGGTCCGCAACCTTTTTTGGGCCACGGACCGGTTACATGTCAGACAATATTTTCACCGACCGTCCTTTAACGTGTTGGGAGTAAATACGACGAAATAAAATGATTGGCATATATAAAGCGCATAAATATTAAACTCACCAGACGCACCGACGGATGTAATTGAGAAGAAAACCATTTTCAAAAACCATCACTCAGACTCTGATCGTGGATGATTTTTTTTTCTGTGCGGCCCGGTATCAAATGAACCACGGACCGGTACCGGTCCGCAGCCCGGTGGTTGGTGACTGCTGCTTTAAAACAATATAAAACCAAGACGAGTAGAATTGTACTAATGCTATTCAAAATTCAGATCGTCAAATGTATTATCTTCCTTATTTGTATGAGTTGTAACAAATAACAAGATAATTAGTACATATCTGTAACTAGACTCATAAAAGTTTATAATTTGTTTTTATTGTACAAGTCTATGCAGTGTGCATTGCAGCGAGAGCAAACGCTAACCATAAAAGTTAATCACTGTATAGAAACTGGGGGTCTGGTAAATTTCCACCAGCTGAAAACACTACACACACTACACAGATCTCTATGCCGGAGAGCAGCGTATGAAATGCATATGTGTTTGTTAACAGAGATTTTCTTGTTTGGATCAACAAAATGTTGCGCAGTTTTTTGCATTTTGTTAGCTAAATAAATTGGTTGCTGAAACGATGGTGTCAAGTTTGTTGAACTGCTTTGTTGTGTAACGTGTCACAGCCTTATTAATAAAAACGCCTGCCATGGACATGGTTAGAATGTGTGGTTTACCACCGAGCTATGACATTCTTACAACTTAGGCATGGTGAGCATTACTTGTAAGTCTGTAAGTCACTAAATAATAAGCATACATGCGCTTTTATTTTATAAAAAATAAAATACTTTATATACATTCATTTTAAATAAACACATTTTTATGTTTCTACACGTTCCTAAAATGTATGTTTCCTGTTTCATACAGGCATGTTTACTGAAATGAAAGTAGGCCAGCATGAAGTCGTGCCTGACGTCAGCACAGCGTTTCTGAGGCCTGAGTCAGGACTGTGGAGCACTGCTGAACCTTGTGTGACTAAAACAGAGGAAGCAACATAAAGTAACAGATGGGGAAAACTTGGTGTCACTATGAAATGAAGCTATATCTGCCCGTGTAGCTGTTACTGTCCAAACCCACTGAATCAGTCCTGAAGAGCAAGCTGACGGGATGTTATGAGTGGAGTAAATGCCAGATAACAGAATGTGTTGTACCCACACTTACTATAAACAGGTTGTTGTGATTTATGGACATACCTACTAAGGTATTATGGAAAACATACCCTATAAATATTTTATATTCCATAGAAGTCTTTTGTTAATGTATACTCATTACATAATGAAAGAATTGTTTTTCATTAATAAACAGGATTATGTCAGTGCAAAAGTCCTTTCAATTCTGCTTATTTAAACAGGGCTGTGAGAGGTTTTGACAGTGACATAAAAGGTAGGCAACACAAGGGTTGTTTGACTATTCACTTCCAATAATAAGAAATATCTGCACATAAGTGAATCATTTTTAGGCTCAATTTAGTTAATCTCAAGATTCACCCCATTGCTTTTGTTTTTGTCACTGTTTTGTCCTCACTACAAAAGGAAACTGAAAGAGGTGTCGATACATTTCCTGGATATACTATTAAGAGTATGGCTATACCCATCCTGGATATACTATTAGAGTATGGCTATACCCATCCTGGATATACTATTAGAGTATGGCTATACCCATCCTGGATATACTATTAAGAGTATGGCTATACCCATCCTGGATATACTATTAGAGTATGGCTATACCCATCTTGTCACTGGTCATTAATGACAAAAGTGTGTCTGAGTAACCACTGGTAGGCCCATGAAACTACATGGTCTGCCCTGTCTTATTTTTCATTATTGACATGGCTCACTAATACCCTTTCAAAGTTTCTGTCTTCTGTATTTGAAACAAATCGAATGTCTAATTTGCACAATGGCATGGCATATGACATCAGTTTAAGCAGAATGTGTCCGGAACGTTTTAAGTGCCGGACACACTGTATTACAGATGGTCTTATGTATAAATGTTGTCGGTCCACCATATTATGGTATGGGACAGTATAGGAAAATATCAATAGAAAATTATATTTTAGCTTGTGAGTGTATTTGGAAGTATACAAAGCAATTACAACTAAATTAGTTTCCGGTATCAAGGATTGCAGAGTCAAGGATCAACAGTTTCATTTCAAACTCATTTAAGTGAATCAAAGAGAACCAAAGTCCGTTAGATCTGCGGATGTTCTTTTGTAGTCGGTTTTCTAGTACTCCTTCTGACATTGTTTTAAAATTTTGACTTTAAAGAGGCACATAAAACCCATTCACCTTGTGTTGTTGCAACATGCCGTGTCCAAGTCAAATTTATTTACATTTACATAGCGCTTTTTACAATAGCCTATGTCAAAAAGAAGCTTTACAAATATCAGGTCCATATCGAGCAAGCCAGTGGCGACAGTGACACGAGAAAGGTGTAAAAAAGTAAAAAAGACAGAACTCATCCTCCCTGGTCTTTGTGTTGTTATATAGTTAATTATAACACTTTTGTTATTACTTCTAATTACATATTTTAGCTACAAACGGACTGGTGTTAACTTTTTATTACTAGGCAACATATGATGATGCTATAAGACAAGACATTTCTAGAAGTAAAAGTTTCCTTTACAGAACATTCAGAGGTACCAACTAGCTAGTAATCTTTGTACATAAGATGAACAGTATGAATAACAGAAAGGCCTCGAGATTTTTTTAACTTCTGAGAATGGAAACTATCAGACCAGACCGGAACCAGCCGTCCAAACGGCGGAAGTAGAATCATCCTACAGACTCCTGCAGCGCGAGCGCCTCGTTGTGCTACTTGCCCCGGTGAAACGTTTTAATAAAAGTGTCAACACCATGACTTTCGATGTACGGAGGTGAGTAAAACATCCAGGATGGTAGTTAACATGTGGAAATAGTTTTTTTCTGTGGTGCATAACTAAAATATTGCATCCGATTGCTATGCTATAAGAGCCACAAGCTATCGATGTGTCACAACATACACTGAGATTCAAATAATTCATCATTTAAACGAACGACTTTTCATCTGCATGCTTAGATTAACATCCCGAGGTCCAGTCTTCTCAGTAACTAGCACTTCACTGAAATTCTTAAGTGACACTGCTGAATTGAGCTGTTATGAACCTCATCCATTTATAATCTAGCATGGATTATATAGGTAAGTGTTCACAGATGAGCTACAAGCAAACCTAGGGTTCTTCTTCACTGCTTCCTACAAAATACGTCTTTACAGTGAATGTCTAAAGCAGGGGCGCAGATGGCACTGGGGACATGTCCCCCCCAGATTTATATTGACCCCATCCGAAATCTAGCATCTAGATTTCGTGTCCCCCCCAGATTAATATTGAGGTCATCAACAGGCGGAACAAATTACGTTCGCCGCCCCCCCGCTCAACACATTAAATAAGCCTTTTTCACGCAAGGAGGAGGGGTCAAGTTCCGGGCGAGGTGATGTGTAAACCTATTTCCGGTTAGCAGCATCGCTACGAGAATGGATGCGTTTTATTACTCTGCATCTTTGGCTGACCTTCCGCGCTTTAGGCAGGACGATGTTGCCAGAACCGTCGAGGAGCTATCGAGGACCAAACGAGCGAAACTCGATAAAGGATACAAGTTTTTTTCGAGCAGTGTATTTTTGATTATGAAGGTAAATGGATCCAGTTCTGTAGTTTAGTTTAGCCAAGTTAACTAGCTAGCATCTTAGCTCCGTGCTCACTCAACATTCTATCATTTATGCCTTCATCAAACTGTTTATCTTATTTTTAAATAAAGCATGTGTTTTATTGTACTATTATAAGCGCCTGCATTATTGTCTTGTGATTTTGTGTGTTCAGTGTCCAATGTTGTAGATAAGGAGATCCGTGTAATGGCTCGGTGCTACCGGTCCTAAAAAGTGAGACACCACACAAGCTAGAGGTCAAAGCTCACGGTTTTTTATTTGTTTCAAGCATTTTCAAGCACTTTAATCTAAATTCCAGCACTTTTCAAACCTGAAACAAAGCAACATTAAAATTGGTCAGGTAATTGTTTCTTCCCCTGTTGTTGAGGGGTGTTTCTTTATACTACCACATATCGTTTCGGACAAGCGGTTCGAGCAGGGTCGCGCGAGGTGTGCAGACGCGCGCGCTACGGTCACTCGCGAAAGTATAAACCTAGCTTAACACAACGAATCTGACCTGAAGGCACGCATATTTGTACAAAACATTCCAAGAGGTTGGTGATTATTCCCATTTCTAGTATTACAGCATACAAAATTGTGTCCGATTATGGTATCCTAGCATAGAGATTGTGTGTGTGTGCTCTAGACCCAAAGCCCAGACAGACTTGTACATAGGATGTGCACGGAAAGCCTCTAGGCGGGATATCACTCTGCTGTACACAGACTGCCTCGCTGGCCGAGTCCAGCTGAAACGACGCGGTATAGCACCTTTCTTCAGCCACGTTTTGCCCTTTGCCGTAACGTAGATGTCTTGTGGCTCAAAATGTGCGCTACACACGTGCGTGCTGTTCCTAATAACCTGGAAATTCGGCCCCTCACTCCTTCTAATGGCCATCAACCACTTCTTTCTGAGTTCCTCGTCAGCTGGGAACGAGTGGAAACTCAAATAAGGCTGTTTTTGTTTGGAATTAGAGCACAGCGGTACGCTGCAAAAACACTTGCTAGTCACTTGTGCCATGGCAGAAGTACGAACGCTCCAAACGGAAATGATTTTACACAGAACTGTCTAGACCGGAAATGTCGACCCCGGAAGCGAGAGAAAGGCCTATTACGTTCGCCAGGTCAGAGCTATCTGCCAAATTTGGCGCGCGGAAAAATATAGTTGATTACCCCTGATCTACAAGCATAAACGTATATATTGTACAGCTTGGTCCCCCTCACTACAGAATTTCCATCTGCGCCCATGGTCTAAAGACTATGTCCTTTTAGTCGGTGTCATTTTGAATAGACGGCATTAGGTTGTATCTGCACTGGACACATAACATAGTCACAGATGGTGAATTCAGTCTTTTCAATTTCTTGTTGCCTCAAAGTAGCTATACAGAAAACAAACATTGGTGATATGTTTAAATCTTATTGTTGTGCTGTGCAATCTTGTCTAATATTTCTGAAATACGTAATATGCAAGATATTCAGAGTGCAAAAAAAGATATTCAGAGTGCATGGTTGAAAAAAAATATAGACAGTACGTTTCTTTCTGTCTTTCTTTCAGTCTTTCCAGATATTTTTTCTTTGATAAAACAGTAATTTAGGCACATAGGATGTTTGGGTTTTGATGTTACCACAATAATGTACTAAACAGGAGTAGAAAGTCATACTGACTCAAAAATAAAGTGACATAAATAGGACAATATTTGCACCTGTATGTGCGAGAAGTCAAAGTTCACCCTCCTCCATTTTTTTATTAATTGTAATTAAAAAGAATGTTTTCTCTCTCTGTACCTCCCTTTCTCTTTGAAAAACTTATATAATATATATACACTACCGTTCAAAAGTTTGGGGTCACCTAGACAATTTTGTGTTTTCCCTGAAATCTCATACTTTTATTTATCAAATGAGTTGCAAAATGAGTAGAAATATAGTCCAGACATTGACAAGGTAGAAATAATGTTTTTTTTTTATTTGAAATAATTTTCTACTTTAAACTTTGCTTTCGTCAAAGAATGCTCCCTTAGCAGCAATTACAGCATTGTAGACCTTTGGCATTCTAGCTGTTAATTTGCTGAGGTAATCTGGAGAAATTTCACCCCAGGCTTCCAGAAGCCGCTCCCACAAGTTTGATTGGGTTAATGGGCACTTTTTTCGTACCATACGGTCAATGGGTTTGAGATCTGGTGACTGCGCTGGCCACTCCATTACCGATAAAACACCAGCTGCCTGCTTTTTCTCTAAATAGTTTGTGCATAATTTGGAGGTGTGCTTTGGGTCATTGTCCTGTTGCAAGATGAAATTGGCTCCAATCAAGCGCTGTCCACAGGGTATGGCATGGTGTTGCAAAATGGAGTGATAGCCTTCCTTATTTAAAATCCCTTTTACCTTGTACAAATCTCCCACTTTACCAGCACCAAAGCAACCCCAGACCATCACATTACCTCCACCATGTTTGACAGATGGTGTCAGGCACTCTTCCAGCATCTTTTCAGTTGTTCTGCGTCTCACAAATGTTCGTCTGTGTGATCCAAACACCTCAAACTTTGATTCATCTGTCCATAACACTTTTTTCCAATCTTCCTCTGTCCAATGTCTGTGTTCTTTTGCCCATATTCATCTTTTTTCTTTTATTAGCCAGATAATAATTATTGGCTTTTTCTTTGCCACTCTGCCCTGAAGGCCAGCATCCCGGAGTCGCCTCTTCACTGTAGACGTTGACACTGGCGTTTTGCGGGTACTATTTAATGAAGCTGCCAGTTGAGGACCTGTGAGGCGTCGATTTCTCAAACTGGAGACTCTAATGTACTTGTCTTCTTGCTCAGTTGTGCAGCAGGGCCTTCCACTTCTCCTTCTACTCTGGTTAGAGCCTGTCTGTGCTCTCCTCTGAAGGGAGTAGTACACACCATTGTAGGAAATCTTCAGTTTCTTGGCAATGTCTCGCATGGAATAGACTTCATTTCTCAGAACAAGAATAGACTGTCGAGTTTCAATTGAAAGATGTTTTTTTCTGGCCATTTTGTGAGTTTAATCGAACCAACAATTTTAATGCTCCAGATTCTCAACTAGCTCAAAGGAAGGTCAGTTTTATAGCTTCTCTAATCAGCAAAACTGTTTTCAGCTGTGCTAACCTGTCTGCTTTTAAGAACTGAGCAGACAGTAAAACTTTAGAAACGCAATAAACAATAATATCTATACTAGATAACTTCTTAAGCAAAATAAGTTTCACAGCTCCGTGTTCCTCGGGAGCGGAATATGTAAACAACGCGCACGAGGACATCAAAGGACTGAATCGAAACTAGCTAGCGGTGGTGCTAACGACAGCTAGCGTCGCCACAGCGGGCAGAAATTATCATACAGTTAAGCCCGCCCACTAAGAGGGAAGATGTGATTGGTCAATTTTACTGTCATTTGAAACTGGTATTGCGCTGAATTATAACTGCCAGGCCCTCTGTAAACGAACAGCGGGCATCACAGTCCTAATAGGGGGAGACACAGGCTATATCACATAAATATATATATATATATATTAAATTCTGCATTATATTTGAAATTATGTCCTACATGTATTCAAGTCTGTCTTTCTTTTGAAAGATGTCATGTTGGTAATAAACATTCAGACTAACTTCCTCACTATATATAAAAAAAAAGCAAAACTTGAAAAGACATTAAAAAAAGTGAGTATATTTTTTATTATTTTGGGGGGAGTAAAGAATAAAACATACAATAACTAACAGAAACAGTTTATTTAGATTCTCCTTCATGTTTGTTCAGTAATTGTCACGTTGAGGACCCCGGCCCCTCCCTTTTGGGCGTGTGTATACGTTGTCCACGTGCTTTGTCTGCGTCAGTGGATATCCGTGGTTGGGGTTATGTCGTGTGATTAATAAGTCTCACCTGTGAATTGTCTCGTAATCACGTGGGGCTAATGTGGTTTGTCTATTTAATGTGCGCTCGCGCAGTGTCCTGTGCTCGTCGTTGTCTAAGTGTACACGTTGCAGTGTGAGGGTTTCACGTTTTCTGTGCGCTATATAGCGCTATACTTGTAATAAAAGTGACCGTGAGAAATTCCAGCGGACTCGTGTCTCGTCCGTCAGCCGCCTCCCGCGTCACAGTAATAAGTTCTGTTTCCAGTAGTAATTCTGTCAATTTTAATAACATCCTTTTGTTACAGTTTAAGTGGCTCTCTTATTGTTCCTTCTATTTTTAAATAAGAAATGTCTATGGACTTATCAGATTGGCTTATGATTGACTCAGTTTGTTGCTTCACTGACAAAAATACTTCTAGGAGTAACAAGAAAT
Organism: Brachyhypopomus gauderio; assembly: GCF_052324685.1. NCBI lineage: Eukaryota > Metazoa > Chordata > Actinopteri > Gymnotiformes > Hypopomidae > Brachyhypopomus > Brachyhypopomus gauderio. Next base: position 22,567,101 of record NC_135221.1, on the reverse strand, counting down.
GCACATTTGGCTTGCTCATTAGGGATCTGGACCCATACGATTGTAAAGCTGCTTTGTGACAACGTGTGTTGTGAAAAGCGCTATATAAATAAATTTGACTTTGATTTTGACATTTACTGTAATAGTGCAGGAAATGAAAACTATTACTAATAGAGGCAAAGGTAAAAATTGTGCGTCCTATGCTTCTGAAGGTCCTGCTCTGAACAGCATAACCCCATGAAGTAGGGCTGCACGATTTGGGCAAAATATCTAATTGTGATTTTTCCACAGAATATTGCGATTGCGATTTAAATTGTGATTATTTTTAATCCATTAAATCCTAAACCTGTATTCGTGTTTCAAATATATCAAATATAATTATAGACTTCTACATAAAAAAATATTCCCAGGGTTGTCAGATTAAATGCAGTTGTCAGTTTTATTTTTAAAACTCAGCACCTTTAAAGAACAACAAAATAAATTACAGAAATTCACATAAATGTTTAACTGCAACATCAGTAACTGACTAGTCAGCAGTGGACAGTCATGCATCAGTAGAAAAGCTGAAATAAGTAAAATATCACATCTATATGTTAAACTCTGAGTTTAAGGTGCATTTTTACAAAATACACTTAGCAGTAAGTCACATTAAGTGCAAAAGTAGCATCATCAAACGTTTGCATGTACAGACAGAAACCAGTGATTACAGGTTTCTTGCCAAAAATATGAGCATGTCCACCTTATGTGGCTTAAGGCATGAACGCTGACAGTTCACAATGTTGCCTCCTGCACTAAAGAGCCTTTCTGAGGGTGAACTTGTTGCTGGTGCACAAAGATATTTGCGGGCCTGCCTGCTCAATCTTGGAAAGTTCACTTGGTGAAGTTTCCACCACACCAGGGGATTTTCTTCTCCATCAATGGTGGGTGTTAACAAGTAGCTGCTTAGCTCTGTTTCAATGGCATCACTGAGCTGAACAGATGAGTCCGGAGACATGGCAGTACTCTTGAAGTAGCTACCAAGTGACCTCTTTGGCTTTTTAGGTGAGGCTGTTAAACTCTGTGCCTCTGTAACACGTGATCTCTTCTCCTGTATCATAAAAAAATACAACCAAATATTAAAATATTATTTTTGAAAACATGCACAGTTTATGATTGATAACTGTAATTGGTAGTATTACTTATGTAGAAGGCATCATCTTTACAAACCCCAACCATCTATTTACCTTCCTTGCTCCTTCTTCCATCTCTTCCTTCATTCTTGCTTTAACAGCAGGGATATTTTCTTTGCCAATATAGTTGGTCTTGAATCGGGGGTCTAAAAATGATGCAGTATCAAGCAGTTCTTGTGTGATCGGATCGCTGTATTTATCCTGGAGGTAGCCAATGACTCTAGATTTGATTGACTTTGTCAGGTCTGTGTCCTCTGGATCCTCTGCCAGGGTTTTTGTCTTTAAAAGATGGAGCACTGGCTTCAGATATGAGATACTGACATATTCTTCTCCTGATAGTGCATCAGTAAATTCTTGGAGAGGATGCAGTGCCTTGTGAATTGACTCTAGAACCTCTGTGTCTTGCCAGGTGAGCACTAGGTGGCGCGTCCTCCTATCAGCTAACAGCACGTGATTTAGGGCCTTACTTTGCTCCAGAATCCTTTCAATCATCTTCTCTTTGGTTCCCCACCTTGTCTGGCACTCCGTAATTAGTGAATGTTCAGGAAGGTTGAATTCTTTCTGAGCTGCTGTCAGAGCCGACTTCTTCTTCCAGCTGGCAGAGAAATGGCCAACCAGCTTCTTACAAACACCAACTGCTCGGCCAACTCTGTCATCTTTAAGTGCATTTTCTGAAAAATATATAAGAGGGAAAAATTATTTGAAAAATACTAAAATGTTATATATAATATATTTATATATTTATATCTTCAAATCACATTTATCAAGGTTTCACAGCTTTTATTTATTATTGGACAGAACTAAATTATAAAACACATATTAAGACATTTTTTCAGAGTAAACTAACATTCTTTTTGTCTTCACGGCATAATCAAGATTGCATAGACATCGTTATTTTAAAGAGAGAGAGAGATCTTTATTTAACACTTACCGATCGCAAGATGGAGTCTGTGGCCAAAACCCTGTAGCCTGGTCCACTGGTTTATTTCGGCTGCTTTTATCATATTCGATGCGTTATCTGTGGTTATGCACACTTGCCCCTCGTCATTTAAACCCCAGTTGGCCAACGCATCTTTTAATCCATTCGCGATGTTCTCTCCCGTGTGGTCAAGAGGAAAGTACGACGTCTGTAGACAATGGCTCTTTAATTCAAAATGTTCATTTATGAAATGAACAGTGAGGCTTTGGTAAGGTTCAGCGGTTCGGCTCGACCACATATCTGTCGTTGTCGCGTAATACTCTACACTTCTCAGCTCCGTTTCAACTTTGTTCCGACATGTAGTGTACAGTTCTGGAATTGCGACTTGGCTGAAGTATGTGCGGGATGGAAGTTGGTATCTTTTGTCAAGAGTCAAGAGAAGTTTTTGAAAGCCATTTTTGGACACTGTGTAAATCGGTACCATGTCTTTAGCCAGGTACTTCGCAATAGCATCCGTTATCTCGCGGTGCCTTCGCGAGCTTTTTTCATATGGCGCAATGCGTTCAAACGCCTGTGTAACTGAAGTTTGCCTGGCTGTGGTACCAGGTAATTGTGCCTGAGGTAGGGATTCATCCCTGGACCTTTTTAACATGCACTCATCGTACAGCTGTCGATGATGTTTCTTCAGGTGTTGATAGAGGTTAGTGGTGTTACCTCGTGACCTCGACACGTCTTGCACAGTACCTGTTTTTGGCCAATGTCAGTTTTCCTGAAACCAAAATACTCCCAGACACACGATGTACCATTTTTCTTTGGTACCAACTCGTCCACTGGACTTTGGGCTTCGCACGGTTGCTCAGATGAAAGGTTCATCTTTTTTCCTGACGTCGAGCGCAATGCTGCTTGTCTTTCGGTTTCTGCATTAGGGCTGTGCATGACCAGCGGCTTCTGATTGGTCAACAGCAGGTCGTTCACGCGGTTTTTTTTTTTTTTGTTGTTGGGTTGATTTTTCCCTGGTCCTACTTGCATTCAAATCGCAGCTCTTGCGATTGGAAAATCGCGTCCATACAAATCGCGATTTCGATTAAAAAACGATTAATCGTTCAGCCCTACCATGAAGTCTTGAATGTGTTTGCTTGGGTAATTACCGATGGTTTTGCTTACAGCAACAAGAACTGAATTAAAGACTCATAATGTCATTAGTACTATTGTGTGATTTCTATTCATAATTCTAAGGGTAAAATGGTGTAATAGGAGCAAATAGAGAGTTTGATGGGACATATAAAATATACTGTGCACTTTTTGTCACTTGTGAATGTGATAAAAAAAAAAACCTTTGTCCCTAAAATTTTGTGCAGACATGCTAATCAAACTCAGTCATGTGTTCTATTTTCTTAAACAGGCAAAACTCAGAGAAATATGTCAGTTAGACACAGGTACAGGTCTTGGGGGGGGGGGGGGGGGGGGGTGTAAAGGGTTGATTTAATCATTCATGATGTAATCATTCATTCTGTGAGCATCCAACATCAGCCACTTCCAAGTAAATGTTCTCAGAGGACTGTGATAAATCATACATGAAGTGTTATGGTGAAATAGTCTTTATTTCCCTCCTTGGCCTTCGTTTAGTTTATTTGTACCAAAAACAAATCTGGGCTTAGTTTGTGTAGACAATGCATGTGATTTAGTATGTTCACTGAGTGAGAGTGCACAATAATTAACCTTGATTCTTCCAAGGTTTCTTTGTCACTTCCTCTTGCCACTGTTACCTCTGGCTTGCTCATTATGGACCTGGACCCAAACAAGCCTACACGTATTTTAGTAATGCTGTGGTAATATGTGCTGGCCAGGATATATAGACATATTTTTAATGAAACAGCAGGAAATCACCCCCAGCTCAGCTACCCTTGTAATGTGTCAGCCTAGATTTTTATGAGCGACTCTCGGTGGAAGAACTGTTCCTAGATGTTTGTGTTTTTGAGCTGGTGACGAGTGTGAGGGCTGTGAGGGCTGTGAGGGCTGTGTGAGGGCTGTGAGGGCTGTGTGAGGGCTGTGAGAGGGCTGTGTGAGGACTGTGTGAGGGCTGTGAGAGGGCTGTGAGAGGGCTGTGTGAGGGCTGTGAGGGCTGTGAGGGCTGTGAGAGGGCTGTGTGAGGGCTGTGTGAGGGCTGTGTGAGGGCTGTGAGGGCTGTGTGAGGGCTGTGAGAGGGCTGTGTGAGGGCTGTGTGAGGGCTGTGAGAGGGCTGTGAGAGGGCTGTGTGAGGGCTGTGTGAGGGCTGTGAGGGCTGTGAGGGCTGTGTGAGGGCTGTGAGGGCTGTGTGAGGGCTGTGAGGGCTGTGTGAGGGCTGTGAGAGGGCTGTGTGAGGGCTGTGAGAGGGCTGTGAGAGGGCTGTGTGAGGGCTGAGTGAGGGCTGTGAGGGCTGTGAGAGGGCTGAGTGAGGGCTGTGAGAGGGCTGTGTGAGGGCTGAGTGAGGGCTGTGAGGGCTGAGTGAGGGCTGAGTGAGGGCTGAGTGAGGGCTGTGAGAGGGCTGTGTGAGGGCTGAGTGAGGGCTGTGTGAGGGCTGTGAGGGCTGTGTGTGGGCTGTGTGAGGGCTGTGAGAGGGCTGTGAGGGCTGTGTGGGCTGTGTGAGGGCTGAGTGAGGGCTGAGTGAGGGCTGTGAGAGGGCTGAGTGAGGGCTGAGTGAGGGCTGTGAGGGCTGTGAGAGGGCTGTGTGAGGGCTGAGTGAGGGCTGTGTGAGGGCTGAGTGAGGGCTGAGTGAGGGCTGTGAGAGGGCTGTGTGAGGGCTGAGTGAGGGCTGTGTGAGGGCTGTGAGGGCTGTGTGTGGGCTGTGTGAGGGCTGTGAGAGGGCTGTGAGGGCTGTGAGAGGGCTTTGTGAGGGCTGTGAGAGGGCTGTGTGAGGGCTGTGTGAGGGCTGTGAGAGCGCTGTGTGAGGGCTGTGTGAGGGCTGTGTGAGGGCTGTGAGAGGGCTGTGAGGGCTGTGTGAGGGCTGTGAGGGCTGTGAGAGGGCTGTGAGAGGGCTGTGAGGGCTGTGTGAGGGCTGTGTGACGGCTGTGAGGGCTGTGTGAGGGCTGTGAGGGCTGTGAGAGGGCTGTGTGAGGGCTGTGAGGGCTGTGTGAGGGCTGAGTGAGGGCTGTGAGGGCTGTGTGAGGGCTGAGTGAGGGCTGTGAGGGCTGTGAGGGCTGTGTGGGCTGTGAGAGGGCTGAGTGAGGGCTGTGAGGGCTGTGTGAGGGCTGTGAGGGCTGTGTGGGCTGTGTGAGGGCTGTGAGAGGGCTGTGAGGGCTGTGTGGGCTGTGTGAGGGCTGTGAGAGGGCTGTGAGGGCTGTGAGAGGGCTTTGTGAGGGCTGTGAGAGGGCTGTGTGAGGGCTGTGTGAGGGCTGTGAGAGCGCTGTGTGAGGGCTGTGTGAGGGCTGTGAGAGGGCTGTGTGACGGCTGTGAGGGCTGTGTGAGGGCTGTGAGGGCTGTGTGAGGGCTGTGAGGGCTGTGAGGGCTGTGTGAGGGCTGTGTGAGGGCTGTGAGGGCTGTCAGGGCTGTGAGAGGGCTGTGAGAGGTCTGTGAGAGGGCTGTGTGAGGGCTGTGTGAGGGCTGTGTGAGGGCTGTGTGAGGGCTGTGAGAGGGCTGTGTGACGGCTGTGAGGGCTGTGTGAGGGCTGTGAGGGTTGTGAGAGGGCTGTGAGGGCTGTGGGGGTTGTGAGAGGGCTGTGAGAGGGCTGTGAGAGGGCTGTGTGAGGGCTGTGTGAGGGCTGTGTGAGGGCTGTGTGAGGGCTGTGAGGGCTGTGAGGGCTGTGAGAGGGCTGTGTGAGGGCTGAGAGGGCTGTGTGAGGGCTGTGAGGGCTGTGTGAGAGCTGTGTGAGGGCTGTCAGGGCTGTGTGAGGGCTGTGTGAGGGCTGTGTGAGGGCTGTGTGAGGGCTGTGAGAGGGCTGTGAGAGCGCTGTGTGAGGGCTGTGTGAGGGCTGTGTGAGGGCTGTGTGAGGGCTGTGAGAGGGCTGTGAGAGGGCTGTGTGAGGGCTGTGAGAGGGCTGTGAGAGGGCTGTGAGAGGGCTGTGTGAGGGCTGTGAGAGGGCTGTGTGAGGGCTGTGTGAGGGCTGTGAGAGGCTGTGTGAGGGCTGTGAGAGGGCTGTGAGAGGGCTGTGAGGGCTGTGTGAGGGCTGCGAGAGGGCTGTGTGAGGGCTGTGAGAGGGCTGTGAGAGGGCTGTGTGAGGGCTGTGAGAGGGCTGTGTGAGGGCTGTGAGAGGCTGTGTGAGGGCTGTGAGAGGGCTGTGAGAGGGCTGTGAGGGCTGCGAGAGGGCTGTGTGAGGGCTGTGTGAGGGCTGTGAGAGGGCTGTGTGAGGGCTGTGTGAGGGCTGTGAGAGGGCTGTGTGAGGGCTGTGTGAGGGCTGGGCCAAGCCTGCCCAACACGGACTCCAGGCTCCATAAGCAGAGATGTTTGGAGTGGAGTAGCGTAGCTCAAGAGAACGCCTAAAAAGGGCAATCCACAAGATTTCCCTTCAACGGAAAATTATATTAGCCACACATGAGAGTGGAAGCCATATTAATGTTACTTTAAAATGCAATTTGGAGTGAGATGGGGAAAACGGGAACAACATGCATTATTAGCTGATAAACATCTTCATAAATGAAAATAATTATAACTGCAAAATCAGGGTGAATGTTGGCTTTGTTTCAAACATTCTCATTTGAAATTGTTCATGTATTGTGTTGACATTTTTTACCCATGTGTGAGTATCTTGAGTTTTTGCCTTTTCTCTATAGATTAAAGACTTTGCTTGATTAAATGTACAAAACCTGAATATGTATTTTAGAACACAATGTCCTTTTTTCACAAATATTTTTTCACATGTCTGATTCATGTCTGATTTCACATGTCAGTGATTCTGGAGGGAATAGAATGAGAATCAAGAGCCTAAAATGTAGTTTCTAAAAATTCTTAATATTTAACTATAACACACCATGTGTTGTTCAGCTTTGTTGTGTAAAGTTTGTAATTTGATCATCCACTTTACATAATTTTTTTTCTGTTCACAAAATTGCTTTGAAAAAAGTTTAGGACACTTATAATAATATTATTATGTAATATTATAATAATAATAATATTGTGCAGGGTCAGGGCTAACTAATTTTAGTTAAGATGAGACATCCAGTTGATGTTGAAAGTCTACCTTTTGACTTTAGTCACACTGCTGTGAGAACTGTCTTGGGGGGGTTAAACCTTGTGAAGGAGATGCACACTGGAATCTGGAGGAAGTGTGGTGCTCCAGCTGAGCTCCTCAGAGCCCACAGTCATAGCTAACATTCCTTAGCACTACTGTCACAGCTCTTGACTACTGGGAACACAGTGTACCGTAGCACCCACTCGCTGTCTTTACTTTTCTCTCCTTGTGCTTCCTCTGAATGTTCTTTCCTGTTTCTCAACCTTTTCTTCTCCTTGTTCTTCCTTTAAGGTTTGACATCTACAGGAAGGTGCCTAAAGATCTCACCCAGCCCACATATACAGGAGCCTTCAGTGAGTTCTGTTTTTTCTGGTGTCCTGCCAGTATGTCGAGGTTGTCTGGCCTTTTTTTGGCTTTTTTCCTGTATGTTATCATTGACGTATTTTTGACCTGTTGTAATGGTGTGTGTTCCTCACACCATAGTGATCACTGTGTGATTGTCACTATTCCAAGATTCCACAGCTGCGTTCATCCTGGTTGCTCATGGTTTCAAGTCACATGATGTGGCAGGGCTTGTGCTAGCTTTAGATAATCACAGGCGTTGCCCTTTGACCTTTGAGGGAGGAGATTACTTGTGGCATTCCACAGTTGTGTGATTTGACTCTGGTGATCCTATCACCTGTTCTATTATTAGAAGGCTTTCAGGTGAATTAGCTCACCTTTAGTCATATGAACTTAAATAGCTTAAGTCATACAAACTAACCCACCCCAAGGACTAAATGCTATCAGGTTTTAGAGTGTGAGAGCATCATGTACTTATAATGTAATATGATAAGTGCTTAATGGTTAAACTGACTTGAAAGGTTTGAAGGAGGTGCTAGGAATTTTCAATTAGCTGCCAAGAGGAACAAGAGGATTTTTAAAGCGAATTTATCAGATTAGGTAATAGAGGAAATATTTATTTAACATCTACCTACATGTAGATTACATTACCCAGTTACTAACTTTTATTAGCAGTTTTTTTAAGAACAAGTTTCTCAGTTTTCTATCTAAATGAATGTCTAAAGCAGTGGTTCCCAAAGTGGGGGGCGCACCCTCTATGTGGACGCAGAGCTATTGCGGGGGGGCTTGAAAGTAAAACATGTGCACATGTGTCAATATGGGGGTGTGTGTGTGTGTAGGGGGGGGGGGGGGGGGGGCACAAAAATATTCTCATCTACTAAAGGGGGTCACGGCAGAAAAAGTTTGGGAACCACTGGTCTAAAGGATGTATCCTGTGCTGAACCTAAATTGGTGGCATATGTGTCATAGCGACACTCCCTATTGTTTGTGCTGTAACTAAACATTAACTTGTGTAAACTGGAAGAAACCACACACCAGAGTGTCATGTGGTTGCCATAAAGTCATGTGATCATGAGTCAGTGGAGACTGTCTCCATGTAAACATGCTTTACTATATCTGCTTGCTCAAGTGTTTTTTTCCCCTTAGTCATCTGGTCACATGACTGATTACATGTTCAAGGACCATGACAGCCCAGCCATTTAATTTTAGACTCATGGCATTATGTAATTCACAGTTTGATTATAGCTTGTTTGTATCTTTTGAATAAAAACATGTCAAATTGATGGTATAGTATATATTCATAACATAATGAAAGTAATTTCAAAAACAACATAAAGAAAGACACAAAAAAGGCACAGAACATACAATAAAAAAGACACTTGATTGAAAACCAAAAAAGGTGGTAGAAAAAAAGTCAGGTCTGTGTAGGAGATATAACTGATGTGCAGTTTCATCTGTATATCAGTAGAAACTTCACATAAAATGTGGCTTAAAAAAATATTTAAAATGTGGTAATTTTGAGCCACTCTTTTCTGTATTTACAGTATAGGGTCATGTTGTTATAACCTCTGACCTCTGGCTTTTCCTCCCTGCAGTCTCAATCTGCTGCTGTGTTTTCATGCTCTTCCTCTTTCTCTCCGAGCTGACAGGATTCATAGCCACAGAAATGTACGTATTGCTGCTATTTTCTTCTAACTTTCATCATGTGACATAATGTGAAACATTTAGCACAAGATGTAACCACCAATTATGACTCATAGAAGTTACAGGTACAATGGCACAAGCAATGGATAAACAATATTAATATAAATCTGTGTATCCACTAGAGATAAAGGCTTTCTACAAATATTATATATATGTAGAGTTTTCCTGTCAAACAGAAGTGCAGACCGCGGGGGGGAATACAGGACATGGGATATGGGTGCTACCCTGGTGTTGTAACTGTATTACATGTCGAGCTGAGTTTCACACAGGATGTCATCCATTGTATCAGTCTTGGTTCATTTCTTCAGCAGCTGGTGAATCAGGGGGAAGTGACCACGTCACCAGTGATGTACTTCATGCTCATCTGCCATTTAGCAATTTTGTCACACAGGCAGTTCCTTTTGTCAATGAGAAGAACATCTTTTTCCAGCAAGTTATGGCCAGATCAGAGTTCTCCAGTTGGGCATCATTAATTCCACAATGTTAAGTTAGAGAATTTGGCTAATCTTTCATTTGTACATAGTGAAATGAATGAAATCAACATTTACTGCACCAGTGTGAAGTGGTATATTTTTTTAGACACTAAAGATGTATCCAATGTGTGACACATTTATACTTTTTTACAGAGTGAATGAATTATATGTGGATGACCCAGATAAAAACAGTGGAGGGAAGATTGATGTGAGTTTAAACATCAGTTTGCCAAACTTACATTGTGATTGTGAGTATATATATAAAATACGTCAATACTCTTACTCTTGTACTAGGTCTTGATTTTTCTTATAAAATAAGATAAGCTTTATTTCACATCCAATATTATGCACTTGTGCAATTTGCCATACCAGCTGCTTTTTTATCAGAATTGAGCATTTCTGTTATATTGGTCCAATCCTAGATTTCCGGTATATAGGCTATGCCTGAACAGTTTAGTTTACTGTCTTATTGTAGGAATTACCTTAAATTTTCATGTTTATGAAAATACTGCCTCTAGTGTTTACATGTTAGTGTCTGGCCCAGGCAGTAGCATGTGAAGTTATGCTAAAGCTGTGGACTCATAACATAGCTGGTGATAATTGAATCCACTGTTCTTTTGAGTCCAGAAAGGACCATATTTCTTGGACTGTAAATAAGAAAAAAAGGTTTCTGGATCCGGGGTCAAAGTTCTGGTTCTTAGATAAACCTTGCCAGACCAGAGAATAATTGCCTATTTCTCACACATTACACAGTATCTAAACTATGACCAGTGATGGCTCCAACCAGTGGAAAATAGAGCTTGTAAAATAGCAAATGCCTTTAGCAACTTTGTGATTGTGACGCGCTGGCAGGGCGAAGGACGAGACACGGAATCTTTGCTTTACAACAGGCGTCTTGTAATTGTAGTATACGGTGGGAGCGGAGTATAAGGAGGGGGGATAGTCCTCCTCGCCTTCACCGTGGTAGTCCGCGGAGGCAGAGCCTACGGAGGGAGGGTAGGGAGGGTAGTTTTCTTCCTCTTCCTCGTCCTCCACTCGATAATCCACGGTGGGGGCGGAACAGACCGAGGGAGCCGGCTCCTCCTCCCCACCGTAGTCCACAGTGGGAGCGGAGGAAACGGATGGAGGGTAGTCTTCGTCCTCCTCCTCCTCCTCCTCCTCCTTGCTCGGAGAGTCCACCTTCCCGAACTCGCTCTTGGGGGTCTTCTCCGTTGCGCAGAGCTCCACTGAGCCTACCCGCAGTGGCGAGAGTTCCCTGGTGGGAGGGGGGTGTTGCTCCCTCCACATCCATACCGCCGACTGGTGGTATTCCTCTGCCATCTCGGGAACATCGGTCTCCCGTGCCGCGCACAGCATGTAAGCGCACACTGGATCCTGCTTCAGCTGCGCCAGAGACAGCGTGGCTTCGCGGCGCGGGGGCGAGGAAGAGGCACGGTGATGCCGCTTGCTGAGGCGCTGGCCCTTCTTTGGCCGGGTGGTGTAGCTTGGCATTCTTGGGTGTCTCAGATGGCTCGTCTCAGATGGCTGGCAGGGCGAAGGACGAGACACGAAATCCTTTCTTGACAACAGGCATCACGTTTAATGGACAACAGATGGCACTGTATGCGCACGTACTAACTCACATAAATACACGCAAACGTGCAGACTTAGACAACGACGAGCACAAGACACTGCGCAAACGCACATTAAATAGACACACCACATAAACCCCACGTGATGATGAGACGAGCCACAGGTGAGACAGATAATCACAAGACACATCCGCACCCACGGAGATACACTGACGCAGACGAGTAGACGCAGACGAGTAGACGCAGACGACGTTAACACACGCCCCAAAGGGAGGATTCGGGGACCGTAACGTGACAGACGCCCCACCAAGGGCACTACCCGTCCCGGGGTGCCAACAGAACTGAGTGCCCCGAACCCTTGTCGATGGGTGGATCCGACGCGCTCAGTCCTGCATCTGGGAGATGACCGCCCTCGGTGGAGAGTCCGCCACGAACAGCCTAGAACACCCTCCCTGTGAAGACCGGGGAAAAGACGTTAGACACACATAACGGAACATTTACAAACACACAAACAGGAACATTAACACACAGAGGCACGAAAGGGAAAAGGGGATTAGGCAGACATACGGGAATAAACACGAAAACAGGGACAGACAAACGTGAAACAGGCGCCAGGCTGCGTGCCAGGAGGAGAGCTATCAGGGGACAGAGACCGGGAGCTGCTGGTGCTGCTGTGGGCAGTCCTCCTCCTGCCCTCGCTGCAAATCCTCGGCTGGGTGCAGCGCGGCTGGCGGACGCGTCAGGTGCAGCGCGGCTGTTCTCCCCTCTCAGTGGGCCGTAGAGACATCCCCCTTCACTCCGCGAGTGCGCTCCGGAGCGGGCAGTGTGGGCTTTCTCCTCAACGTCCATCTCCTCCTCCTCCTCACTGCCCAGGCTCCAGCTCATGGGAGAGGCCGGACTTCCGCCTCGGGAGCAGTCCATTGCGCTCTCCTCGGAGCGATAGGGGAGAGCGCTCACCCCTGGGCTGTTCCTCCCCTTCACGGTCCCGGCAGAGCGCTCTGAAGCAGCCGGACTGCCCTCTTCCTCTGTGTACAGTTCGCTGTCCGTGCACTCGGACACACCCGAGCACACGGACGGAGGATAGTCCTCTACGCCCTCGCCGTAGTATACGGTGGGAGCGGAGTATAAGGAGGGGGGATAGTCCTCCTCGCCTTCACCGTGGTAGTCCGCGGAGGCAGAGCCTACGGAGGGAGGGTAGGGAGGGTAGTTTTCTTCCTCTTCCTCGTCCTCCACTCGATAATCCACGGTGGGGGCGGAACAGACCGAGGGAGCCGGCTCCTCCTCCCCACCGTAGTCCACAGTGGGAGCGGAGGAAACGGATGGAGGGTAGTCTTCGTCCTCCTCCTCCTCCTCCTCCTTGCTCGGAGAGTCCACCTTCCCGAACTCGCTCTTGGGGGTCTTCTCCATTGCGCAGAGCTCCACTGAGCCTACCCGCAGTGGAGAGAGTTCCCTGGTGGGAGGGGGGTGTTGCTCCCTCCACATCCATACTGCCGACTGGCGGTATTCCTCTGCCATCTCGGGAACATCGGTCTCCCGTGCCGCGCACAGCATGTAAGCGCACACTGGATCCTGCTTCAGCTGCGCCAGAGACAGCGTGGCTTCGCGGCGCGGGGGCGAGGAAGAGGCACGGTGATGCCGCTTGCTGAGGCGCTGGCCCTTCTTTGGCCGGGTGGTGTAGCCTGGCATTCTTGGGTGTCTCAGATGGCTCGTCTCAGATGGCTGGCAGGGCGAAGGACGAGACACGAAATCCTTTCTTGACAACAGGCATCATGTTTAATGGACAACAGATGGCACTGTATGCGCACGTACTAACTCACAAATACACGCAAATGTGCAGACTTAGACAACGAAGAGCACAAGACACTGCGCGAACGCACATTAAATAGACAGACCACATAAACCCCACGTGATGACGAGACGAGCCACAGGTGAGACAGATAATCACACCCGCACCCACGAAGATACACTGACGCAGACGAGTAGACGCAGATGATCTTAACACACGCCCCAAAGGGAGGATTTGGGGACCGTAACATGACAGTGATGAGTCATAATAACAAAAATCAAGTATGACACATATCAAATCTTGATGATTCTAAGGTAAACCTCTTACTGAATTTAAATGAAATATGCTTTGATTGTTCCAGATACTACTAATGTTGAGGTACGGAAGTTAGGATTTTGTTAAAGAGTTTTAAGCTATGTATGGTGATGACGTGATGTAGGTGATGATTAAGGTGGATTAAATTGGTCTTTTTTTCCTAAATGTTGCACTTTCATGAATGACATTAAGCTCTAATGTGGCTCTGGAATGATGTGCACACATTTCCCTTGTGGCAATCTTTGGGAGTTCATCTCTTGGTTTATTATTGAATGGAAAAAGCAAACCAGTAAACTTATTGTGGTTTACTAAACCAGTAAACGTTTTCCTGTTGTGTTTGTTAGATTATTACTGTAAGTAGGAATGCACCGATTCACGTTTTTCACTTCTGATACCGATTCAGATCTGAGGCTTAGTATCGGCCGATACCGATCCGATACCGATGCATGTAAAACAGTGCTGAATCGCCTTAAAATTTTTTTTTTACACGGACATACTGAATTACAAGTTTATTGAAAACTCTGCACCAGTATAGCCACGGCTGGACTGGGACAAAAAATTGGCCCTGGCATTTTTGGTTTAGGCCCCTCATAATTAGCGGAGCACAACCGAGTTGTAATTTATGTATGTGGGGTACGATGTAGAAAAAATAATAATTAAAAATTATTGGATTCAATCTTAGCATTATTATATCATAATCACTATTATGATTTCATTGAAATCATCTCTAATATGTATTTTCTGAATATCACTGATATCTCTGCGTATGGAATATTGTTGTTTTTTTAGCTTTCTGCCGTAGACCGACTCAGACCACTGCTCTTTATTTTATCTTTATTTTATTTCTGTAAGTAACGCATTCAATGAGCTTTGGACAACTCACCAGTTCATGTATGAATAGTCAAGTAGTGCTGGAGCCCAGGTTTATTTTGGTCAACTAGCAAATAAACGGACTAAGTTGAATACCACCAGCGCGAGTACGAGTCAGTGATTCACCTCTCCTCTGTGTGCTTCGTGTTTCACTCACCTGTTAACTGTCCAAGTTCACTTGTATCCGGGACAGAGTGGATATTTAAGGTTGAACTAACTCAAGCATAGAATTAGACTGAATAGATCAGTTTTTATGGATCGGTCACATTGTCACCGATACCCGATCTAGAATTTTTTCCAATATCAGGACTGATACAGATATTAATATCGGAATCGGTGCATCCCTAACTGTAAGCACCCATCAATTTACTTTGCATAAACAACAGGAAGTGGTAGTTTTCCACAATGACATTAGTACTTCTTTTAAATACAACATATGTAGTTTTTAATCAAATCTTTTAAGTTGTTGTTTAATAGTCTTTAGTTTTTCCTGGAAACAACCATTTTTTATTTGTAAAAAAATATTTTCACAAAAATATATAATATTTATTTTTTCACAAAGACTCTCACCTGGGCCCACCACCTGTGGGAGAGGTAGTAGTAGGAGTACGGTGCACTGTGGATTGGGCGGTGGCTGAAGGCGTACCGATCTTCGGTTACTGAAGCTGGCTCTTGGGACATGGAACTTAACATCTCTGGTTGGGAAGGAGCCTGAGCTGGTGTGTGAGGTTGAGAGGTACCAATTAGATATAGTTGGGCTCACCTCAACACACGGTTTGGGTTCTGGAACTAACCGTATCTCGAGAGAGAGGCTGGACATTATTCTTTTCTGGAGTTGCCCAGGGTGAAAGGCAGGTGAATGCGGCGGATTGGAGTTGTGGCCGCAAGGTTGTCGGTGCCTGTCATGGCGGCAATCCCCGAACCCGATGGTGGACACCTCAGGAGGCCGCCATGCTGAAGAAAGAGTCCTATCGGGCCTGGTTGACTCATGGGACTCTGGAGGCAGCAGACGACAGGAGGGCCAAGCGGATCGTGGCTTTTGACTCGGGTGTCAGAAGAGTTCGGTGAAACCATGGAAAGTGACTTTCGATTGGCTCCGAGAAGATTCTGGCAAACCGTCAGGCAACTTAGGAGGGTAAAGCAGTTCCCGACCAACACTATACAGTGGGGCTGTGGATCTGCTGACCTCGACTGGGAATGTCATTAGGCGGTGGAAGCAATGTCATTTATAAGTCTGGAAACAGTGTCATTGGACAGAGGGATAGTTTTTATATTTGCAGCACTTTTGTCATCCAGCATGACGGAGACCATGTCTAATGCTGCAGGTAGCATCAGCTTCTCTACTATGGTGTGGGTTTTTTTTACACTATTTAATAGGCTACCTTGTAAGATGCTAACAGTGCTCGCTGGTTTCTTGAAGTAGCTTTCATAAAGCGGGATGATTGGACTGGCAAACCGGGGTGGTGGCTCCCCTTTTTAAGAAAGGGGACCGGGGATTGTGCTCCAACTATTAGCGGATCACACTCCTCAGCCTCCCCGGTAAGGCCTATGTAGGGGTTCTAGAGAAGAGAGTCTGGTCGATAGACAAATCTCAGTTACAAGAGGAACAATGTGGGTTCTGTCCTGGTCGTGGAACACTGGACCAGCTTTTCACCCTTGCGAGGGTTCTAAAGGGTGCATGGGAGTTTGCTCAACCAGTCCACATGTGTTTTGTGGATTTGGAGAAGGCATTCAACCATGTTCCTCAGGGATTCCTCTGGTGGGTGCTCCGGCAGTGTAGGGTTCGGTGCCTGCTGCTCCGGGAGTATAGGGTACAGGACCTGCTGATACGGGCTATCCAGTCCCTGTACAAACGGAGCAGGAGCTTGGTTCACATGGCCGGCAGTAATTCAGACTCCGCCAGGGCTGCCCTTTGTCACCGATTCCGTTCATAACTTTTATGGACAGAATTTCTCAACATAGCCAAGTGGTGGAGGGGGTTTGGTGGCCTCAGGATTCTGTGTCTCCTTTTTGCGGATGATGTGGTCCTGTTGGCATCATTGGGCCAAGACTTACAGCTCTCACTGGATCAGTTTGCACCTGAGTGTGAGATGGCCATGATGAGAATCAACCCCCCCAAAACTGAGACCATGGTACTCGTTCGGACAAGGGTGGAGTGCCCTCTCTGGGTCGGGAAAGAGTCCTTGTCTCAAGTGGAGGAGTTCAAGTATCTCGGGTTCTTGTGCACGAGTGTGGGAAAATGGAACGAGAGATTGACAGGCGGATCAGTGCTGCAGCTGCAGTATTGCGGACATTGTACCGGACTGTTGTGGTGAAGAGAGAGATGAGCCAAAAGACAAAGCTCTCGATTTGGTCAATCTACGTTCCAACTCTTACCGATGGTCACAAGTTCTGGGTAGTGACCGAAAAAATTACATTTTCACAAAGATCGCATCAGGGACTCTTACTGTTTGCAGGTGAGACTGGGGTGTTGGAATTTGCCATGATGAGGTTCACATTTCTCTGTCATGCTAATATTATCCACTTTATTGAGTGTTATTATAGTACCATAAAACATTCTGACATAATTAGTTTAACAGGTCTGCACCCAGTGTAGAAACACGGGTAAACTTATTACACTAATGGGGACATATAATTTTTCTGTTTGTCAAAGTCCTGTCCAGCTGGTAACAAAGAACAAATTGTATTATAGTTTTAATGGCTTGAATAGGTTTGGATTCTTAAGTTACCATTTGGCATTGAATTAATGATATGCAAATATGTCAATATAGCATATCATATTATTGTCACGGTGAAAGTTCCGGACCCCTCCTTGTGGGCGTGTCGCTATGTCGTCTGCGTGCCGTTATGTCCATGTTTGTAGTTCCGTGGGTGTGGGTTGTTAGTGAGCGTGTTCGTTAGTCTCACCTGTGCCTTGTCTCGTGATCACTGGGGAATGTGTTCTGCACCTATTTAATGTGCGTTCGTGCAATGTCTCGTGCTCGTCTTTGTCTGAAGATCGTGCCGTGTGAGTGTCTGTGTGACGTGCTTGCGCTAGATTGCGCCGCACTTTGTTCATTTGTCTCTGCACAATTAACGTTTTATGTCAACGTACCCGCTCCCAACGCAACAATTATGGTTCGTTGTTGCTTATAGTGCAAAGGAGGTGTGTTCTCTCCCTCACTGTCATCTTCCTCACTGTCATATTCCTCACACTCTGTAAGTGGTCGGGTTGGACATCCAGGATGAGATGGGGAGACATGAAGTGGGCCACATTGATAACTCCATGAAGGTGCCCCTCAACCATGGGTATGGCTGCCGATTCGAGGGTGAATTCACGATTAATAAAGTAAGAAACTCAACCCAATTCATCAGTGATTTCCCAGTTAGAACCCACATATAGTGTTAATCATTATAAATCTACATTTCAATTAATATTTGACCCAAGAACTGTCTCAGAACAGAACATTCTATCTCTGTTAGTGGAGGCTTTAGACAAGTCACTTCCATGACATAAAACAAGCTAAAATGGCATTGTTAGTAATATAATTAATAATAATGTAACATATTCAGCATGCAGTTGGCAAAGAACTAAAGCTTTACATCTGAGTGTGAGACCACACTTCTGTGTAGTAATGGGGCATAATGGTCTGTCTGATAACAGTCTGTCTGATAATAGTGTGTCTGATAACAGTGTACTGCTACAAAATCGTGTGCTAAACTCTTCTGAAAGAGATGTGTTTTTTTTATCAATTTTATCCGTTGCTTTTTTATCCTTGAAAATCCACATGCCATTATGAAATGGAAAAAATTTTGTCTTCTGATTTAACCTTGAATTCTGTGCACTTGTTTGATCACAACTGGAAATCGTCTAAGAAAGATCTTGTTAAATCAGCTTGCCTGCAGGTTCTCTATATATTGCATATTCTATTTTCTCCAGGTCCCTGGAAACTTCCATGTTTCCACACACAGTGCTACAGCGCAGCCACAGAACCCTGACATGACTCACATCATTCATAAGCTCGCCTTTGGGGAGAAGCTTCAGGTCATTCACCTTCACACCAGATCAGAGATGGTGTCAAACTACCCCACACTCACACATGTGCTTGACATTGCAGGTGCAGCATGTCCAAGGAGCCTTCAATGCCCTTGCTGGAGCTGACAAACTTGAGTCCAATGGTACGTTACCCTATTACATCATCAGGGTGTGTGTACCCTATTACATCATCAGGGTGCGTGTACCCTATCACATCATCAGGGTGCGTGTACCCTATTACATCATCAGGGTGCGTATACCCTATTACATCATCAGGGTGCGTGTACCCTATCACATCATCAGGGTGCGTGTACCCTATCACATCATCAGGGTGCATGTACCCTATCACATCTTCAGGGTGCGTGTACCCTGTGATTTTTGGCATTTTAGCCACAAAAAAAAAAAAAAACACAGCATGACTGAATATGTTGTCTCATACTCATCAAGGTATTGGGGGAAAAAGTTTAAAATATTTTTCTGGCTTTGTAATCTGATGCATGTCAAAGACGTATATGGAAGCATAAGAGTTTTATTTCATACTAATAAAAATGTTTTATTTCAGTTTAGTGAAAAAATGGTTCTGTTTTTTAACAATTTGAAACATTATTTTTAAAAATCTTTTGAGTTTACCAACCTCAAACATGCAGCATTATATTTAGAGTATAAATACTCTAAATATAAATACATAATACTGGATTTTGTGGTTGTATGCATATAAAATTACTTTTAGAGAGCCATCCACAGATAAATGACAAATATTGCTCACTGTGATAAACACTAGACAGATACACAAATATAATCTGTTAGCAGACATATATGAAGCTACAATACGTGTGTTGTGCCATCTAGTGGACTCATAAGCAGTTGCCCTGTGAAAATGGAAGGAGAAGTTCACCAATTCCTTTTACACATACAAATTCAGACTAACAGCATTCATAGTAATGAGTAAATTTTTCACACACAGTAAAATATGTAAGTTGTATTGGTAATATGTGCAGTGGTCCACAAGGCTTTGTGACAGTCTGGTCCCCCCCCCCCCCCCCCCCCCCCCCCACTTCAGCTCTGGCCTCCCATGATTACATCCTCAAGATCGTTCCTACAGTGTATGAAGACAAGGCAGGAAAACAGAGGTTCTCTTACCAGTACACTGTGGCCAACAAGGTAAGTCAAGAAATTAGTTCCATCCGGATATGTAGCTGTATTTCAATAGCATGTTACTATATGGACCCATGGTTACTATAGTTGCACAACCTAGATTTACAGGTCTCCATTTTTGAAGTAGTGACATCTAGCAACTCAAAACATATCTGTGTCTGGGAGAACATGGGCCCCAGCTCACCATGAAAACATCACTTACAATTAAAAAGCTTGTAATGGTTTGATATCACGACTTTTTGCACCATGCACTCTGAACCTGCTAAATGGATCCAGATTGATGGGACATGGTGGACGTGGTAACCTGCGATCTCTTTCCTGGCAGGAGTATGTGGCCTACAGTCACACAGGACGAATCATCCCAGCTATTTGGTTTCGTTATGATCTAAGTCCAATCACGGTGAAATATACAGAGAGGAGGCAGCCCATCTATCGTTTTATCACAACTGTGAGTCATATGGATGTATGCATGCACAGTCTCGTGAATATGCCATGAAGAACACACCAGTGCTGTTGCCATTTTAGGTCCAGCCCATTTAGGTTCTTACACTGGTTGAAAACATCTAGTGTTCTTTTGTTATATTTTGCCATTAATTTTACATTTGAAAAAAATATGAATCTACCATGATTTTGCATAATAAATCAAGGTGAAACGTTTACATTGTCATTGATATACAGGCTTGTCTTTGTTTTTAGATCTGTGCCATTATAGGTGGGACCTTCACAGTGGCAGGAATCATCGACTCCTGTATATTCACAGCCTCTGAGGCTTGGAAGAAAATCCAGATAGGCAAGATGTCCTGAGCATCTGACTCTTTTACCAGCGTCTTACTTATACCACGATGACTTTCCACTGAACTCCAGTATGAGCTCCGCTTCCCCCTTTAAGAAAAAGACAAAAAATGTCGTCTACACTCCATTCACACATCAGCAAGCAAATCAGAAGAAAAGCATTTATTGAAATTAAGAAAAGGCATTTGTAATTTGGATGCAATGCTTTTAAGTCTGTTCTGAATTAAATGTTTCTGTTTTACTTAAACTTAAACATCACAGTATATGAGGTTGTCTAAAGTGTTCTATAGTCACCAGACTATATATAGGTCACCAGAAGCACTGCTTGCAGGTCATTCCTTCTTTTTAAACAAGTTTTTTTTTATTTTTATCTTTGTTACCTAATAACCTTTGCAATGATTCACAAGAATGTGCAAGTCTCAGATTTGCAGTGTGTCTTCACTGGTTAAGGAGACTTAATATTGTACATATGTTAGGTACATAAAATTGGGCAAATAGGAGTGTTCTGTGTTTAATTGCACAAAGATCAAGTAGGATGTGTTGCACTATGTTAGTTGCAGTTACAGATGATTTTTAATCACATGAATTACTCAATTAATAATTTACTTGGACAGTTGAACTTGTGTGCCTTAAAGTGTTAACGAAAGGTAAATTTCCTCAAGTGGAGATTGATTTGTTGGGGCTAATGAAACTGCAGAGACAGATGTTCTCTTTGATGGTAGCTTTAGTTATACATTTAGCTTGGTGATGCTTGTACTTCTGATACTGTTCAAAAAGAATTTATTCCTGTATTTCTGCTTATCAAAGCATTGAGGTATTTGCTCTGTAAAGGTAATCTTTTCTGGTTTTATTTGCCGCGTTTTAAATTCTGGTGTTGAAACGTATTGTATTACGTCAAGGCTTGCCCTTTTAACCTATATCAAGAACAAAACTTTTTCTACTGTTAATCATACTAATGATTTCATTAAGGCTTGTTACACTAGAAAAAAATGTATCAGATGGTGGAGTTCCCAAGCCTGAATGATGTGTTGTAATAGGTAGCTACAAGTACACACGCCATATTTCTCCAATAATGGTGGTTAAAAGTAACCTCTACCCAGTAATTAACTTTATTAAGTACCTTTTCCAGCACACACAAAATGAAACATTTGAAGAGAACCTAAAAGCAGAGTGCCCAACTGAAGAATTAAACAGCAACAACAAAAAAACATTTTAGTTTAGCAGTTTTTTTATTACATTGCTATATAGACCTTTGCTCCCCTTGCTTTTTTCTTTGGCCAGACAAATTCAAAGACAGTGTTTGTCAGTTGTGCCAGTTTATGTTTGGTAAATATGACTTTCTGTCAGGTAATAGGTGTCCTGACAATTATTTATTTTTACTCTATTTTGATTCATGTCAAAACAAATATTGTGCATCTAGTAAGAACACAGCAGATAAATAGCTGCTTACGCCAGAATTTGTTCTGACAATGAACTTCAAATCGTTTTCCCCTGATTCTTCTGTATTGTTTGCTGTATTATCAGTGAGCCCAATGTAAAACGAGATAATACTTTATTTGTTACCATTGGGTGTTTTTGAGTTTTCTTTTTGTTTTGTTTCTTTGTATAAGTAACCAAGAGAAGGTGTGAGAGGTGTTAAAATACCAGACAATTTGTCACTACAATAATGATGCCATCCTGTGACGGAGCTAGGGCTGGGGGAGTGGATCAGTTTGTGCGGCAGGGTTGGTGGGGAGTTAATGGCCAAAATGGTTTCATTTGGGTCTTTTCATAGGTGCCATTACAGGTTGGAGGTAGCCAAGCAAGATTCATCAGTCATAGGCATTTCCACTATGGAGAAGACATCATTCACCTCCTCCTCAGCCAGCTGGCCATACTCATTGTTGTAGAAGGTCTGTCCAGAAATCTGGCTGTAGAAAGGAGCCCTGCGTCCAGCTGGGCTGCTGAGCAGACGCTCTGTGCTGTTACCTGCTGCCGCACTACCAGGAGTGCTGAGAAGAGAACGTATTATGTCTACATTACAATAGATGGTCAAGGAAAAAATAAGAGGACTGATAGAAGCAAAAAGTAACATAGATTAAAGGAACTTTTGACATGATAAAAGTACTTTTCTACATGATTTTATTGCTTTTCATTTTTGGTTATTGTGGATGTAATTTATAAGCCAGGTTAAATCTTGAATGTAAATGCGTGATGAAGGAACTGAACTTTAATTCCATCTCAGACACAAGGAAACTGAACTTACTTCTTCAGAACGACACCTTTGTGTTGGTGCTCAAACGTCTCCAGCTCCTCGGAGGCCAACACCATGCCACTGTCTGTCTGGCTGTCCTGCAGGAATGTGGTAGTGTCTACGGCTTGATGTAAAACACTATTCACTCAGAGGCCATTTTCAATTGGCCTCCTTCATAAAATGCCTGTTTTTATAACCAGGGTAAGTGCTTTCTGGTTATTTAGTATTATGTCTGTATAACTATTATATAGTCATGCAATATAAGCGATATTACAAACATGCAGCCACAATTTTAGAGGCGTAAGAAGCAGCCTTACATGAGGCGATGTAAGAGAGATCATCTCTATTGGTAGCTCCTCAAACGTCTTCACCCGGGGGGGGCAGGTCTTGGAGGGGCTCACCATCAAACACCCAGAGAACAACACACAATTATAGTATCTGGGAAAGGATTGTAACATCAGAGAAATGGATCAAGGACATATTCTTAACTACACAGCATTTAATAGGTTTTTTTTTAGGTTTAGAAAACAATGAAACTATCCCACCATTTTCAGATATTTATCCTAACAAGTAGGCACAACTATTTCTGCTTTCCATACTAGGCCTACTAGCATACTACGTTCTCCTAGCATGCAATAGGAAGTAGCACCTGGCTGGCATGTTGTTGCAGGCCACACGGAGTTCCTCCTCCGATGGAGGTCTTGAAGACACCTGTGAGAAGCCATCATCTTCTGAACTCTGAGACACATTTAGGGTAATATCCTGTGAAATGACAGGAACAGTCCCTTTTAGAGTCTAACTTTCTAGTATGTAAGTATCATGTGCTTTGACTAGCACATAGTCACAGTTCTCAAGCACAAAAATACATTGATTTCAGCTGTTTCTATTTTGTTATTTGGTATTTAGTTCCAGTAGTTGTAAGAACGCTTTCCTACATCAGGTGCATGATTAATGTTTATGTTCTGTGTGCATATCATGATCTATATCGTACGGTTAAGTGCCTTTTGTGTACGAGTGTTTAGGTTAGTCTTGCCCTATTCTTTAGTTCATGTTTGCTTTTAAATTTCATTTTCAAACAGTTTAAATAAAAATCAATAAAACAGTTTAAAAGGGTATCTAAACCTGTGTATATAAGATACATTTAATAACATTAGACAGGTACAATATACTATTGCTGGCATGAGGCAAATGCTAAAAATTAAGTAGAAATGTTATGATATCTAATGTTATGCAAGAATTATGCATAGAATTGTATTAGGTAAATACTTTCCACCTGGAGCAGACATACACTGAATGATTACTTTATTAGACAGCTGCTTTTTCATGATTGAAGCTTCCCTGAAATGGAAATTTAGACACGTGACTCCATAAATCAGCATAAAATTAGGTGAGCTGGATAAGTTTCAGTTACACTTAGAACGATGTTGTTACAGAACGAGGCATGGTTTTCCGTGTTAGCCAGGGCCAGTATTTCTACCACTTGTTTTCTTGTGCAAAGGTCGGATGTGTCCCTAAAAATGAGGAAGAATATCCAGAGAAAGTGGATCTTGTGGGTGCAAACAACTTGTGACCAAAGGGGGCGGAGCTGGTAGCCGTACTGATACTCCACGCAGCGTGTTTCCTTAGCACAAATATCACAGGGATATAACAGTACACCCTCTGTTGAGAGTTCAATTGTTATGTCTAACAGAACTAGACCGGCAAGATTGAGCAGTGGAAACAATACCACCTGGTCAGATTAATGCAGATTTCTTTTGACAGAAGGGTCAGAATTTGTCACAAACAGGATGAGTTGATGAACCCTTCCTGTCAGGTGTCAATATTTCAAACTGGTAACAGGGGCGGTTTGTTCATTAGGGCGATTGGGCGACGCACCAGGATGAAAAAGGATGAAAAGGAAGTTTTTTTCTCTCACATTCTATCATGGTATTTAATTAGTTATGCCTGTTCTGAACAGAGTCTCTTGCCTCTGAATGCCATTGTCCAATCAGCGTTGAGGTGCATTCCCTGTAGTACCGCCCCTTTAGGGGCGATTTGAGTCTAACTGAAAATTGCCCCAACTGCTCTCGTATATGGGAGGTAAATCCTGCAAATAATAAAACTGAAATTAAAACACTAAAATGAAAAGGAAAATACCGTTTTGCCATTTCTTTTTCCATACATGTGTGAAAATATTATGCCAAATTAAAAATAAAATGAAATCACTTAGCTTGAAATTTAATGTTTCACTCAAGCACGGGTCATATGTGACAAAATTAAAAATTAAAAAAGGAGGATTGGCTGATTTTCTTTTTAATTTTCCACTTTTCTTTCAACTTCACCAGCATGCAAGTACATGTAAATTAACAGTAGGTGGAGCTACAACTACAGAACCTCCCGTGAAATCCAGAGAGGGCAGCAAATCCGTTTCGTTCATTTGATATTTAACTGAAAATCAAAATCGGAAAATCAAAAAAAACTATTCATTATTTTGTTTTTTGTTTTGAATATAAAAACAAAAAAACAACCCAGGCTTGTATTTTTCTGTTTTTTATTTGATGATCCAAACAAAAATAGCAAAATTAAAAATCGCATTCGGAGCCGAAATGGATTTAGATTTTTTAACTTAACCCATTTGTGTGCCCCGGAAGTTACTGATTTGTTTATTCTTCGTGAGCTTTGTTTGACTGCGGTAAAGTTCACGTTCGCATATTCAGAATTTTCTTCAGTAATTTTAAGACAGTATCAGTAAAAGTGCCAAAATGTGCAAATTCTCATTTCTGGCAAACAAAACAAATACCTAAAACTTTGTTTATGCCAGGAATACACATATTTTAAGTTGTAGACAACATTTTATTTAAAATGTACTATTGTGACCGCTACAACGTCTAAGGCACCGTCTACAAATTACATTACCACGGATGCAAGTGGCGGTAGTAAAGGCCACAGAGCTGTTTTTTTTAAGATAATTTCAATAGCTTTTCAATGTTCCATCATAAGAGCACCAGACAAGTTGTATTACACAAAGTGCATCCTAAATAACAATCTGCTACTTTTTAATGGGTATTTCTACCTTGCACCAATTTGTGGTGGTCAGTTTTTGTCTAATTATGTCAATAGCTTTTAAACGATGCATCATAAGGTCATAGAACAAGTTCTTATATATTAAGCGCAATCCTAAGCAGCAACCTACAAGTCAGATATGGGTATTTCTACCTCATACCTAATAGTGGTGGTGAGTTTTTATCTTTTAATTTCAATAGCTTTTAAACGGTCCATCAGAACAGCACCAAACAAGTTGTATTACATTAACCTCTTGGTACATTTGCGCCCTCTAGCGATCCCGTCGCCGGGCAAAATCTGTTTATCCACACAAAATAATTAACATCGCCAAAAATTCTTAAAATGCAAACACAACACACTGATTGTATTTTTTTAACTAGTATAACATCCTGCATACCGATTTTTAGCCATCTACAAGCAATTGTTTTCAAGAAATCCCCTTCTGGACACACCCAGTTTACAACATGTGGTTTACAGGTGCAACTTGACTCGCCATTTAAATTGTCCTTTTAAAAAGTATACGAAGTAAGATGACCTAAAAATCGTGTACTAATAAGGCTTTAATTTAAGACCTTAACATCGTAGATCCGTTGTGGTTAAGTACTTTAAAAAGCTTGCTCACCTCACTGCAAAATTTTGCGTAATCCACTTCCTGAATGAGACACTCCGACAAATCTGCCCCCTAAGCGTCACAGAAGCATTCTTAATGCGGATTTGTCCTCTTATTACAAAGCTGCAGCGGTTCTGCTTTGATTTGAGTGGTTTTTATTGGTCAGAAGGGGGGTAGTGACTTTGAATGACAGGTTTTACAACCTCTCCCCGGCAAGGTGCGTAGGGGCGGGGGGAAAGGGTGAACCTATAAGCCCACAGAGACAAGCTGGAGCCTTAGAAGTGATTGGAAGCTGTTCTAACCAATAGTTTACTTCCTTCTGAAGCTAACCAGCCCTCATTTGCCATGATTGGTCAATTATATTTTTTAATTGAGCCCTCAGAAAGTCGCGGTTCATTTCCAATGTCGGTCCGCTAGCATAGCAACATAAACTAACCTTTGCTAACCTAAGTTAAGCTCCACCAGAACACACTGTTCGGCTAAACTGAAGCAGCCATGAATTATTTTGTTCGTTTTTATTCCGATTGCGGATACTTTCGAACATAAAAGGATTACTTTGTATGGAATATATGAGTAATTTTCGGAATTTTCGCCAACCCGGAAGTGAGACGGTACACCCGCATGATAGCATGTTCGCTTGGTTGGCTAAGGGTGTGTATCGGGTGTGGCATATTTGGACAGGGTGTGGTGAACTTGACATTCCTTGGAACAAAGTGCAATAACTTTGCAATGCTTGCATGGATTTGCTTCATTTTTTCTGTTATTAGAAAAGACCATAGCGGAATATATTGCAAATTTATAGACCGTATTGAATAACTATGTGAATATACATGCTTGTGATGCTCAAGTTCAAGTGTGCATTTCTGACATTCCTGGCATATTAGCATCTGCGATAGAGGCTCAAAAATAAAAAAAGTGTATCAATATGTTCCCCCAACTGTCTACTTCAGTTTGAGCCATGAATGATAATTTTCATATATGTACAACTTGAGATATCTACAGTTGTGATCAAATTTATTCAACCCCCACTGAAATAAAGTGTTTTGGCCAGTTTGACATTGATTTTGATCATTTCAGTCATCTTATTTACAATTATATCAAAGAGGCACTTATAAATTAGACAAACATAACATAATATTTATGATGGAATAACCACAAATGTCTTTACTGTGCTCACATCATTATCAGTTTTATTCAACCCCCTAGTGACATTATTTTTTAGTACTTAGTACAACATCCTTTTCCAGTTATGACAGCTTTCAAGCGTGAAGCATAGCTTGACACAAGTGTCTTGCAGCGACCTATGGGTATCTTAGCCCATTCTTCATGGGCAAAAGCCTCCAGTTCAGTCACATTCTTAGGCTTGCGCACTGCAACTGCCTTCTTTAGGTCCCACCAGAGGTTCTCAATTGGATTTAAGTCTGGTGATTGCGATGGCCACTCTAGAATGTTCCAGCCTTTCATGTTCAACCATGCTCTAGTGGACTTGGATGTGTGCTTCGGATCATTGTCCTGTTGGAAGGTCCAACGTCTCCCAAGCCGCAGGTTTGTGACTGACTCCATCACATTTTCCTCCAAGATCTCCTGGTACTGAAGGGAATTCATGGTACCCTGCACACGTTGAAGCTTTCCTGTACCATTAGAAGCAAAACAGCCCCAAAGCATAATTGACCCCCCGCCATGCTTCACAGTAGGCAAGGTGTTCTTTTGTTCATAAGCCTGGTTCTTCCTTCTCCAAACATAGCGCTGGTCCATTGTCCCAAACAGTTCATCTGACCACAGTACACTGTTCCAAAACCTTTGTGGCTTGTCCACATGACTTTTGGCATACTGCAGTCGACTTTTCTTGTTCTTTGGAGTCAGCAAGGGGGTGCGTCTGGGCGTTCTGGCATGGAGGTCTTCGTTATGCAGTGCGCGCCTTATTGTCTGAGCTGAAACTTCAGTGCCCACATCTGACAGGTCTTTTTTCAGTTCCTTAGCAGTCACGCGGGGATTTTTCTCCACATTACGCTTCAGGTAGCGCACAGCAGTCGCGGTCAGGATCTTCTTTCTGCCACGACCAGGTAACGTTTCCACTGTGCCCTTTAACTTGAACTTGCGAATGATACTTCCGATAGTGTCTCTTGGAATATTTAACAACTTCGCAATCTTTTTATATCCATTGCCATTCTTGTGAAGAGCAATAACCTCTTCTCTTGTCTTCTGGGACCATTCTCTTGCCTTCACCATGCTTGGAAACACACCAGTAGATGTCTAGAAGGAGCTGAGTATCACAGTCCTTTTAAATCTGCCTAATTGGTGCTTATCATGCTTGATTGCTGCTCGTTGACATCCACAGATGTTTTCAATACCTGATGGAAAACACTGGAATGAACCTCTGTTCTTAGGAGTGGTAGTCGTAAAGGGGTTGAATAATTGTGTCAATGAAGAAATCACAAAAAGGCCATTTAATACTTTATGACAAAAAAAATTGATGCTATCTTAGTTGCATTTAGTTCTTTAACAAGTCCTTGTAAGATTTCATTATGAACACAATTACAAATGTGCACTGAATTCCATAAAACCCTTCGCAGCATTGGGGGTTGAATAAATTTGATCACAACTGTAGTTTTATAGTGGACTATGTCGGGCATCTGAGGAATAAAAAAAATGGCCGCCTGGAATGTAACTGCACAAAGAGGTTTTAAGCCCATGATGACCAGCAACCTACAACTCAAATTTGGGTATTTCTACCTCTTACCTAATAGTGGTGGTGAGTTTTTATCTAATTATTTCAATAGCTTTTCATAATATTCTTATTTTATGAACAGCACCTGTAAATACCCATGTCTGAGATGTAGGTTGTTGTTTAGGATGCACTTTGTGTAATACAACTTCTTAGGTGGTCTTCTGATGGACCATTTAAAAGCTATTGACGTAATAAGACAACAACTGAGTACTACAAATTGGTGCAAGGTTGTAGGTTGTTGTTTAGGATGCACTTAATAACTACTTGTTTTTCTTCCACATGACTGTGTAGCATACAGAACTAGACTGAGAGACCAGTTTTAGTTCATTAGCTATTTAATATTGTCTTCAATATTGAACCTTTTCACAGTATTCAAATTTTCTGAAATATATCAGTGTGCGTGCAATGAATGAGTATAATATACAAGTTTCACCTTTTGAATGGAATTACTGAAATAAATAATATACCCATATCTGTGTATTGTGGTGGGAGTCAGGGTTGGACACAATCGCGATAAAGAGCTGGCACCTACTTTAACGGAGCTAGTCTCCTCTAAGTGAACCGCGCGCATATGGAGAGTGCGCGACTTACGAGGCATAGGGGAGATGAGGGACAGTTGTAACACTTTTTGTGATTTTTCCAATAAATCAAAAACTATTTACACTGGAATAGCCAATTTGCTGTATTATGAACTTCAATGTGTCAACTACTGAAACAATGTATATAAGTGGGTTTATGAAATATGTACAGGTTGTAAAGTTGATTTAAATACAGTCAATCCAATGTTACAACTGTCCGTCCCTGGGTACAGGGTTGTAACACATGCCAGGGACAGTTGTAACATCTAAAATGTACTTAATTAATCAATCAAATACTCAAAATGAAAAAGATTATTTATCATTCATGTTATTGTGACTATTCATTTTTTTTAATAGGCCTAATGATTACTCTCACACCACATGACAATAAAAGAGGGGAAGTCTCAGGCACCACACATGGTGTGATGGGAGGATGAAGGTTCAGACACCACACATGGTGTGATGGGAGGATGAAGGTTCAGACACCACACATGGTGTGATGGGCAGGATGAAGGTTCAGACACCACACATGGTGTGATGGGCAGGATGTTGCAGGTGGTGTGTAGGATGCCACCGTTGCCACAGTGGGTGTTGGAGCTGTAATACATGCAACTGCATTCACTGCAGCTGCAGTGGAAGATGGAACCTGTGGTGTCACTGCTGGCAGTGGGTGATCTGTGACCAGGGATGGTTCAAAGTCACTGTCATTAAAAATATCTCTTTTAAAAAGCTAAATTCCAGTGCATACAGTCATGGCCAAAAGTTTTGAGAATGACATAAATATTATATTTTCACATGATCTGCTGCCCTCAGGTTTTTATGTGTGTTTGTCAGATGTTTTTATCACATACAGAAATATAAGTTTTTATTGACAGTTAGAATGAATTAATGCAGCAAGTCAATATTTGCAGTGTTAACCCTTCTTCTTCAGGACCTCTGCAATTCTCCGTGGCATGCTCTCAATCAACTTCTGGACCAAATCTTGACTGATAGCAGTCCATTCTTGCACAATCAATGCTTGCATTTTGTCAGAATGTGTAGGTTTTTGTTTGTCCACCCATCACTTGATGATTGACCACATGTTCTCAATGGGATTAAGATCTGGGGAGTTTCCAGACCATGGACCCAAAATCTCTATGTTTTGTTCCCTGAGCCATTTAGTTATCACCTTTGCTTTATGGCAAGGTGCTCCATCATGCTGGAAAAGGCATTGTTGATCACCAAACTGCTCTTGGATGGTTGGGAAAAGGTTGCTCTTGGAGGACATTCTGGTACCATTCTTTATTTATGGCTGGTGTTTTTAGGCAAGACTGTGAGAGAGCCGATTCCCTTATTATTAGTCCTGGTGGCTTCAGGGTTGCCAACCAGTGATGGCTTAGTTACCTTGAAAAAGTAATCAGATTACTGACTACTGATTACTCCTTTTAAAAGTAACTTAGTTATGTTACTGATTACTTGATTTTAAAAGTAACTACGTTAAATTACAAGTTACTTTAGTAGTTACATTCAGCAGCAAAATTAATTTTTCCAATACTCACTTTATTGGAAGTGCATTTTTAACAGTAACAATGTATTGAAGCAGGTTCGGTAACTGAGGCAGAAAATGCTTAATCCAAAAATCTCGAGGAGGGAAACTTTATTGATAACGCCACTCTGGCACGCGCAGCCACCGCCTCCCCCAGTGTCACTTAAAGGGCTAGACACCTTGAGTGGCCAAGTGTCTGTCCGTTAGGGAATTCACCGTGAGGAGTAGTAATCGCTACAGTATCTCCTGACATTACGTTTGTGTAGCTGCGCGGTATTATTTTTGTAAATTTATTTGTAAACGTAATACAAGCGAACTATTCAGTCAAACAGCTTGTGAAACGAAATACCATTACAATTTCAAGCATTTTAAAGTAGGCCACATTAGCCAAAATTCCAGCACGTGGTAAATTTTCAAACATGGAACACAATGCAACATTAAAATTCGTCAGGTAAATGTTCCTTCCCCTGTTTTTGAGGTGTGTTTCTTTATACTACCACATATCGTTACGGGAGGACACTGCAAAAAATGACTTGTAAAACGCGCTCGGGCTCTCAGGGTCGCGCGCAGCGTGCGAGTCGAGCGCTACAGTCAGACGCAAAAGTAGAACTGAGCCAAGAAGAAAGCAAAAATAGTAACGCACAGTTACTTGGATAAGTAACTTTAATCTGGAAATAGTAGCGCGTTATATTACTCGTTACCGGAAAAAGTGGTAAGAGTACTTTTTAGAGTAATGCGTTACTAAGTAACGCGTTACTGACATCACTGTTGCCAACACACGCATTTGACTGTCTTCACACGCCACACATCCGATTTCTCACGCCGGAAAAAAAACTAGTTTATTTACCTCTGATCCACATCTATGATTCAATGTGTTACTAGTTCGCTCTGGCGCCAACCACCGGCGATCGACCGATCGTGATATAATACTTAATTTGTGTTCAACGGGGTGGCGAATTTACGTTCGCAACCCCCCCGGTCATCAATTTACACTCGTTACCCCCCCCCCCCCCCCCCAGGTTCAAATCTCACTCCAAGTGATCTTGAAAAGTTGGCAACCCTGTGCCTTAGATGTTGCAGAGGTGACTGCAGTACATTTTAAATAACATGTTACGTTGTAGGTGGTTGTTTATGTTGCCAGAAATTAGAATTGACATATTTTGGCACTTTAAGTCTTTTGGTCTTAAAGCTATTGAAGAACGAATTCTGAATGTGCGAACGTGAAACCAACTTTACCGCAGTATTTTGATGCGTCTTACCACCTTCAAATAAATCTTTAATTAAAGTAGTACAAGTAACACTGCAGTGCACTCCCACACAAACGAAGCCCACGAAGAATAAACAAATCAGTAACTTCCGGGGCACACAAATGGGTCAATATAAAAAATCAAAATCAAGTTCGGCTCCAAATCCGATTTTTAATTTAGCTATTTTTGTTTGGATCATCAAATAAAAAACAGAAAAATACAAGCCTGGTTTGTTTTTTTGTTTTTATATTCAAAACAAAAAACAAAATAATGAATAGTTTTTTTGATTTTCCGATTTTGATTTTCAGTTGAATATCAAATGAACGAATGATACACGGATTTACAAGCCTGGTTTGTTTTTTTGTTTTTATATTCAAAACAAAAAACAAAATAATGAATAGTTTTTTTGATTTTCCGATTTTGATTTTCAGTTGAATATCAAATGAACGAATGATACACGGATTGCAGCACACAGCAACATGGCAGACGTTTTACTAGAAACGGCAAATGAGATTATGAGGTTGGCGAATTCCCAGGACGAAGATTATGTATTGCTTAGATGTGAAGTAATCTTAGACAGGCTTGGCAATATCCAAGCTTTCACCAACATACAGATTAATACTGTTGTATGTCGGAATATATGTGAAGTGGTAGAACGCTTAAGGTCTGGATCGGGGACCATGGAAAACCGCCCAGTGCGAGGTCGGCCTAGGTTGGACGTTGCCGAAGAGACGATGCTGAAGTTACTTATTCGCACTTTCAGGGCGTACTCACACTAGGCACGGTTTGCTCGTTTCGTGCTGGGGCCCGATTATCATCTCTCCCCACTCCCCCTCCGGCCTGCACTCACACAGCCTTCATCAAGCCGGCCCGAGCTTGCTTACGTCATCACAACGCCACATTATTTGGTTCCTTATTCAAAAAGGGTGTGTTCACGATGCGTGTTTGCTGCGCGCTTTGTTTAAAAGAGATAGATTAAACAAACGAGCATAGGAGCATACATTAAGAGGTTATTGTTTTCCATATTGATTTTGTGAATGTAGAAAAATATATTAAAATATAATGAAAGCATTCCTTTTGTAAAATGGTTTCTATTTCAAGTCATTACAATTGTATGCAATTTGTACATGATGATTGAATTCGTCAGCATTTCTAACATAAGGAAACATATTCTTAGATTTGAAAACTAAAAACACAGAAATGCTGTTCTAGAACACAAATGAAATACTGGAAGAAGAAATACCAGCACACAACATGGCATATTGAGCAGTGGGCATATAGGTGAATGGATTTAAACAGAGGTGGGGACTCGAGTCACATGACTTGGACTCGAGTCAGACTCGAGTCATTAATATTAAGACTTTTGACTTGACTTGAAAAAATATTCAGAGACTTAGACTTGACTTGGACTTTTACACCAATAACTTGGGACTTGAATTGGACTTGAACCTGTTTACTTGCAAAGACTTGATTTTTTTTTTACCCCAAATCTAAATTTTAAAACGCATATTAATATTTATAAAGTGCGCCCCATTAATTTCATTTCCGTCCTTCTGACGCAGACCGGCGTTACACCAGATTCTGTGACCGTCGAGTTTTGTGACCACAGGGGGCGCTATTTCACAGTTTCTGTTCAGAGGCACAAACGCTTTACGAATGCTACGTAAACTACGCTGATGCACTTTCTTTACTCGTTTTGTTGGTGTCCACGAGCCAAAATATGACAGTTTATATTTTATGTTTATATTTACATTTATTGTCTCTTAATTACATAAATGTACTTAAACAAGATTTACCATCCCCTCACCATTGCAGCCAACAAAGAAATCATGAATGGGATGTACAGGTGAGCCTTTTTAACTGGGGTCACCAATTCTGACGGCAGCCATCAGAATATGTGACCCCACTGAATCTCCAGGTAACAATAGTAGCCTACACCGTGACCCCACAATAACAGAAAACAATGAAAAAATAACCCTAACCTTTTATTAGTCTATATTTAAACATTTTATCCAAATGTTTAGAATAACCATTCATATGACAGCATCTTGCTTACGATGAAGCTTGCTATTTTCGTGTAAAATGATGTAACGAAACATTCTTGTTTAAGTACATTTATGTAATTAAGAGAAGATAAAATGTAAATGATCTGTCATCTTTTGGCTGGCGGACACCAACAAAACGAGTAAAGAAACGCATCAGCATAGCATTCGTAAAGCGCTGGTGCCTGTAAAAAAAAAAGACTCGAAAGGACTTGAAATTCCAAGTTTGAGACTTGGGACTTGACTTGACGGTTGCTTGTCTTGACTCGAGACTTGACTTGAGTTGACTGTCTTTGCTTGAGACTTGACTCGGGACTTGAGGATAAAGACTTGGACTTACTTGAGACTTGCAAAACACTGACTTGGTCCCACCTCTGGATTTAAAGGGGCAGTTTCAGAGGCTTATTTAAGGCCTTATTGATGGTGGACCAGTGAAATGACAAATGAATCATAAAGAACAGGTCGCTCCCTAAGAGAGGAACCTGATCTTAGCCTGACCCAACATAATTTTATACCTCAAATCTAACTGGAAACACAGCATATTGAGTAGTTAAGCGCACAGGTGAAATGGTTCAGAGGGGCAAATTCAGAGGCTTGCGGCATGCCTATAAGGTGTAGGGCCAAACAAATAACACATGCATCATACATAACACATTACTATTTGTAAGAGAAACCCAGGTGTAACGCAGCACGCACTGCGGAGCGAGGAGATGGACACAAACGTTGAGGAGAGCGAGATTTATTACAGGGAATTCCATAGACGTAGTCGTAAGGGCAGGCATGGGTCATATCAGGTAGGCAGTCCAAACTGGATAGGTACACAGGCATAATAAACAAAACGGGCAGGGAAACAGGATTTTCGCAAAACTGGTATGAAGGGAAAACATGGCTAGCAGGCTGTGAAGTAGCTCGCACCCTGTTCTGCTTTCGCTGCTGTCACGGTTAAGCCTGGTTTATACTTTCGCGAGCGACCGTAGCGCGCGACTCCGCCCACCTCGCGCGACCCTGCGCGAGCGGTGTAGGCGTTTATACTTTCGCGAACGTCGCGAGCGTCGCTGCAGTGTTCTCCGAAACGATAGGTGGCGATAGGTGGCAGTGGAGAATAAAAAACCCTTGCAAAACCGGTGAAAGAACATTTTTACCTGACCAGAGACCGTATATATACACATCAGGCATCAAACGTAAATATGGCTTTGCAGTGTTGTCCGAAACGATACGTTAACAAATACGAGCCTCTTGTAATTCCAGGGCAAAACATGAGAGAACGTGAAGACGTTAAGATTGGGCGTTTTGAAAATAAACAACCATAAACTAATGTGATAAAAAAAGCGAATTATTTCGATTCATTTCGAGTATATGTATAAATATTTAACTTAATTAAGTTTAACGTGCTGGGAAATATTGAAATGGACCTTTAAAGTGACGTACAAGTGCTTTAATTCCACCTTGTATAGGTGTATGAACCCGGCAAACATGACTTTGTCCATCGTGCTGAAGCGCGGCGCGCGCGCGAAGTTACAAAATTCGAGAGGTGCACGACCTCGCGCCGCGACAGCGCGCGAGGCCCTCGCGCACGGGCGGAGCCACAGCGATTATGTCATTTTCGCCGCGCGGACCCTCGCGCTGCTC
This sequence comes from Brachyhypopomus gauderio, assembly GCF_052324685.1. Classification (NCBI taxonomy): domain Eukaryota; kingdom Metazoa; phylum Chordata; class Actinopteri; order Gymnotiformes; family Hypopomidae; genus Brachyhypopomus; species Brachyhypopomus gauderio. The sequence continues at coordinate 22,531,234 of NC_135221.1, read as the reverse complement.
GCGGCGCGTCGAGTATAAACCAGGCTTTAGGCGGGCCCCTACCGGTCGCTCCCGTCCACAGCGGCTGTTGTGTTGTTGTTTTGTTACGATTGCGTCCCTCAGGTGGGCGGAGCCCGTGATCCGTCTCAGCTGAGGGTCGTTTGTTTGCCTATATATGTCTTAAATCCAGGGACGTAATTTTGGGGGGGGACATGTCCCCCCCACTTTTTCAAAAGCCGGTTTTGGTCCCCCCCCCCAGTTTTTATGGTTAAAACCAAATATTTAAATAGCGACGAATCCATGTCCCCCCCACTTTTGAAATCAAAATTACGTCCATGCTTAAATCATAAGAAAATAGTCCGCCCGAAGTTTTTAACTAATATTCAGACTTCATATCAAATTATTACAACCTATATGACCGATCTGAAAATTGGATTAATCAATATTCGATCGCTCAACTCAAAAGCAGTTTTTGTAAATGAACTTATAACAGACCAGAAAATTGATATTCTTTGTCTAACTGAAACGTGGGTTCAATCTGGTGATTATTTAACTCTAAACGAAGCCACTCCTGTGGGATATAGTTATATACATAGACCTAGACTGTCAGGCAGAGGAGGTGGAATATGTATAATCTATCGTGATTGTTCAGAAATACTTAGATATCTCAAACTCATTTGAGATGCAGTCTATTAATGTAATTAGTCCATCTGAAAATAAAAGTACATTCTCCCTAACTAATGTATACAGACCACCAGGGCCTTACTCAGATTTCTTAAACGATTTCACCGATTTTGCAGCAAATTTAGCAGTATGTAGTGAGAAAATAATAATGGTAGGAGACTTTAACATACACTTTGATAATGCGGAGGATCCACTGACAAGGGCTTTTACTTCTATATTGAACTCTGTCGGCATCAAACAAAACGTAGTAGGACCTACACATTATTGAAATCATACCCTAGATCTAATATTAACGCTGGGTATCGACGTAGATAATATAAACATACTCCCGCAAACCGTAGCAATCTCCGATCATTATTTAGTAAAATTCGATTTTCACCTTAACATAAATACCCGCCCGTCTCCTCGGCAGTGTATAAAGCGCTCGATAAATTCATCAACAGCAACACAGTTTATTGAAACCCTCCCTGACTTAACTGCTTTAGCCCACTCGCCATCCGATCCAGGAGAGTTAGATAGTCTAACCGACTACTTAGAGAATACCTGCAGATCAGCTCTAGATATAGTAGCTCCACTAAAATATAAAAAAGCTAGATCCAAAAAGCTCGCCCCGTGGTACACTGACCAAACTAGAAACTTAAAACAAATAGCACGTAAATTAGAGCGGAAATGGCGATCTACTAAGTTGGAAGTATTCCACTGTGCCTGGAAGGATAGCATTATTGAATACAAACGGGCTCTCACTAAAGCACGCTCAGCATACTTAGCCTCACTGATAGAGAAAAATAAAAACAATCCTAGATTTCTTTTTAATACTATTTCTAAACTTACAAAAAATCAAGCAGGCACAGAACCTCAGATTCCAGTAAACCTCACTAGTAATGTATTTATAGATTTCTTTGATAATAAAATAGAGAATATTAGACAAAATATAAAACCCTTTATTAGCAATACAACTGGTATGTCATCTGGTTTGGTTGATATTGATTTAAATTACATACCGGGAGAAAAACTTGATGCTTTTCATCCACTCCCAAAATCAGAATTAGAGAAAATAATTTCCTCCTTAAATTGTACTACCTGCACACTAGACTCAGTTCCCTCAAAGTTATTAAAAGAGGTATTACCAGCTGTAACTGAACCTCTTCTAACTATAGTTAACTCATCCATTACAATAGGTCACATACCCAAATCATGTAAATTAGCAATTATCAAACCTCTGATCAAGAAACCAAATCTTGATCCGACTGTGCTATCTAATTATAGACCCATTTCAAACACATCATTTATATCTAAGATCATAGAAAAAGCTGTTGCCCAGCAATTATGCCTATATCTGCATAGGAATAACACATTTGAAAAGTTCCAATCTGGTTTTAGGCCCCATCACAGTACTGAAACAGCATTAGTTAAAGTAACAAATGATCTCCTCCTTGCATCAGATCAAGGCTATGTATCACTGTTAGTGCTTCTTGATCTTAGTGCAGCTTTCGACACAATTGATCACAGGCTCTTGCTAGAAAGGTTAGAACGCTGGGTTGGAGTCTCAGGCGCAGCCCTTTCATGGTTTCAGTCTTATTTAACAAATCGCTATCAGTTTGTAGAGCTCAATAATATTTCATCCAAACGTACAATGGTTAAATATGGGGTCCCACAAGGCTCCATCTTAGGACCACTATTATTTACATTATATATGCTACCATTGGGCACAGTTATAAACAAACATGGTGTCAATTTTCACTGCTATGCGGATGACACTCAACTTTACATAACAGCCAAACCCGATGACAAACTCAGTTTAGGAAAAATTGAGGCCTGTGTAAGAGATATTAAATGCTGGATGTCTCTAAACTTCCTACAATTAAATGAGGACAAAACAGAAGTTCTCCTTGTGGGCCCTAAGGCCGCAAGACAGAAAATTCCAAATTTAATGCTTAATCTTGCAGACTATCCCATTACACCTGGCACAGTAGCCAAAAACCTAGGCGTCATACTCGACTCCGACCTATCATTTGATAAATATATAGATAATACTACTAGGATAGCTTTTCTACATCTCCGCAACATTGCCAAATTAAGAAATGCATTATCACAGGATGATGCAGAAAAATTGGTGCACACCTTTGTTAGCTCTAGACTAGACTACTGCAATTCACTACTGTCAGGATGTTCAAATAGGAATCTAAATAAACTTCAAGTAGTTCAAAATGCCGCAGCTAGAGTTCTGACCAGAACTAGAAAATTTCAGCATATTAGACCAGTCCTATCAGCCCTGCATTGGCTCCCAGTTAAATTTCGTATTGATTTTAAAATTCTGTTATTAGCATATAAAGCACTACACGGGCTTGCTCCTGAATACCTCCAGGAACTTATTTCCTACTATGAACCCCCACGTCAACTAAGATCACAGGGTGCTGGTCTGTTATTAGTTCCACAAATTAACAAGGTAACAGCAGGGGGAAGAGCCTTTTCTTATAAGGCCCCCCAGCTTTGGAATAATCTTCCTAAATGTGTCCGGGACTCTGACACAGTCACAATCTTTAAATCTAGGTTGAAAACCCACTTATTTAGTCTAGCGTTTGATAATTAATATCCCCCTTAGATAAAGGTACAGATCCAGGGGTTCATAGACGAAGGGTTTTATGGTAGACTGGGGTGCTGGTGCTGTCGCCCTGTCACTACTCGTGGTCACTCAAGTTTGTTGACAGTGCAGTGGACGGATGCCATTGTCTCAGAATGCCCCCAAGCCTATGTTACCTTCTGGTTCTGCCTTTTTTAGCTAGGCTGTAATAATTTAACTTAGTGCCGGAGTTGCTGCCACACTCCAGAAATGTTTATAATTTTACCTGTCCTGTATATGTCCTCATACAGAGCTAATTTTCCCTGTTTCATTTCTCCACATGGCTGCCCGCCTGCTTGAGGAATAATGAGATGAGGAGAGACAAGCGATCCATCCTGGCCGGCCACCTCCTGCCTAACCGGATGCCTACACCATGATGGACATTATTACATCTTTTATATTCGGTCTAAATGGACATTATTGCATCTTTTACATTCTGTCTACATTCTGTCTATATTGTTGTTGTTGTCATGGTGACCGGTGTCGGCCAGAGGAGGATGGGCTCCCCCCCTGAGTCTTGGTTCCTCTCAAGGTTTCTTCCTCATGCAAAAAACTAGGGAGTTTTTCCTTGCCACTGTCGCCTTTGGCTTGCTCACTGGGGGCTAGGACTCGGCACTTGTAAAGCTGCTTTGTGACAACAACTCTTGTAAAAAGCGCTATATAAATAAAATTTGATTGATTGATTGTCTTTGTACCAGTTGACCGCTGGTCATTATACCCTTAATTCGGATCTACTATGGGTTTTTGGTTTGCACACTTCTCCATTAAACCATCCTTTTTCCCTAAGACTTGGCGTGATCGCTTCCTTTTTGTTCGCACTCCCTGCCCGTCACACCTGCACTCTGTTCCATCCTTAATGCTGTTGCCCATTTATATTCTAAAATGCAACACCTAAAATAAAATGCTGTCTGAGGAATACAGAAATTATTGTCAGTGGGAAAAATTCACTTAATTTAATTAATGGAAAATTTGGCCTCTCTCCATGTTTAAAGTTGTTTGTGAGAGTGAATTGAGAGATGTTAAATGTCATTGTAGAGCTTTAACCAAGATGATATTTACAAGATATATCGGTGCACAAATATTGTACAGTCTATAATGTAAAGAGAAATATATATTTATTATTATATTTTCATTGGTTAAGTCACTGTTTTTTATTTACCCACTGTAATGGTCACCTTGGATTTCATCACAACAATTGACTGAGATATTTGTCAGAGGCCGCCACTGCTGGTAGAGATGATGTAATCATTACAGGGTATAGAGAATGTTTTCTTTGTACATCCTGGGTCCTTTGATGCCTGTGCATGGACGTTTGGACAGTAGGACCTATCAAAGCATTGTGACCAACCAAGTTCATCTCTTCATTGCAAGGAAACTTACAGCAAGACAAAGCACAATGCCACAAGGGCCAAAGACTCCTGGATTGGTTCCTGAAGTTTTTTAGCTTGCCTGGCACATTTCCCCAATCTTAGTTCTATAGAGCATGTCTGGGTAGAATGGACTGTTCAGAGCATTTCAGTACCTCCATATAATTTGTGGCAACTGCAAGAAGCTGTCCTGTTCTGTACTGTTCTGTCTAGTTCTGTCTAGTTCTGTCCTGTTCTATCCAAGATTCCTGCAGAATGATTTCAACACCTAGTGGAATCTGCTGCAGTGCTGAAGACCAAAAGATGTCCAACTACATCTGTGTGTCTAAACATGGACATTAATTGTGTATGTACAGTAAATATAGTGCAAACCTGTTTGGTTATGAAGGAAAAACAAAACTCACTGGTAGGCTGTTGTCTTGCAGAAGGTCTCCCAGTATCTCAACTAGCACAGGAAATGTGGGCCTTTCCTTGGGCTGGCCCTGCCAGCAGGCCAGCATGACCCCATATCTGCCAGTAGGGGGAGACAGAGACACAACGCTGTTTCAAATGGTAATCTTAGAATGGCTTATTTTATGTGTGACATGACAAAATATGCTGACATTTCAGGGGAGGCGTTGTCGGGTGCCCTCATCCTGGTGCCATCTTTCAGCCGTTTACAGAACTCCTCATCAATCTGAATCCCTGGGTAAGGTGAAGCTCCTGTAGGCCAAGATGTGCACCGTACTGTTATAACCAATGTCAAAGATGTCAAACACTAACCTTTAAACTTAGCGTAGCCTGGAGGCTAATGAATTGGAGAAGCATTAATCTGCAGTTTTCTTTGCCCTTTAACTTAATCCTGCAGGAGTGAGAATATAATCTACCCAGTGAGAAGATCTCCCACAGCAGTACACCAAAAGACCAGACATCACTCTGGCTGGTGTACACCTTGTCAAAGATGCTCTCGGGTGCCATCCACTTGAGAGGCAGTCTGGCCTGCAACAGCAAGTGCAGATCATAGTGTTTAAGCTTAACCATCTATTTCATATTCAGATTTTTCTCCACTGCTTGACATTTTTAAACTGGGTTGGGAAGAACCAATGAAGAGGATTATTTCAATAAAATAGTAATAATGATTTTCCTCACATTGCCTTTCCGTACGTAGTCTGGGTCCTTGTAGATGTCACGAGCCAGTCCAAAGTCACAAATCTTCACCACATTGTCTTCTGAAAGCAAAATGTTTCGAGCTGCCAAGTCCCGATGGATGCACTGCCAGGTAGAAATAAGCACGGTAAGACGTGTTTGCTTTGCTAACCTACACATTCTTTTTATTATTTATAGACGTCTGACTTGATATTTAACTTTATTGCTTGACATTTAGTTTTATTGAGCCACAGTGGTCAAGAGAGGGCATTTTTCACTAGTCACACAACGTTAGTAATTCTTATTACAGAACTGCAAATTACTGGTAGGTCTTGAAGCAAAGGTCAAAGCAAATGCTGTGATGTATTCTGTACCTTACGAGACGTCAGGAACTCCATCCCTCGTGCCACCTGGAAGCTGTAGCATATAAGATCTTCTATGGTAAGAGGAGTCTTCCAGAGGTCATCCACTTAGGAGAAAAAGAAATAGGAATAACAGGCAGATAGAAGTCGCACAATGAAAAAAAAGAAAACATCACTCAAACATAGCTTGATGAGTCATACTATAGGTCTGGGTTGGAACATCACAACTGAGAGAAATCAGAGCTGTGTGAACTTACATTTCCTCTCTGATGGGGGGCTCTTCTGACTTGTTTTGCAATGCATCTGGGGTTTGAAGGCAAGGCTTGAGGCACATGATGGGGATAAAGGCTTCCTGCCTCTCTGTTCCACCTGCCCAGCCTCCAGCATCTTCCTCACCTGGCTCTGGGTTTTAGGGGAGCAGTCCTGCAGCACAGTTGACCATTACAACACTGGCTTACTCAAGTACAGTAGTGTAGGGGGACTGTGTGTGTGTGTGTGTGTGTGTGTGTGTGTGTGTGTGAGTACAGTAGTGTAGGGGGACTGTGTGTGTGTGTGTGTGTGTGTGTGTGTGTGTGTGTGTGTGTGTGTGTGTACAGTAGTGTAGGGGGACTGTGTGTGTGTGTGTGTGTGTGTGTGTGTGTGTGTGTGTGTGTGTGTGTGTGTGTGTACAGTAGTGTAGGGGGACTGTGTGTGTGTGTGTGTGTGTGTGTGTGTGTGTGTGTGTGTGTGTGTGTGTGTGTGTGTGTGTGTGAGTTTTGCTCATGTTGCTTAACTGAAACAATAATACTGAATTATTGAATTTTCTGGACAACCAACTATGATAACAAAATTCTGCTATTTATTTATACTGAATTTATCTTTTTTATTATTTGAAAAAGTTATTCATACTTTTATTTCTTCAGGTTTAGACTACTGTAACAGTTATTATATATGTTTAGGACAGATTATGAGGTTGTTAGGTTACAGCTAGTCCAAAACATTGCTGCTTGAAAAAGAGAATATATTACACTTGTGCTAGCTTCACACTTGTGCTAGCCTCACACTAGCCTTTCTTCACCGACTCCCTGTGGATCTTAGAATATTTTTTTGGGTTTTTAGTAGTAGTTTATAAATCTTTGCATAGATCAACTCTGGCTTATTTAGTGGACCTACCAACAGCCTTTCTTCCTTTGAGATCCCTCCAGTCTGCAGAACTGCCTCAGCTGATGGTCCCCAAGTCGAGACTAAACCTTTATCAATATTCAAGTTAATTTATCTTGCCTCTAAGCTCATTTGTGTGTGTGTCAGGTCTGCTCTTGTGTGTGTGTGTCAGGTCTGCTCTTGTGTGTGTGTGTCAGGTCTGCTTGTGTGTGTGTGTGTCAGGTCTGCTCGTGTGTGTGTGTGTGTGTGTGTCAGGTCTGCTCATGTGTGTGTGTGTGCGTCATGTCTGCATTTGTGTGTGTGCGTCATGTCTGCATTTGTGTGTGTGCGTCATGTCTGCTCTTGTGTGTGTCAGGTCTGCTCTTTTGTGTGTGTGTGTCAGGTCTGCTCTTGTGTGTGTGTGTGTCAGGTCTGCTCTTGTGTGTGTGTGTGTCATGTCTGCTTGTGTGTGTGTGTGTCATGTCTGCATTTGTGTGTGTGTGTCAGGTCTGCTCTTGTGTGTGTGTGTCAGGTCTGCTCTTGTGTGTGTGTGTCAGGTCTGCTCTTGTGTGTGTGTGTGTGTCAGGTCTGTTCTTATGTGTGCGTGTCAGGTCTGTTCTTTTGTGTGTGTGTCAGGTCTGTTTGTGTGTGTGTATCAGGTCTGTTCTTTTGTGTGTGTCAGGTCTGCTCTTGTGTGTGTGTGTGTGTTAGGTCTGCTCTTGTGTGTGTGTGTGTGTGTCAGGTCTGCTCTTGTGTGTGTGTGTGTGTCAGGTCTGCTCTTGTGTGTGTCTGTGTCAGGTCTGCTCTTGTGTGTTTGTGTGTGTCAGGTCTGCTCTTGTGTGGGTGTGTGTGTGTGTGTGTGTCAGGTCTGCTCTTGTGTGTGTGTCAGGTCTGCTCTTGTGTGTGTATGTCAGGTCTGTTCTTTTGTGTGCGTGTCAGGTCTGTTCTTTTGTGTGCGTGTCAGGTCTGTTTGAGTGTGTGTGTCAGGTCTGCTCGTGTGTGTGTGTGTGTGTGTGTGTGTGTGTGTGTGTGTGTGTCATGTCTGCATTTGTGTGTGTGTGTGTGTGTCAGGTCTGCTCTTGTGTGAGTGTGTGTCAGGTCTGCTCTTGTGTGTGTGTGTGTGTCAGGTCTGCTCTTGTGTGTGTGTGTGTGTGTGTGTGTGTGTGTGTGTGTGTGTGTGTGTCAGGTCTGCTCTTGTGTGTGTGTGTGTCAGGTCTGCTCTTGTGTGTGTGTGTGTGTGTGTGTGTGTGTGTGTGTGTGTGTGTGTGTGTGTGTGTGTGTGTGTGTCAGGTCTGCTCTTGTGTGTGTGTGTGTCAGGTCTGCTCTTGTGTGTGTGTGTCAGGTCTGCTCTTCTGTGTGTGTCAGGTCTGCTCGTGTGTGTGTGTGTGTGTCAGGTCTGCTCTTGTGTGTGTGTGTGTTTGTGTGCGTGTCAGGTCTGCTCTTTTGTGTGTGTGTCAGGTCTGCTCTTTTGTGTGTGTGTCAGGTCTGCTCTGCCTCTACTTGTCTGTTTTTTTGTCCTAGCTCCACCTTGGTTTTTCGTAGCCTTGGTTTTCTTTCAGCCTAGTCACAACCTCGGTTATTGTTTTCAGCTGTTCCTTATTCCAAGGTGCTCATTAGCTCAGTATGTATATATACCTTGTTTTCTGTCATTCTGTCATGGCTCTTAACATATCCATGTTTGTTCCTATGTGTTTAGCTTATGGCTTATACTGTAATTGTTGTAGTTTCAGTTCTCCATGTAGTCTCTGTCTTTGATGTAGATTTGTGAGTGTTTTTGTTCATGGTGTCCCTTCATCTATGTACCTAGTTCTATATACTGTTAATGTTCAGTGTTGCTAAGTAACGTCACTCGTATTATTTACCAGTTCTCTTCATTAAACGTTACTTCCCCTTCATGCCCTCTGCATTGGCACGGCGACCGTGTCAAGTCCCAGCCTGGCTCTGTAGAGCCTAGCTATATATTTTTGGTCAATGTGTTCTTTTTAAATGTGCTTTAGTTAGGTGTCTGGCTGACAATGCTATAAAATTTCACTGTAGTGAATATAAATGTTGTAAAATACACAGCGGCATGAGTGCTGTTTGCCAGCATAGATTACACTGGTGACTCTTGGAGACTCTAGAGCAGGGGTGGGCAATTAATTTTTACAGGGGGCCACATGAGAAACCTGAATTGTCTCAGAGGGCCACACAAACAATAATGATGTCATCAAATCAAATCAAATCAAATTTTATTTATATAGCGCTTTTTACAACAGTTGTTGTCACAAAGCAGCTTTACAAGTGCCGAGTCCTAGCCCCCAGTGAGCAAGCCAAAGGCGACAGTGGCAAGGAAAAACTCCCTAGTTTTTGCATGAGGAAGAAACCTTGAGAGGAACCAAGACTCAGGGGGGGAGCCCATCCTCCTCTGGCCGGAGGGGCGTCATCACAGTGGCTCCGCCCACCTCACGCAAACTTTATACTTGCCGCGTCACATTCTGTGCAGTGTTCTCCGAAACGATGTGTGTTGGTATAAAGAAACACCCCTCAAAAACAGGGGAAGGAACATTTACCTGACCAATTTTAATGTTGCTTTTTGTTTCAGATTTGAAAAGTGCTGGAATTTAGGCTAAATACTTGAAAATGTTTGAAATTGTAACTACTTCGTTTCACAACAAATAGCTGTCTGAATGAACAGTTTTCTTGTATTACGTTAACAAATACGAGCCTCTTGTAATTCCAGGACGAAACATGAGAGAACGTGAAGACGTTAAGATTGGGCGTTTTGAAAATAAACAACAATTTAAAAAAGCGAATTATTTCGGATCATTTCGAATATATGTATAAATATTTAACTTAATTAAGTTTAACGTGCTGGGAAATATTGAAATGGACCTTGAAAGTGCCGTACAAGTGTTTGAATTCCACCTTATAAAGGTGTATGAACCCTGCAAACATGACTGTTCATTGCGCTGAAGCGCGCGCGAAGTTACAAAATTCGAGAGGTGCACGACCTTGCGAATCAACAGCGTGTGAGGCCCTCCGCCACCGCGATTACATAATTTTCGCCGCGCAGACCCAAGTATAAACCTGGCTTAAACCTAGCTTTAAAGCACTTCTATGGCACTTTCAAGGTCCATTTCAATATTTCCCAGCTGACTCAGGTTCTCTCTAAGCTCGGTTTCTGGAACGGAAAACCTAAGCTTTCGTTAACTCTGAGTTTACTTACCCGCTTTCTGGAATACCCCCCTGTTCAGTCAGCTATTTGTTGTGACTCGAAATACAGTTACAATTTCAAGCATTTTCAAGTACTTTAGCCTAAATTCCAGCACTTTTCAAACCTGGAACACAATTCACAATTAAAATTCGTCATGTAAATTTTCCGCCGTTTGCGGAGGTCGCGCGAGAAAGTATAAATTCAGCCTTAACTTGTCGCTGATCACCTACAGTGTTTCTCGCACAGCTCACACACACACACGCAGGTACGTCCACACGGAATTAACACAAACGTAGCGCTTTCAAAATAAAAGCGTCACAGTTGTATTGCACGCACGACATAGATATTTGTTTCATTTATGATTGGCCTCTCGCGGGCCGGACAGGGACGCACAACGGGCCGGATGTGGCCCACGGGCCATAGTTTGCCCAGGTCTGCTCTAGAGTGAGACTCTAGAATGACAGTTCTAGGGTTAAGATTAGTGTGTGTTCTCTTACCCAGAGTTCTAGGGTTAAGATTAGTGTGTCTTCTCTTACCCTGTATGGTAAGAAGAATTCCCTCTTAGCCCGCAGGTAGTTGGACAGATTCCCATATTTGCAATATTCCACCACAACCATGAGAGGACCTGAAAAATTAAAAGAGTCATGTGGAAGGTAAAGATAAGTTTTTTAAATGTGATAAAAAAAATTAAGTATATTTCTGAAGTTATGTCCACATAACAACTATACTAACCATTGGTTTTGGTACAAGCCCCAAGTAGATTTACCACATTAAGATGGTTCCCAATGTGAATGAGGATTTTTAACTCAGACATGAGGGCCTTGTGTTCGCTGGCTGTGGCTCCTTCTGTGATCCACACAAATACACACGCGCACACAAATACACACACACACACACACACACACATATATATACACACACACACACACACATACACACACACACATGCAAACATACGCACACACACAAAAACACGCAAACACACGCACATCACACACACAAACACACTTTCTTTTTATACCAGCATCTTTATACAGCACCACCATTTATACAGTGTATATAACAATAAATAAATGTAATTAAAGCTCTAACCTTTGAGCATTTTGACAGCAACAGTGCCTAAACTGCTTTTCTTGTCAGTTCCATAGATGGAGGCCTCCATCACCTTTCCAAAAGCACCATGACCAAGCACCTTCCCTGCAAGAAAAATCACAGTGATATATTGATATTATCTATTTTATTTTGCTTCAGCTGTAAGTGCAATAAATGTACCACTACCGTCTGAGGGACTCGGGCTGTACCAACACTGTCAGTGTTTATGTCCAGTGTTCTCCCTGCACTAAAGTCCTTAGGGTTCATTCTTACTCCATGGCGTACCAAGCTGTAGACGGTCACGTGAGATCTCCCACTGGCTCGAGTCATATGGAAGATACTCGCACTGCTCCTCCAGAGACACCTCCCCTGGGTCCATGATAATGGACAGGTAGTTCGTCTTGATGTCAGCTGGGTTCACCTGTGAGACAACATTAGCAACAGCCGCATGGTTAGATACATGGTAACCTTCACAGGCACTTCATCTTCATCTATCTTCAACTCCTCCCTCATCCAAGCCTCGGTCCCCACCTGTCTGAAGACTGCCACCATCATCCTGGTGCCCAAGAGCTCTGCAGTGACAGGTCTGAATGACTACCGGCCTGTAGCCCTCACGCCGATAGTCACCAAATGCTTAAAGAGACTGGTTATGACCCACATCAAAGCCACCATTGACGTCACTGGGGACCCACACCAGTACGCCTACAGAACAAACCAATCCACAGAGGACACCATCTCCTCTGTGGTCCACACACCCTCACCCACCTGGAGCAGAGGGATTACTATGTCCGTTTGCTCTTTGTGGACTTCACATACGCCTTCAACACCATGATTCCACAGACCCTGGTCAACAAACTCTACACACTTGGACTGAGCTCTTCACTCTGCAACTGGGTCCTGGACTTCCTCACCAACAGGCCACAGTCTGTGAGGATCCACAACATCTCCTCCTCCACCATCACCCTCAGCACAGGCTCCCCTCAGGGCTGCGTGTTGAGCCCCCTCCTGTTCACGCTGCTCACACATGACTGCTCAGCCATTCATCCGGGCTGTTATATTGTGAAGTTTGCAGATGACACGGCAGTGATTGGACGCATCACAAACAATGATGAGTCCGGCTACAGGCAGGAGGTGGAACACCTGGAGGGTTGGAGCAGACAGAACAACCTCTGCATCAACGTGAAGAAGATGAAGGAGATGATTGTGGACTTCAGAAGGGGTGAACTGACCCACTCCCCTCTGCATGTTGGAGGACCTGCTGTGGAAGTGGTTTCCAGCTACAGGTATTTGGGTGTGGACCTGGGTAACAACCTCAGCTGGAGCAACAACATGTACAGTCTGGTCAGGAAAGCTCATCAGCGGCTCTACGTCTTCAGGCAGCTGAGACGAGCTGGACTCGGGAGCTCAGTTCTCATCTCCTTCTACAGATGTGTGGTGGAGAGCGTACTGTGCTCCACCATCAACGTGTGGCATGGAAGCTGCTCGGCTGCAGACAGGAAAGCTCTGCAGAGGGTGGTGAAGGCTGCACAGAGGACTGTTGAAGTCAGCCTCCCCACCACCACAGACATCTACACCTCCAGATGCAGGAGGAGGGCCGCCTGCATCATGAAGGACCCCACCCACCCAGCACACTCACTGTTTGTCCCGCTCCCCTCAGGCAGGAGGCTGCGGAGCATTAAGTGCAGAACTTCCCGTCTGAGGAACAGCTTCATCCCGGAAGCTGTCAGACTCACAAACTCTAAATGAGAACCAGCACTCAGTTGGTCTCTCTGACAATCTGCACTTTACACAAGGATACTTTACCCACAGTCACTTTTTTTTGTGCTCAGATTTATTTGTTATAGATTTATTTTTTACTCTACTATTTTATTTGTATCTTATTTATTTCTTTATTCTATTCTATTTTTATAATATTGCTGCTATTGGGGTAAAAATTGGGACCCTGGGTTCTAAATTTCGTTCCTCATGTACCACATGTAATGTGAATGACAATAAAGTCTCCTTGAATCCTTCTTGCAGAATTGCTCATTAGGATTTCTGAAATAGCAATCATCTGACAGCTCATCTGAAACACTGATTTTTTTGCCTGAGGTATAGAATCACTACCAGTGAATGCAATAATATTTTAACTCTGTAAACTTAATACTTAATACTCAAGTATTTTTGAATATGATGCCACAAGCTTGGCACACCTGTCTTTAGGCAGTTTTGCTCATTCTTCTTTGCAGTACCTCTGAAGCTCTGAATCAGGTTGGACGGGAGACGTCTGTGCACAGCCATTTTCAGATCTGTCCAGAGATGTTAGATCAGATTCAAGTCTGGGCTCTGGCTGGTCCACTCCAGGACATTCACAGAGTGGTCCTGAAGCCACTCCTTTGAGATCTTGGCTGTGTGCTTCGGGTCGTTGTCCTGCTGAAAAATGAACCGTCGCCCCAGTCTGAGGTCGAGCGCTCTGGAGCAGGTTTTCATCCAGGATGTCTCTGTACATTGCTGCGTTCATCTTTCCCTCTATCCTGACTAGTCTGCCAGATCCTGCTGCTGAAAAACATCCCCATAGCATGATGCTGCCACCACCATGCTTGACTATAGGGATGGTATTGGCCTCGTGATGAGCAGTGCCTGGTTTCCTCCAAACATGACGCCTGGCATTCACACCAAAGAGTTCAATCTTGGACTCTCAGACCATGAGAAACAAAACTCTCTGGTCTGATGAGACATTCAGGCGCCTTTTGGCAAATTCTAGACGGGCTGCCTTGTGCCTTTTATTAAGAAGTGGCTTTCACCTGGCCACTGTGCCAAACAAGCCTGACTGGTGGATTGCTGCAGAGATGGTTGTCCTTCTGCAAGGTTCTCCTCTCCACGGAGGAACGCTGGAGCTCTGACAAAGTGACCATCAGGTTCTTGGTCACCTCCCTGACCAAGGCCCTTCTCCCCCGATTGCTCAATTTAGATGGCCAGCCAGCTCTAGGAAGAGTCCTGGTGGTTCCAAACTTCTTCCATTTACGAATGATGGAGGCCACTGTGCTCATTGGGACCTTCAAAGCAGCAGAAATTTTTCTGTATCCTTCCCCAGATTTGTGCCTTGAGCGAAATCTTGGCAAGGACTTTTACTTTCTGAACCTCGAATGCCCACCTCTGGTGAGGTCACATACTGATGTTGGATGAGAAGGTCTGGCTCTCAGTCTCCGCTCTAATTCATCCCAAAGGTGTTCTATCAGGTTGAGGTGCAGGCCAGTCAAGTTCATCCACACCAGACTCTGCCATTCATGTCTTTATGGACCGTGCTTTGTGCACAGTCATGTTGGAAGAGGAAGGGACCAGCTCCAAACTGTTCCCACAAAGTTGGGTGCATGGAATTGTCCAAAATGTCTTGGTATGCTGAAGCATTCAGAGTTCCTTTCACTGGAACTAAGGCTCTTGAAAAACAACTCCACACCATAATCCCCCTCCACCAAAATTTACACTTGGCACAATGCAGTCAGATAAGTACTGTTCCCCTGGCAACCAACCGCCAAACCTAGACTCGTCCATCAGATATTTAGGAGCGAGGACATTTCACTGTATTTGTTGCACAGGTGGCATCAGTGTTAATTTTGACAGCAATTTTTGATTTAGTTTTAGTCTTAGTCTTTTGACTAAAATGTCATTTAGTTTTAGTCATAATTTAGTCTTTGGATTTGTTTTAGTCTTAGTCAAATTTTTGTCGACTAATTATCATTAGAATTTAGTCGACTAATTATTCAAAGAATTTAGTTGACTAAAATATATATAGTGTAATAGTCATTATATACTCTTGCACAAAATGAAACATTTATTAACCAGTTACAGAATATTATTGTTTGTATTTGCAATATATACAAAAACAAATTTCCAAACAACTTTTTTGACCTGAACTTATAGTTATTGAGCATAACAATAATAAACCATTGATGACCAGTAGGTCCGATCTACCTGAAAAGCATATGTAGTTTATGAACAATGCATATTACATTGTATATAAAACTGGGTGCCGTAAAAACAACAATGTCATAGACCGCTGATATCATTTCATTTGTCGTATTTTTCCCGACATCATTGTCACACATGGTTTACACACCGTGTCTTTTTCTCAAAGTCAAAGGAGAAATGTGTCCATATATCGCCGCTCATCTTTCTCCCTGCTGACATTGTCGAGTTAACGTCGAGTTGAATTTCATGAGTGGCCACAGTTCACAGGCTGGTATGGTCTTCCCGGGTTCTGTGCGATGTGAAGACGTTAGTTCTGATTGGACGGTTACCCGGTTTGTCCCGCCTATCCGTGTACGCTAAAGTAGTTACAGCTGGATCTCTTCTTAACTTATCCCTACCTTTCACTAAACTAAATCAGGTCTGATTAGATGTCGTCGCTGGCCAATATTTTCGTCTCGTTTTTACTCGTTGACGAAAATGTCCATTAATTTCGTCATCGTTTTTATCCCTTCGCATAGTTTTTTATTTAGTTATCGTCTCGTTTTCGTCGTGAAAAAAGGTTCGTTGACGAAAACTATGACGAAAATTATTCGTCAACGAAATTAACACTGGGTGGCATTCTATCACAGTTCCACACTGGAATTCACTGAGCTCCTGAAAGTGACTCATTCTTTCACAAATTATTGTAAAAACAGTCTGTATGCCTACGTGCTTAATTTTATACACCTGTGACCATGGAAGTGATTGGAACACCTGATTCTGATCATTTGGATGGGTGAGTAAATACTTTTGGCAATATAGTGTATCTAATTCTTTCCCTTTCCTTGCATCTGCCCTTTTGTATTTTTGCCTGGTTTCTGTAATTTCTGGATAAACGTGACCTGGACCATTGTTGACATTGAGATTGGCTCACGTGTTTTTCCCTGGTGTTTCCCCGGGCGCTATTCATCAATAAACCCTATTGGTTTATTGGTTTGCATTTGACTGTGTGTAATTATGTACACACCCTCACATTAAATTATAACTTGGTTGACTGTGACCCATGTGAAAACACAGGAATGGAATATGGAGCAGGAAGTTAAGATACAAATGTGCACAAGAGATCAAAGCAAGTACTTGGCACTGACCCGCCTGACATTGCAGAAGATGAGAATGAGGAGCAGCCAGAAGAAGATGGCGATGACTCCTGTGCCAATGAGGATCACGATCTCCACATTTGTGTTGTCATCAGAGCCTTGTGAAGGAAAGGAGATATTTGTGTTACTATTTGTTATTGTAATAGAATACATCCAATAGAGAACACCCATAGATCTGGTAGGAAATTATAACAAGTTCCTAGTACTTTAAACATTTATTCAGTGCTGTTACCTTTCCTAATTAACCCATTGTTTTTATTACAAAAATATGTACTGATTGTAGTCACTGATGCTATTTAAATTCTAGTTGCAAGTTGCAATATATACTGCTCAAAAAAATAAAGGGAACACAAACACAAAGTAACTCCAAGTCAACCACACTTCTGTGAAACCAACCTGCTCAGTTAGGAAGCAACACTGATTGTGAATGAATTTCGCCTGCTGTTGTGCAAATTAGCAAGACATCCCCTATAAAGGAGGTTCTGCAGGTGGAGACCACAGACCTTTCCTTTGTTCTCATCCTTTCTGGCTGCTGTTTTGGTCACATTGGCATTTTGTCAGTTCTCTCACCATAGAAGTAGCAGGTTTACAACACACCGAAGTTGCTCAGGTAGTGCAGGTCATCCAGGATGGCACATCAATGCGAGCTGTGGCAAGAAGGTTTGGCCAGGAGACAGGCCAGTACACCAGGAGACGTGGAGGGGGCCGTAGGAGGGCAACAACCCAGCAGCAGGACCACTACCTCCTCCTTTGTGCAAGGAGGAACAGGAGGAGCAGTGCCAGAGCCCTGCAAAATGACCTCCGGCCAATATTATCTATATTTCTGCTCAAACTATCAGAAACAGACTCCATGAAGGCCCGACATCTACAAGTGGGGCTTGTGCTTGCAGCCCAACAATGTGCAGGGCAATTGGCACTTGCCAGAGAACACCAAGATTGGCAAATTAGCCATTGGCACCATGTGCTCTTCACATATGAGAGCAGATTCACACTGAGCACATGACAGAGTCTTCCTTCTGATGTATGACAATGCTAGGTCTCCTGTGGTTGTGTGTCAGTGATTCCTGCATGATGAAGGCACTGATGCAGATTCTAGTCAACTATAGACCAATTTCTAATCTCCCATTTATCTCTAAAATTCTAGAAAAAGCAGTTTACAATCAGTTAAACCATTATCTCCAATCAAATAGTATCCATGAAAAGTTCCAATCAGGATTTAGACCAAACCACAGCACTGAAACAGCTTTACTCAGGGTAGTGAATGATTTACTAATAGGCTCATCTCGTTCCTTATACTGTTAGATCTTAGCGCAGCTTTTGATACTGTAGACCACAACATTTTGCTGGATCGACTAGAAAACACAGTGGGTATTAAAGGAGTTGCACTCTCATGGTTTAGATCATATCTGACCGACTGCTTCCAATGTGTAAGTGTTAATAATAAAACATCTAAATCTGTTCAGGTTAAATATGGTGTCCCACAAGGGACAGTCCTAGGACCACTTCTATTTACACTTTACATGTTACCCTTAAGCGAGATTATGCATAAGCACAACATCGGTTTCCACTCCTACGCAGACGACACTCAGCTATATTTATCGGCTAAACCCGATGATTTAGGTGCAAACAGTAAAATCGAGAAGTGTGTAGAAGAGATAAAACATTGGATGGCGTGTAACTTTCTAGCACTAAATCCAGATAAAACAGAGCTAATAATAGTTGGGTCTAGGGCAGTGAGAGACAAGATACGTAATGTAGCATTGAATCTACATTCCTTTACTATAACCCCCAGCGCAGAGGTAAAGAACTTAGGTGTCACAATAGACCCAGATCTCTCGTTCGATACACACATTAATAATATAACTAGGGTAGCGTTCTTTCACTTACGCAATATTGCTAAAATTAGAAATATATTAAATACTAGTGATGCGGAAAAGCTAATCCATGCATTCATATCCTCTCGCCTAGATTATTGCAATAGTCTTCTAGCTGGATGTTCTGGTAAATCGATAAACAAACTCCAGCTTGTTCAGAACACAGCAGCGCAAGTTTTAACGAAAACTAAAAAATTAGATCACATTAGTCCCGTACTATCATCATTACATTGGCTGCCAGTTAGATTCCGTATTGACTATAAAATACTTTTATTAACATATAAAACACTGCATGGCTTAGCTCCAGAGTATCTTAGTGAACTTATTGATCATTACAATCCAGCACGTTCACTTCGTTCACAGGACGCAGGCTTATTAACTGTTCCTAGGATCAAAAAGATCACAGCAGGTGGGAGAGCCTTTTCTTTTAAAGCTCCACAACTGTGGAATAATCTTCCTGCCCTTATTCGGGACTCAGACACAGTCTCAATGTTTAAAACTCAACTAAAGACTTATCTGTTTAGTTTGGCCTTTGAATAATCTGTTACATATTTACCACATCACATATCTTTCTTCTCCGAGGTTCACCTGGGGAGTAACACTGCAGTCGGAGCCTACAATACTAGTGTCATCGCTCCGACACGGAATGAAAACCTGGCGTTCATCATAAGACATTTACATTGACAATATCAACACCCAGAACTTTCATTCTAGTTACCTTATACTTAGCCTGATTGTGTGATTTATTTGTAACTTGTGTATTAATCTGTATAATTTGTTTTTGTATAATTTGTGTGTTAACGGGCCGCCCAATGGAGGATGGGTTCCCTTTTGAGTCTTGGTCCTCCCAAGGTTTCTTCCTATTCCCCACCATCTAGGGAGTTTTTCCTTGCCACTGTCACCTTTGGCTTGCTCATTAGGGATTTGGACCCATAGTATTGTTAACCTTTTAAATCCTGTAAAGCGCTTTGTGACAACATGTGTTGTGAAAAGCGCTATATAAATATATTTGATTTGATCTGCTGCTAATGACTGGCCTGCTCGTACCCCAGACACGAACATTCGCTGCCTCATCAGGAGCATGCCCAGGTGCAAAGTGTGTAGACAAACGCAAACACACTTTGCACCAGGTCAGGCAGGATTTTGAACTTACCCTGCAGGGTCAGGTTCAGTCTGTCCAAGTGACCCAGCATGTCAACCAAAAAGGCCAGATCAGGGGTCACCAACCTTTTTGAAACTGGGAGCTACTTCTTGGATACCAATTATTGCGGAGGGCTACCAGATTAATACGCATCCATCGAACGAAAAGTTGTTGGGGGGTGGGTTGGTGCGTGTGCGAGTGTCAATTGCTAGCAACCGCGGACAATCTATAATAGTAGCAAAAACATAAACGATGCAGCGCTTTGGTGCGTGGCGCTATAGTGAGCTATTTTTTAAAACAAGCCCGCGGGCGACTCGTTGGTGACCCCTGGGCCAGATCCATAATTCACTTGGGGTCCTAGAGCTCAGGGTAGTTCTTGTCCTTCTCTTCCATTAACAGTTTCACAACATCCAAAAGCTCAAAGAAGTGATAAAGTACCTTGCCTTTTGACAGCCACCTCACAGTGGAGTGCAGCGGCAGCTCACCTGGAAGCCCTTGGTCCAGCTCAGCGATGAGATTCTTGCCTGTGGTTAAGCGCATGTGTGCGGATGTAGTTGACGATCACAGGCTTTATTACGTTGTCTAAATTCAATGATTTAGACACGAGTGTTGCTCCCCGTGGATGATGCAGTGGGAATTCCAAACTCTGGAAATGTTTGGTCAGCTTTGTGCAGCTCGTTCACAGATACGATCATGGCTGGCGCTCCATCTGTGGCTACTGCAATGAGTGTCGGTATGGAAAGATTTGCTTTTGCAAATGCAGCCATCATTGTTTCCTTCACATCTATACCCACAGGTTCTTTCCAGGAGTTCTTCCCTGATCTCACAATCATTTGACACATACCGTGAAAATATTGCCAACTGAGGCTTGTCTTGTACGTTACAACTATAATCCAATGCGACACTAAAATACTTACATGCTTGAATCACAGTGCATTTTTTCCCTGCCATTTTGAGAGTAAACTTGAACAAATTGTTTTCTGAAATGACCTTATCCTCACTGGGAAGCTTGGTGGTGTTTTCATCCCATGCACATGCGCTTTTGACAAAAATACCGGGGTGAACTCAAGCTAAGCGAATAGCACATAAAAAAAAAACCATAAACACAAACGTGGATATAAACT
The DNA here is from genome assembly GCF_052324685.1 of Brachyhypopomus gauderio. NCBI lineage: Eukaryota > Metazoa > Chordata > Actinopteri > Gymnotiformes > Hypopomidae > Brachyhypopomus > Brachyhypopomus gauderio. Next base: position 22,510,470 of record NC_135221.1, on the reverse strand, counting down.
TAAGGATCTGGAAGGCCCCTAAAGCACGGCAGGGTTGGCTAATGTGAGTGTTCCCAACCGGGTCCAGGCGTGATCTGCTTCAGGACCTTGGCACGGTTGGAGGAGGTGGGCACACACTACGAGCTCTTTTATGTATGCAACTGTTGTTATCAACACTCGTTACAACGCCACTGACCTGCGCTCACCTTTAGGAAGAGGAGAACAGACAGTGTCAGAAGCTCCTTCAGTCGTGTGCGGTGCCTTTGCTGCACCTCGTATGTGGTTTATTCCAAACGTGTGACAGAAGACCGCGTCTCACCAACGAGACTCAAATCACAGTCACAATATCACAGACACTTCATGCCGCTAGTCTCCCGATCTAGTATTGGTCAGGGTATCTTGTTTCCCCCCCAGTAATTTGTGCTCAGACTTCTCAAATAATGTGTTAGGTTGGGTGGTGTGAGTTGTGTCCAGAGCTGGCATGCCCTATTCACTCACTAAAGCTGCGTAGGGACCTGCAAAGTAAGGAAGGCCTCTTGTATCTGCCTCGTGACATAAGAAGAAGAAACAAATCTAAAAGCGAAGTTTAGTGAAACTTAGTGAGACCCAAAAGTTGAAATTAAACCTTCAACACTGCCTGTCCACCACACTAAATGGACTACAGCCGATGAATTTGCTGGTGCCAAAGAACATCACTCAAAAGGAAACCTCTGCTGCCCAAAGGTGTGGCCTCTTATAACGGGTCTGAGTGACTTCATCATCACCTTCTGCTTCTTCCTCTTCCTCCCATGCAGCACAACATAATGTTAGTATAGTGAATCCAGTTACAATGCAACAAAACAAAAACATGTAGGTTTTGTATATAATTATCCTATTCTGAGTCAAATTTAGAACAGCCAATCAAAACATTCCCTCACGACAGACCGTTGATGCCAATTCAACTTGCACAACTGGCCAAAACAGTACTGATGGGGACCAACTAGATGGTGCGGAACACACCACACTGAATATAGACATCAGTCCATTACTAATGTCGGGTCAGTGTGTCCTTAGTCTAACATATGATCTCTTCCACTCACTCTGAAAGCACTGTGTTGTTCTCACCTCTGTGTTGTTCTTCCTTGGCCACTATATGTCTAATTTGTAGGTTAGTTATTAGTATGACGGAGAAGATTTCGCTTTTAGAGGAGCGCATCCGGGCTTTAGAAAGTCCTAGAGAGTTTGTAGCAGCTAGCGTAGCGGCTAGCGCAGCTAGCGTAGCAGGCCCGGGTTGCACAGCTGTAGCTAGCGAGCCCTCAGCTCCGGCATTAGAGCCCTCGCAGCGGGGCGAATGGGTGACGTCTCGGCGGCATAACCGTAGGGCTGAGCACCGTCCTTCTCAGGTTCCCGTGTCAAACAGGTTTGCCCCACTCAGTAATACACCGACTGAGCGACCTGTTAAAAGAGCTCTGGTGATAGGAGATTCACAGCTCAGACACGTGAATGTAGTGACTAGTTTAGAGACACCAGCGGCCATAGTCAAGTGTATCCCGGGGGCTAGAGCGCCTGACATCAGGGCTAATCTTAAGGTGCTGGCTAAACGTAAATATTCTAAGATAGTTATACACGTCGGCACCAATGATGTGGGATTGAGACAGTCTGAGATCACCAAGGATAATGTTAAAGAGGTGTGCGAGTTAGCGGGGACGATGTCAGATGCCGTAATATGCTCTGGTCCCATTCCAGTTCGGCGTGGCGCTGAAACCTACAGCAGGTTATGGGTGTTACACCGCTGGATGTCTAAATGGTGCTCAGATAACAAAGTGGGTTATATAGATAATTGGACACGTTTTGAGGGCAGGCCTGGCCTTTTGAAGCGAGACGGCATTCACCCCTCTTGGGAGGGTGCTGCTCTCATTTCTCGTAGCATATCTGCTAGGCTTAATAGTGGTAGTGTAGGTGTAGTTAATGGGGATTGACAAACCAGAGCCGAGGCCAGGCAGCAGACAAACAGGCTAAACCGACTGTCTGCGAGCTGCAAAGAGACGTCACCTAGGTCACACCAGATTGAAACTGTGTCTGTTCCTCGAGTACCAAAAAATAATTCTCGTAAAGTTAGTAGACAAAATTTAATCAATGTTAAATTCAACTATGCTCCCTCAGAGAGCAGTTTAAATCTGAAACTAGGACTACTAAATATTAGATCCCTGTCATCTAAAGCATTGCTTGTTAATGAAATGATTACCGATCATGATCTATGCATGCTTTGCTTGACGGAAACCTGGACCCGACCAGACGACTATATGGCCCTAAATGAAGCTTCTCCCTCTGGCTATAGATATGTCCATAACCCCCGTCCAAATGGTCGAGGAGGTGGGGTCGCCACAATATATGACTCTGATATAGGCATTTCTCAAAAATTTGGCTTCAAGTTTAATTCTTTTGAACACCTCATCCTCACTGTATCAAATGTTTCAAATTTAACAAGCAACAAAGTGTCACAGTCGTTTATGTTAATTACTATTTACCGCCCCCCTGGTTCATACTCTGAGTTCTTGCAGGAGTTTTCAGACTTCCTGTCTCATGTAGTGCTATCAGCCGATAAGGTGATTATAGTGGGTGATTTTAATATCCATTTTGAAAATCTGTGTGACTCTTTTAGCATTCATTTTCAAGCAATTCTTGATTCAATGGGTATCACTCAGAATGTGGTGGGTCCTACGCATAACTGTAGTCATACTTTAGACTTGGTCTTGTCATTTGGTATTGACATATCCAGTTTAGCAATTCTTCCTCAGAGTGAGGCTGTTTCTGACCACAGCCTCATAACGTACGAGTTGTGTTTAACTGACTGTGTTCATCGGCCACCCCGCTATCAAATTAAACGAGCTATAACACCCAGCACCATAGCCGCGCTCACTGATATTTTACCGGGTCTGACAAACACTGATCCACTTGTAGCTCCGGAAGGACTAGAGCGTTTCACCGAGCACGTCGAGACTTCCCTTCGTACAGCTTTAGACAAAGTTGCACCACTACGATATAAGAGAGCCACGGAGAGAAGAATAGCGCCATGGTACAATGAGCACACGCGTAGCCTCAAACGAGCCGCGCGGATCCTGGATCCTGGATTTCTCTCCGTAAATGGCGAAATATGAAGTTAGAAGTGTATAGACTATCATGGAAAAGCAGCCTTATTGAATATAAGCATGCCCTCTATACGGCAAAGTCCTTATACTTATCGGCCTTAATAGAAAAACATAAAAACAATTCAGGACTCCTTTTTAAAACTGTTTCCAGCCTTACGAGGAGTCATGAACAAAACAATTCTCTTATTCCACTAGAGTGTAGCAGTAACAATTTTATGAAATTCTTTAATGATAAGATTGATAAAATTAGGGAAAACATTAGTAGTGCTATCTCAGAGCCTGTCAACATGCCAATGCACCTTGACAGCTGTCTGGTCAGCTCTGATGCCCTGTTAGAGTCCTTCTCCCCAATTGGTCGTGAGGAGCTTATTTCACTGGTGAAATCTGCTAAACCCTCCACATGCATACTAGATGCTGTACCAACCCATCTACTTAAAGAATTACTGCACAGCAATGTAGAACCGTTGCTTACTATAATAAACTATTCTCTGAGCCTGGGCTACGTTCCCAGTTCATGTAAACTTGCAGTCATCAAGCCGCTAATTAAAAAACCTGGTCTTAACCCCCAAGACCTGTCCAACTATAGGCCAATTTCTAATCTGTCATTCATATCCAAAATTTTAGAGAAAGTAGTTTCTTCACAACTCTCTTCCTTCTTACAGACAGAACATGTCTTAGAGTTATTTCAGTCTGGATTTAGAGCTCATCACAGCACTGAAACAGCACTAACTAAAGTACTGAATGATCTCTTAATATCCTCTGATAAAGGACACATTTTGTTTCTCATACTGCTAGACCTCAGTGCTGCTTTTGACACCATTGATCATAATATTCTACTTAATAGACTGGAGACACTCATTGGCATAAGAGGTCAAGCACTCTCCTGGTTCAGGTCCTACCTGACAGATCGTTACCAATTTGTGCTAGTAAATAACGAATGTTCTGAGCATTCTAAAGTAAAGTATGGTGTCCCACAAGGATCTGTACTGGGCCCCATATTATTCTCATTATATATGTGTCACGGTACGGCGGCCCCCTACTGGTCGCCCCCGTCTACAGCAGCAGCTTGTCCTGTGGGTGTGGCGTTGTGTTCGTCCCTCAGGTGGGCGGAGCCCGCGATCCGTCTCACCTGAGGGTCGTTTGTTCGTCTATATATGTCTTGTCTTTGTACCAGTTGACTGCTGGTTATTATATCCTTAATTCGGATCAGTTCACGGGTTTTGGTTTGCGCACTTTACATATTAAACCATCCTATTTCCCTGAGACTTGGCGTGATCGCTTCCATTTATTTTCGCTCACCCTGCCCGTCACAGAATAACCAGCCACCTTCGGAAGCCGCCAGTCTCCTTTACTTTTTCCTTCGTTCGTGGTCATGTCTCGTGGTAAGTGTTTGTCTGCGTGGTGTTTTGTTTGAAGAGCTCCGCCGTGCTTTTGTGTTGTGTGTGTGTGTGTGTAGCACGGCGAGGACCAGGGCAGTCTGCCCTGAGACAGCTCTTCATGTCCGTTGTTTGTGTGTCTGAAGAGTTTCGCCGTGCGTTTGTTTTGTGTGTTGCACGGCGAGGACCAGGGCGTCTTCCCTGTTATACTCTTCATGTTTTGTGTGGGTGAAGTGTACGTGTGAATGGGCGTGTGGACCAGTGTGCGTGCTCGTGGTGTTATATGTTTAGTGTTTCGTGTGTGACGCGGGTGCCGCTCGTCACTGTCGCCTCGCTCCCCTGTCGTCTTGTGTTTTGTGTGGGGGAGCGACTGCGAACCTGAGCGGCACGTCACAAAATTAAACCGAGTGCGCATGTAGGAGTCCCGTTCGTTCATTGTTTGTACACTGTTTTTTGTTTGTCTAGTCTTTGCGTGTGTGTTGTTCTCGCGTGCCCGTGATATGTTTAATGTAATTCCACACATGCTCCTCCCCCTTGAGTGTGTGTGTGTGGGGGTGGACCAGTGATGGTCCCGTGCTACGGGGAGTGGCACGGAGGGCGTCGCTCCTAAGGGAGGCCCTGACCAGGGATTCGAGGGTGTTCTCCGGAGCCGGTAGGGGCCCCTCTCCTGATGCATCAGGTGAGTTGTTTGGTGTCCCCTCCTGCTGAGATGGAGACCCCTCCCCCCGGATGCGGGGTGCCGAGATGGTCAGGGTAAGTGCGCGTATGTGTTTTGTGTTGGTGTGTGTGGGTGTGTATGTGCTTTTTGTGTTTTATGTGCAGGTGCTTCTCCCTGGCGGTGGATCGTGGCAGTCCTGGACCTTGTGGGGGTCTCCAGCTGGCAGGAGCCCCCTTATGTTGTAGGGTGACCGGAGCCCGGTCGGAAAGAGCCCCTCCCTAGAGGGCTGGGGCCCCCGGATGTTTGGGGACGATAGGGCTCTGGTCCGAAGAGCTCCTGCTGAGGATGGAGATCCTCCCTCCTGCTCGGGGTGACCAGGAGGCCCTTGGGGGCTGTTCCCCAGCCCGCGATAAGGGTGCTCTGGGCCTCGGTCTCTGGCGCTCCTGGGTTTGGTGGAGGAGTCCACCTCGTAAAGTCAGGCTCCGGCTGGGGCTGACTCCCCAGGAGGCTGGGGTGGCCCCTAGCAGAAGGCAGGGGCCAGCTCCGGGAGGAGGTAGGTCCAGGAGGTGACTTAGCCACGCCCCAGGGAGGTAACCTGCACACATACACCCCGGACGGACACGGAGCCGTGGCCTGCCGTCCTCGCACCTGTGGGGCTATGCGGCTTAAGGCCGGTTAGGGCGTGAGGGCCCTGTGACCGACCGGGGCGTGGTTTTGTCTTGTGGACGGCCCAGTCGGTCCAGGGTCCCGCCCAGGTAGGTGAGCTAACCTGTGTTTGTTTTGTGTTTCAGCTTCGGGACTACAGGGGGTGTGTCCCTTGTCCCTGCCTGCCTGCCCCTTTGTTTTGTGTGCTGCTGCTGTAGGCCGCACAGCCGGTGGAGGGGAGTGCGGCTTGGAGGGGGGATCTGTCACGGTACGGCGGCCCCCTACTGGTCGCCCCCGTCTACAGCAGCAGCTTGTCCTGTGGGTGTGGCGTTGTGTTCGTCCCTCAGGTGGGCGGAGCCCGCGATCCGTCTCACCTGAGGGTCGTTTGTTCGTCTATATATGCCTTGTCTTTGTACCAGTTGACTGCTGGTTATTATATCCTTAATTCGGATCAGTTCACGGGTTTTGGTTTGCGCACTTTACATATTAAACCATCCTATTTCCCTGAGACTTGGCGTGATCGCTTCCATTTATTTTCGCTCACCCTGCCCGTCACAATATGCTACCACTGGGCACTATCATTCGTAGGCATGGTATTAGCTTCCATTGCTACGCAGATGATACTCAGTTGTATATATCTTCTAATCCAGATGATACCACCACAACTCTCAAGATTGAGAACTGCGTCCAGGATATTAAAAACTGGATGGCGTCTAATTTTCTTAAACTAAATTCTGACAAGACTGAGGTACTGATTCTTGGGCCTAAAGCTGTTAGAAGCAATTGGGCTGATATTCCCCTTACCCTAGATGGTTTTTCAGTAACACCAAAATCTACTGCAAAAAGTTTAGGTGTCACTATTGATTCTGATCTTTCATTTGACACACATGTATGCAATGTCACTAAGGCTGCCTTTTTCCATTTACGTAATATTGCCAAGCTGAGACACTTACTTTCATTAGCTGATGCAGAGAAGCTAGTTCATGCTTTTGTCTCGTCGAGATTGGACTACTGTAATAGTCTTCTAATTGGATGCTCTAAACAGTCCATAAAGAAGCTACAACTTGTACAAAATGCCGCAGCTAGAGTCCTAACCAAGGCTAGGAAATTCGATCATATTAGTCCCACTCTCGCCGCACTACACTGGCTGCCGATTAAATATCGCATAGAATTTAAAGTTCTCCTGTTAACCTATAAGGCGTTAAATGGTCTTGCCCCACAATATCTGAGTGAACTCATTGATTACTACAACCCATCTCGCCCTTTGCGCTCCCAAAATGCTGGATTTCTCCTAGTTCCAAAAATTAGTAAAACTACAGCCGGAGGCAGAGCTTTCTCTTTTAAAGCCCCTCAATTATGAAATAGCCTTCCAGCTCCAATCCGAGATTCTGACACAGTTCCAATCTTTAAATCTAGACTTAAGACTCACCTGTTTAGTCAAGCCTTCAGCTAAAATTCCCCTTGTAAGGTGTAGGGGCTTGGGGGCCCCCAGACGTAGAGATTTCTGGTGATCTGAGATGTTGATGCTGTCATCCAACTGTGTCTTGGCATCACTCTATTTGTGACTATGACTTGACTGGAAAGCAATGTCTCAGTGAGCCCTCATGCCTGTGGTCACCTCTGAACCCCTCCCTTTAGTTATGCTGCTATAGATTAGCCTGCCGGAGCCACATGCTCATCACTGGCATGTGAGCTATGTACATTTAAATCAATGGTGGTTTAAATTCATGTCCACTCAGTCTGTATTATCTATCTTCTTGCATGGCTCTACCCAAGACGATTGGATACAGGCACCTGCAGGCACCTGGGGGATGGTCTGGCTGCCGGTGGATGTGCTGATACCGGGGTTCACCTGGGGAGTAACACTGCAGTCGGAGCCTACAATACCAGCATCACTGCTCCGACACGGAATGAAAGCCTGGCATTCATCAACAGACATTTATAGTGACAATATCAAAACCCAGAACTTTCAATTCTACCTTTTACCTAGTCTGATTGTGTGAATTATGTGTGACTTGTGTATTTGTGTGTTAACGGGCCGCCCAATGGAGGATGGGTTCCCTTTTGAGTCTTGGTTCTCCCGAGGTTTCTTCCTATTCCCCACCATCATAGGGAGTTTTTCCTCGCCACTGTCGCCTTTGGCTTGCTCATTAGGGTTCTGGACCCATAGTATTGTTAACCTTGTAAACCCTGTAAAGCTGCTTTGCGACAACTTGAGTTGTTAAAAGCGCTATACAAATAAACTTTGATTGATTGATTGATAATCTCTTACAGATTATTGACAGCAGCTACACAGTGTCCCATGTGGAGAATGAAGAGTCTCTCACCAATAACAGACACCGTTGCAGAGGAATGGATGCAGCCTCTCTGGTTGCAGGCGGTACATGTGTATAGCCCTGCGTCTTCCTCACGGACCCTTTGAATGCTAAGTGTCCGGTTGGAGTCCTGCAGCAGAATCCCTGTGCATATCCATACAGGCGTCAATCAAACCTTCACAGCCAACAACCCCACACCTGTTCACACTTGTAGCTACGTTTGGCCCTGTGAATCTCTGTCCACTAGCTGTCTATTGAATCAGAGTTCAGATGTGAAGGGCTGAGCACAGCAACACTTTATATGTATTTAGAGAAGGGCCAGCAAGCTCTGGATCGCCCCATCTCAGATATTTTTTATACTGCAATCAAAACAAGTTAATCATAAACTTGCTTGGAGTCATTATGTGAAATACAGTACATACAGACCTTCAGCTATCATTCTCTAGATAAGATAACAACCCTCTATTCTCACCTGTGGTGTACCAACCTTAAATTTTAACTGGAAACTGGAAAATATTAATACTAAAATTTTAATGATTACTATGCCAGAGTTGTTTAGGCCTTCAATTAGTTAACAAGAAACATGATAACAATGCAGGTCCACTTGGTCATATGTCTGTAAAAATACCTGTGATCCCACTATAAAGAATAATTAATTGAGGCAACTCTTAAGGATCCATTCATTCACAGACCTATTGCCCATTATTCATGCATAGTACCATTTTATTCCTGATACACAGCAAGACAGTTCAATCCAATGGCTGCCCATCATATCTCAATTAAGCTTTCAAAAGGAATGAATGCACCCAAATGTAGAGAGAAAATACATTAAAGTGAATCTATGTGTTTGCATGTACTTTTCATGTAAAGAACGTTACGTAATTTATGTGAAATTATGTAATTTGATGAAATGGAAGAAATAATGCAGTAGAACTGCAGTCACTAATGCACGTCTAATATCTAAAGATATTTGTCACACTTTGTTTTTGAGTACATACCATCTTGTGACTTATACAAGTTACAATTCATCACCAGTCATATAATGATTGATGTGTGTGACAAAGTAGGTGAGGAGGAGTCTGACCTGATCCTGGGTGGAGGGGCTGGTTGTCTTTAGACCAGGAGAGCTGGGGAGATGGACTCCCTTCCACAACACACTCCATCTGCAACGATGTGCTGACGTTGACTGTCTGATTAACGGGGTTGTGTCGGTACCTCGGAGCCTCCAAGGCTACAGCACAGACAGACAAAGATGGGAGGTCAATAGTGAGGAAGAGACAGAGACAGTGGTGGACAGAGACAGTGGTGGACAGAGACAGTGATGGACAGAGACAGTGGTGGACAGAGACAGTGATGGACAGAGACAGTGATGGACAGAGACAGTGGTGGACAGAGACAGTGATGGACAGAGACAGTGGTGGACAGAGACAGTGGTGGACAGAGACAGTGATGGACAGAGATAAGAGCTCATCCAAAACAAACACACACACACACACACACACACACACACACACACACACACACACACACACACACACACACACACACACACACACACACATACACACACACACACCTGGAGTGTAACGCACAGTTACACTCCAGGCTTCATCATCATCTGCTCACACACACAATGTTTTTAAGATGGTTTATCTAGAGTAGGTGTGTGCAGTCCTGGATTCACTGGGTCATGGAAAGCAGCACAGTTAAATTACACTCCTGCTCAAACACATCTGATTCAACTCATCAGTTAATTACCAAATGTAGTAGGTGCTATAGAGCAGATTAAACTACACCAGACTCCTGTCCTCTAGCCCATGACAGTGCTGCGGTGGCCTCACCCTTCACACAGACGTGTTTGTGGAGGCAATGCTTCTCGCCACTGCGACGGTTCCACACTTCACACACATAGATGCCTTCATCCTGCAGCCGCACACTGGGGAAGGTGAGCTCCAGCGCCCAGCTGTTTCTGGAGGCCTCAAATGACAGCTCCCCTTGCAGACCCGTAGCGTACTGGTGCAGGCTTCTGCAGTCGTCTGGGGGCGTGTCCTGTGGGTCCAGTCGGTACCAGCGCATGTTCTCATATGTGTAGTTATCAGCACTGCATTTGAGGTGCATGGCGTCCAGCTCCAGGGGCCCCTCCACGGGCTCCATCTCAATATTGAACCCTTCTGGGATGGCTGGACAGAAGAGGCGTAAGGCAGAAACAGAGTGAGAGAGTCACAGAGAGTCTGGCTTCCACTTGATGGCAAGTGCTCAAGAGGTCAGTGCAAATTGGATGTTTTTTGCAAATACATACACGGATATGAACTCTATAGATATGAACTCTATAGATACACACTGGGATCAGAACATAATCAGACCTCTTGTTAGACTTTATTGTTGTAGACTTGATTTGGAATAGATATAATTGGCAATTTTTAAGTGAAGCTTTATCAGACTCCTTTACTCAGTACTTTGTACTGTAGACCTTTGCCAGCACGTAAGTCTACGTAGGTCTACAGTCTTCTTACTAGATACATACATCTCTACCAGCTTCACACACCTGGATCTGAGAAATGGCAAGAACTTCTCACAGATGTTCAATAGGGTTTACGTCTGGCCTTTGTTTTGGCCACTCAGGCCAATTCAAAGATTTACGCTGACACCACCCTAGTGTTATTTTGGCTGTATGCTTTGGTTTGGTTTAGTTCCCTTTACAGTCTGAGTTTGCATAAAATCTGCAGGGAATTTTCTTCAAGAATGTTCCTGTATTTGGCTCCATTCATCTCCATTCATTATAAATGTAAACATTGAACAATCAAGCAAAAAATCGCCATATGTCGCTTTTTAAAAAGCAGCAATGAGGGTTTATGAACAATGAACATTACTACATTTATTTCATTTTGTTGGTCAACCAAAAATATGTTTACAATAATCATTGGATGTGTTTAATGTATCAGATGTATTCACACTAAACTGTATTCTTGATTCCACCAGTGTTGAGAATAATGCCGTTAAAAATAACGGCGTTAGGTAACGGCGTCATTTTGTCAGTAACGGGATAATATAATTAATTACTTTTCCTATCGTTACAACGCCGTTGATGTTACTGATCATTAAAAGCGGTGCGTTACTATATATTGATATACTAACAGTAATCCGAGCGGACCGCTGCCCAGGCTAGTGAGGAGTAACAGATCTCGATAGGTTTCAGTTCTTGGTGTAACACCTGTTTAACTTAACAAGTCAGTAAGCGATTGGCTAAGGCAGCGTTATGGTAGCCAATCAGAGCCAGTGTTTTTACACGCGTGCCGAAGCACACCAGTGACACACGACACAAATGAAGAAGAGGCAGAAAGCAAGCCGAAGAAAAATTAGCATTTTCAAGGTGGTGATATAAACATTATTTAAGAAAATACTTGAAGTTCCTGATTTATTTAATTAAGAATTGAAGTTTTATTGTTAAGTTTACTTCTGTTGTGAACAAACCAGTTGTCTCAGGTTGAGAGAATTTAATTTAATTTGATAGATGTAAATGCACTTTATATAGTGTAACTGTTTACTTTTGCTTTTTTTTTTTTTTTTTTTTACAAAGATTTGGGATTTTAAAGGATTTTATCCTGCACTGGTCTGTTGATGTGCAATAAATATCAAAAGTTTAACACCTTTCTGATCTACTCATTTCAACTGACTGTGAAAACTGCTTTTTCAAAAAAATCCTTATTCATTGGCATATCACTTTTTTTTACTGTAAAGCAAATAGTTATTTTCCCTGGTAACAAGTTACTTTCCCTGGTAACAAGTTACTTTTATTATAGAGTAATTCAGTTACTAACTCAGTTACGTTTTTGAACAAGTAGTGAGTAACTATAACTAATTATTTTTTTTAAGTAACGTTCCCAACACTGGATTCCACTATTACATTATGATTCATCATTGGTCTATGATGGTGTTTAGCCTAAGTAGCAGAATCAGCCCTGACAGATCCACCCTTTCATGCACTAATGGTGCAAAGAGTAACATTTTTGGCTCATAAACTTTTTTAAACAACTTTTTTCTAATCATTGACAATATTGTTACTAGAGTTCTGTACATGTAAACTAAAGTGAGAAGTAATATACCATATTCTCCACAGTGCTTCCGTATTACCTCTCCACCCTTCTCATCTGGATGTTCAATTTGGCCAAATCATCAACTCTATGATGAGTGCTAAGCTTTTCAACATTATTAAGGCCACTGTAGTCCTCGGAACACTAAAATAATTCAATATTGTTTTAAATCCATGCCCTCATCCATCCATCCATCCATTATCTTTACCGCTTAACCCCAGTAGTCCCAGGGGGGCTAGAGCCAATTGATCTAATATTTGACTGCAATATTCCAGAGAAAGTTCCTTGGAGTTTATGACCTAATGTTTTCCAAAATGTTGTAATCATTTTGTCTAAACATATCTTAAGGATCAAAGCAAAGGCCGGGACACACATTATAACATTAAAGCAAAGTCAAGATGAACATGATTACAATTTCAAGTGCTACAGTAAAGGGTCTGAATTCTTTATGTATCAACTCTGTGTTATATATACACACATACATACATGCAAAATACATATAAAGTAGTTCTATATACAAACATATATACATGTAAAATACATATAAAGTAGTTCCTACAGTAAATGAGACTCACTTGTCACGTAGAAGTAAATGAGGCGCTCATCTTTGCCCACTTTGTTCTCAGCAGCACATTTGTACATGGCTGACACATTTGCACTCAGAATGACGATACGGCCCACTGTCTGTGGGAAAAATGGTAACCAAGTAAACCCTAGTTGTCCTTTTCCTTTTTCCTGATGGTAGGATCAATGTGTCCTGTGCTCTATGACTCCATCTTCAAACAAGAAATGAGCTCAAAGTTGCCTCAGAAAACAGAAGGTAAGAGCTCTAAGTAGGCATATTTATTCTCAGTTACTCCATGAATCATCTAGAAGAAGAATGGTTTAAATGTGTCCATGTGTGTCATGTAACATTAATAAAAGGAAAAAAAAAACATGACAAACCTTTAACTTCCCATCAACTGGTTCCGACCAAGTGTCCATACTCTCAATAGCATTTGCAGTATGATCAAGGTCCAGATCCATCCAGTCCTGGCAAAGAGGAACCTTACCTCGCTGACCTCCATGAGCTCTGAGAAGGTTTATAGCAATTCATATAGCAAGTAACATATAATCAAACAATCAATATCTCAGAGATTTGGAGTCTTTGTATAATGCACTTAAAATAACAATACATATAGAAATTATATATTGAATTAGCATATTTGTAAGCTACACAGAATTATGGCACTACAACTTGTACATTTAAAGAGATAATTTTTCCAAATTCTACCCAGGTCTGGAATATATATGGCATGGCATCTTGACATACAATCATTGCAATTAAGTCTGAAAATGTTGGCTTAAACATGAGCATATATACAGAATATCTATAACTAAACCTTATAAATGAACAAATGCTCATTCCTATTTGCAAAACAAATCTAAACACAATCCACACCTCCAAATCGAAGAGTTTAAAATATTTATTTAACAAGTGAGCCTAATATTTTATTAAAATGAATTACAATAGATTATAATAGGAAGAAACAAGTTATTATTAAAGACCAGTGTGTTATGTAAAATGCTGCTACTATTTCACAGACATTCCCCAAGGAGAAAAGCAAAGAAATGTAAAGGTAAGCATTTTTCAGTCAAGTCAATATGTGGATTTGTGGATTTGTAGGACAAGGACAGGAAATGTGGATGTGTGGTGATAAATCCCATATCCGCCACGAACGTGTGTGTGTGTGTGTGTGTGTGTGTGTGTGTGTGTGTGTGTGTGTGTGTGTGTGTGTGTGTGTGTGTGTGTGTGTGTGTGTGTGTGTGTGTTTGTGAAGGAGAGACAGAGAGGATGTGCAGATGGACACAGGAAGTGTTTTTAAATCCTTGATTTTTCTTTCCTGTGGATGATAAGTGCTAAAGATTCAAATGAGATATTTAATAATTTACACTACAGAGCTGACAAATACCAGCAATATCTTTAATAATTTTATTTTCAGTCTAGTGTATGTAGGCAGGTGAAAGTACATTCTACTGTAAGCACATGAGTGTAATGGATGCTGGCGCGTTCTTGTGACCCACTCTGGATCTGCCCTATGGTGTAACCACACATGTGAAGAAAAGCCAAGAGAGGAAGAAGGCACAAGCTGCAGGTTCTCAGTCTCAGACCTCTATCCAGGGCCAGAGGAAGTTAGCATGACCTTTGACCCCAGGCTTCCTGTTGTTTACGATGACCCATCATCACTTTTATCATGTAGCATGGCTCCGTTGTGTCACTATCTGTCACTAGCTGAACAGAGCGCTATAAATACCTGGACATTTCCTTGTCTGTCACCCCCTAACATCCATGTGGGCACAGGAAATGGCCATGCCCCTCTTACCTCTTACTGCAAGAAATGCAATGGCCAAAAAAAGGGTAGAAAGATAATGTCCTCCCTAATTCCACCCAGCAGCCAGTGGCTGGCAGTGTGCGAAATACTATCTCATCTGAACCTTCTGTGAACTGATGTGGTTTTGTGTTTTATGTGATTTCATTAAGTTGAGCCACAATTTCTTCAGAGTGTCATGTGAATGTCATGTGAGTGTCATATGAGTGTCATGTGAATGTCATATGAGTGTCATGTGAATGTCATGTGAGTGTCATGTGAATGTCATATGAGTGTCATGTGAATGTCATATGAGTGTCATGTGAATGTCATGTGAGTGTCATGTGAATGTCATATGAGTGTCATGTGAATGTCATGTGAGTGTCATGTGAATGTCATATGAGTGTCATGTGAATGTCATATGAGTGTCATGTGAATGTCATGTGAGTGTCATGTGAATGTCATATGAGTGTCATGTGAATGTCATGTGAGTGTCATGTGAATGTCATATGAGTGTCATGTGAATGTCATATGAGTGTCATGTGAATGTAATATGAGTGTCATGTGAATGTCATGTGACTTGTTTAACAATTTATGCTGAAATGTGCTCTTTGCTTTTTATCTTGTGTTTGCTGGTTTTGTAAACACATAACACATCCATACTCATATGTAATGAACCACATATCCACAGAAAGCATTATGGCCATAACTAAATTACAAGTTCAAGCACACCAGCTCCTAAAAGCAATGGTCAGACAAATTTTCATAGTATTTTCATAGTATTAATACCATGTTCCTCACATACAGTCATTGCATTTTTTAGATTTTAGGAACCAGTGTGTAACACTAATTATCTTTACATCACTTTGGTGGTGAATGAAAAAGTTTTGAATCTGATACCACCATGTAGGTTTTCAATTTATAGATGTAAATTACACTTGCAACGTGAATCTAGTCATTCAACTTACAGAGTTCTGTTGGTGGTTTTGAGGCCACAGGGGCCCCATGGCCTCCATTGCCAGGTTATAGCTTGTGGGGGAGGGGAACCAGTAGCAGTGCAGGTGAGAGTCTGTCTGCTGCCCCACCGGTGGGGGTTACCAGCTGCTGATGCCTCCTTCTCATGAATCTGAGGCAGCTCTTCACAAAGAAAGCAAGAAAAGACCAAAGGCCATTCCAAAACGGTCAGTAGAATCTAGATAAATCACATGCTGTCCAAGAATAATAGTGACTTAAGTAGCAAAGAGGAAAATAAAGAAGAAAATACCGTTGACTATTACAGTAAAGTGGAGTTTTTTCTCTATGGCTGCAGCACTGTTCTTCAGAATCAGAGTGTAAGTGCCAGCGTCCTCTTTACGCACATCTCTGATCTCCAACTGATGGTCCTGCCATCTGAACCTGCTGAACTCTGCACGCTTTCTTATCAGTGTCACGTTTTTATACCTGCACAAAGATGACCATATTAACTGACAATGCTGTTCCTTTAGACTATGCTTCACAACATCTGAACCTATGAAAACCATGATCAGACACATTTCCAGATAATATAATACTTTCTGTAAGTATTGTAGACATAATCCAATTGAGATAAGCAGATGCAGATTGCTATACATATGATTGATACGTTTGTTATGTAGGCTTAGGTTTAACATCTGACTGTTTTTAAAGCAACTTGATCTTACCAGTGGGTGACTGGCCCAGGGTATGCAGACACTCTGACAGACAACATGACAGACTTTTGTCCAACTGTAGCTTCTACAATAGAATCATTCCTGTAGTCCAAACTGATGAAGGGCTCCTCTGAAATTTGAGGAACATCAAGAGTGACACTAGTAGTTAATAGAGTAGTTAATAAAGGTATGGTGTGGCTGGGTCTGTAGTACTGAATGTTCTTACTGTGCACAATGATTAGTGTGGAGCGTTCCAGACTTCTGTCCACACTATTAGCAGAGCAGGTGTAGAAGCCAGAATCAGTGGTGTTGACACTGTGCATGGTGAGGATGCTAACGGCCTCTGTTCCTTGTGTCATTATATTGCGCACAGATTGAATATTCACTGCCCTGTTCTCCTGAAAACATTATCATTTTCTTAGAGTTATAAAACATCTTCAACAAATATCAAATGTTTATGTGCACAGGTACCACAGACATTCAATCTAAGTGTTTACCACTAAAGATGAAGGAAGTAAGAAGCTCTCATAAGAGGCAGGAGTGGGTTCCTGGGGGCTTAACACTGATAAACACTTCTGACCAATTCTGACTAACACAGTTTCCACATGTTTTCTTTAGGTTCCATTTGTCATTTAATTGTGTATTTTTCTTTCTTTTCTAGGGGTCGTTGCTTCATGTACTGATATAGGAGGTTTTTGTTGAACAAGATTTTAACATAACATTATTATGAATATCCAGAAAAAGGATTTATATTGTATATTATACCACAGTTAGTTCCGACCCTACAATATGATTGGCTGAGAGGCGATCTAGGAGTGCCAATATTACATGTTATAGCACTGTAACCGAAGCTCTCCATGTATTACTCCGCCACATACAGGTAACCTAGCAACGAAGCAGCGTTTACAAGCCAAACAGTGCAACTACAAACAAGCAGCAACATTATCAAAATGAATTACAGGGAGTTCGTTAAATCTATTGGCTTCAAAAGCATTTGTTTCGATCTGAAACTGGAGGATGAAGCTATAAATGACCAGCCTGATTCCTCCAATGAGCCAAGGTTTGTCACGCTTACAAACAATGATTTGGATGAGCTGGAAATCAGAGAAATGAAGTTAATACCGTAAAACAAACGTCCTGGGATATTAATGTATTTACATCCGAGGAGGGTACGGCTCGAGAAAAGAGTCCACCTCCCCGTGGCTGCTTGTGCATGGCTGCCTGGCCATGGCATAAACGCGTTCCTGATATCGCGCATGCTCGTTTGTGTGCAAAACAATGGCCGACGCCAGCGTTTAGTGCAAGTTGAAATACCTCGTTTTTGTACACAAACGAATCTTACATTCTAGTCTTGTATTGGCAGTGAATATGTTCATAAAGTTACTTTGTGGAAAGGAAAACTTTTAAGAATAGCCTGTTAAGTTATCTGCATTGTAAACTTCGCATGGGAACAATGTACATCCTAAATTCTGCAATGTGTGATACTGTGAAAGTAAATAGATAATAAATAGATAAATAGATAGTATAGTAAATAGATAACAGTGGAAGGAGATGTATATTAATTTAATTAATTTAGTAATGCTGCTTGATCATTTATATATATATAACTACCATCAGTCTGCTTGTCTCATCTAATTTTAATTTTAATAAAATAAAATAAATAAAATAAAATAAAAATTTCGTCTATAATGTGTTAACCTATTATAGTTGTGTAATATTTTATTGTTTGGACAGAAGCCTGACATTATGAGGACGAGCAAAGTGATGTAATGGACCCTTTCGTGTTTGGCTTTGAATCTGTGCAAGACATGCACCATTTTATGGCAGAGGTGCTTGACAACTTGTGAATACCAATCAACTGTAAATTGAACAGTGTTTAAAGAGGGTAAGCCATGGGGCTTTTGCAAAAATAAAGTTCTAAATGGAAATCTTTTGTTTGTGTTTTCATGTATTTCTACCTGAATTTTATCTGCAAAACATTAAGTTTAATGTGCATTGAAGTTTTCAAATCCTTTGCAAACATCCTTATAATGCCATATGGGATGTTTCGTAAATACAAAGAGTGAAGGTATAACTAGTACATGTAGTTATTTATGTAGAAACGGTAAATTTGCTAAATATATATATATATATATATATATATATATATATATATATATATATATATATATATATATATATATATATATATATATATATATACAATTTTAAGCTTCTCATTTATTACTTTTATTTTGAAATTCCTATCAAATTACGCGATACTATAACGGAACTTCACCAGCGCTGTGCAGCCAGGATGAGAGAGCCATGGTGAGAGAGTCTCTCAGTCTCGTGCCGTATACTATTGGAGGATCCTGGTTAAAGAGCAACGACATTGCAGTCGATTTTAGTATTATCAACAAAAATGAATGAATCAGCTTTTACGACGTTTTTATGGATCCGTCAGAAACGTGAAGTTATATGGCATCAGCAGCTTCGGTGGTTTAAGAGCTGGACTGAACAGATACCTGAACGAACCTCCAATCAGTCGTGGATGGTCAATAATTGTTGTACTTTATTTTTAATAAATACGACTTTATCAACAGTTGTTTTTGTGTATATTTACTGCTATAATATTTATTGGGTAAGGCTGTTCCAGTGTTGTGTAAGTTTAGCAGCGAGCCATTGAATGGAACTATGTTAACTGGCGGAGTATTTTTAACCAAACAGGCCGTATTTTCTCGTCATCTTTAACTCAAAATCTTTCAATAAACAGCGATAATTGAACTGTGGTATAATCGCAATAATACACTCGAGGTTCGTGCTATAATGAAGCAATAATACAAGAGAGGGAGTGCTATAACGTGTAATATTGGCACTGCTGTGCTGCGGTCGTAGGCACGAGGCCTCAGGCCGAGTCCCGTAGATCAGAAAATACGACCTGTTTGGTTAAAAATACACCTCCAGTTAAAATAGTTCCATTCAATGGCTCGCTGCTATGCTCAATGGCTAAACTTACACAACACTGGAACAGCCTTACCCAATAAATATTATAGCAGTAAATATACACAAAAACAACTGTTGATAAAGTCGTATTTATTAAAAATAAAGTACAACAATTATTGACCATCCACGACTGATTGAAGGTTCGTTCAGGTATCTGTTCAGACCAGCTCTTAAACCAACGAAGCTGCTGATGCCATATAACTCTCCCTTCACGTTTCTGACGGATCCATAAAAAAGTCGTAAAGCTGATTCATTTCATTTTGTTGATAATACTAAAATTGACTGCAATGTCTGCTTGTAAACGCTGCTCCGTTGCTAGGTTACCTGTATGTGGCGGAGTAATACATAGAGAGCTTCGGTTACAGTGCTATAACATGTAATATTGGCACTCCTAGATCGCCTCTCAGCCAATCACATTGTAGGGTCGGAACTAACTGTGGTATAATGTGTAATATTGGCCTGCGGCCTCGTACCTACGACCGCAGCACAGCAGTGCCAATATTACACGTTATAGCACTCCCTCTCGTGTATTATTGCGTAATTGATGTCTTGTCACACAGCAGTAGTCCAAAAGATTGTTATGGGTGGGAATACTCCTGTTCAGCAAACAAGTTATTTATCTACAAAAGCCAGCTAAACTTAGATTTCACCTTAGATTTCTCAGGTTCTTTTTCCCATTTTTTACATTTTCATTTTATGAATTTACATTTTCATGTGTCTTCGTTTTTATTAGGTACATGGAACTTCAAAGAGGTAAACATCTAAAATGTAAGATTAAGGAATCACACATAAAGAACAAAAATAAATAACAATATGGCAACATGTGAAATCATTCTTACATATTTTGAATTTATATGCTTTATTGCAAAATTAGAGGTGCAGTAGCCCTTTGTGCTAAATACTACATAAATAAATAAATATATGACTATAAATATACAAACAAGTTACAAACATACAAAGTATTAGTGCCACATTTGTTTTGTGATCTGATCAGTTCTTAGAACTTTAGAAGCACAGAAGGATCTCAGTCCTCTGGTCTCTGTGTTCTTCATTTACCTTCTGGCCTGGGTAGGCCCACTTGAATTCCACACCTGTGTTGAACTCAACCAGTGCTGTGCAGTTGAGGACCAGAATATCGCCCCGCATCAGCTCAAGTGGTGAGTTTTCAGGAAACATCTTGAGCTCGTGAAACTTTCTTCCTGCAGGTAGTTCATAAAGATCACATGAATAATGAGCACTTTTGAGACGTGTAAATGTTCAGGCAAAGCTCCTGCTGGTTTACATGATCTATGTCTTATGCCTGTTCTAAAATAAAAGTGAACAGCATCTCACCAGTTTCCATCACCAAGTAGATGCTGGATCTGTACACATTGCTATGTAAAGTTATAGAACAGAAAAAGCCAAAGATTATGGACACGCGTTCTACGATGTTTCTGGGGACAGACCAGCCTTGCTTGCTGCTCCATGTGATCTCTTTCCCTTCCAAAGGCACAGTGGGATTTTCTACCTAAAGAACCACAAAGTGGAAAACAGTCCTCATATAGGAAACCATCATACTTATGCTGAAGTTCAGTTGTTATACATATGTGAGAAGCTGAGAATAAAATGTAATCTTAAAAATTGTTTAAAGCTTATTTTACACATTAAATTAAGATTAAAATATATTAAAACTATTGAGTGTATAATATGGGGAAACCTGTGTAAATTATTGTAAATGTGGAGATCCCAAAAAAGGTTTAGGCTAAAACATCAGGCAGACAGCTCAGGAATTTGCAATAGGCTTTGCCCCAGGTCAAATGTTTTTTGTGCCATTGTTTTTATTACATTTCTCATATTTGCGTGCTCTCAAGACAAACAGGATAGCATGAAACCACAAACTTCCTTACTGTTCTAATGGAAATAGGTAGACGCTTTATTTAATCTAATACTTTTTATTGTATTTGTCACGGTCACGCCTCCGGACCCTTCCCTGTGGGCGTGCCGCTACGTTGTCTGCGTGTCGTTATGTCCATATTTGTAGTTCCGTGGGTGTGGGTCGTTCGTGAGCGTGTTCGTAGTCGCACCTGTGCCTTGTCTCGAGATCACGAGGGTATGTGTTAATCACCTATTTAATGTGCGTTCGCGCAGTGTCTTGTGCTCGTCTTTGTCTAAAGTTCATGCTCGTGTAAGCATCCGCGTCAGCGTGCTTGCACCGTCTGTGCTGGGCTTTGTGTTTTTACGTAATAAACGTTGTGTTGTACCTTGCGATGCTCGTCGTGCCTCCTTCCTGGGAGCGTCACAGTATTGTATTGTTTTGTAATGTATTTGTATTGTAGTTTTGTAATCCATTTGGTATTATTGAGAAGCATCATCATCGCTCGAATTAAATAATTTTTAATTGGTGTCCTATCTGTTATGCCGTGTAGTGAATTAATGAATCATTATTATAAATTAATAATGAAGACCACACGTTCGGCGTGGGTTTATGCTGAAGTCTTTTACTCAAGAACTGCGTATCTGTGCATGGTCTTCCCGGCAACCTCCCGCCCCAATGCAGTATGGGTAATGAAGTATATTTAAGTAACACATAACAACACATGTTCCCCCTTATGAAAATAAATTAACTTTAACCCAACTAAGACTATATCTAAGACATCACCCTTATCCAGAGCGACTTACATCTTTATCTCTCTTTTTAAAAATTTTCTTATACAAGTGAGCAATTGAGGGTTAAGGGCCTTGCTCAGGGGCACCTCAGTCAAGAACTAATGCACCTTGCATGACCTTACTCTAAATGCTCTGTTTTAAACATTCACAATATTACATTATAAACTTCTTTTTTTTATACACACAACAAATTTACAGTCTCTAATGTTCAGCAACTTTCAATGAGCCTCTTGGGAGGCTGAACCGTGCGCTTTGGCCTGCACGGTGTCTTGGCAGGAGAGCTCTGGACAGTTGCTGGCACCTCCGGTTCCTCGGTATACTTCAGGGTGTTGTCTCCGGATTGCAGCATTTGCGGCTTGAGATTGACACGATTTCTTCTCAGAGACCCTCCATGCTCTGTCTGAACTTCATAAGAGCGTGGTGCCACCTCTTTTTGCACTGAACCATGTAGATTACAGATGCCTGTCACCTGATCTCTGATCCTGACTTATTCTCCGGGCCTTAATACACGCAGGTTCTTTGCTCTTTTGTTGTGTTGCTGTTTTTTTTTCTTTTTGTCTTTTTCCTTGTCACTTTTGATCTTGTGTGCTCCTTTGGGTGTCAAGAGATCCTCATGCATTGGCAGATTGGTTCTCAAGCGTGGTCCCATTAGCATTTGGGCTGGGGACAGTTCTGGGGACAGGCCGTTCTGCAGTGGCGCACTTCTGTAGATCATCAGGCTGTGATGAAAGTCTTCTTTTCCATCGTGCGCTTTCTTCATGAGACCTTTGACAACTTTGACTGAGCTCTCTGCCAGACCATTGGACCTAGGATAATGTGGGCTAGATGTTATGTGCTGAAAACCCCATTCTTTTGCGAAGTCAGCAAATTCACTGCTTGCGAAGAGTGGACAATTATCTGATATCAGTTCACATGGAACTCCATGTCTTGCAAATACTGTCTTCAGGAATGCAATGACTGCCTTGCTAGATGTTGTTTGCAAGGTTGCGACTTCCGAGTAGTTTGAGAGGTAATCTGTCACCACTATATGGCTCTTTCCATGGCAGTCAAACAGATCCGCTCCTACTCTATAGAATGGTCTATCTGGCACAGGGTAAGTCATAAGTGGTTCTGCCTGCTGTTTGGATCGGTAGGTCAAGCATACTTCGCATGAGGCTGTTGTCAGGCCAATGTCTTGGTTCATTCTCGGCCAATACATGACTTCACGAGCTCTGCGTTTACATTTTTCTTCCCCCAGGTGCCCTTCATGTATCTTCCTGAGCTAGTCTTTGCGCATTGAAGACGGAATTACAAACTTGTTGCCCTTGAACACAATGTTGTCGACCACCGTCAGCTCTGTTTTGTAGGTCCAGTAATCTTGAACTCGCTGTGGGCAGTCGCTCTTGCGCTCAGGCCAGCCTTGTTTGATCATCCTCTTTAGTTCTGTCAATGTCTCATCCTTTTCAGTTTCTTGTTTAAGTTGTTCTGTTTTTTCACTTGACACAGGAAGTGACATCATGATCATGTCAACATATGCCTGTATGTCAGCACATTTTTCCTTGTCTGGTTTCTCATGTTTATCAACAGCCCGTGACATGTATTTTCCTGGTGTGTATGGAAATTTCACGTCGTATTTCTGCAGTCGTATTAACATACGCTGTATTCGCTGGTGAGGGCTCTCGACGTGTAGGCCACTGGTTGCCATGTTTCCTCGTGCAACTGTAGAAGGACGGCTTCTAAGCCATATTGAGATGCATCAGCGGAGATTCTTGTCTCTCATTTGGGATCACAGAACCTACGCACTGGCTCTGAGATGAGTATTTTTTTCAGGTTCTGAAAACACTCCTCTTGCTGTTGTAGCCACATCCACTCATTTTCTGCTCCAGCAGCATCCTGAGTATAGCCAAAATGGCAGACAGCTGGGGTATGAACTTAGCTAGGTATGTGACCATTCCTAAGAACCGCCTCACCTCATCCTTGTTCTGGGGCCTCTCCATATTGACTATGGCTGACGTGTTTCTCAGGTCAGGACTCCCCCTTTCTCCGACACAACATCTCCGATGAACGTCAGTGACTTGACTGCAAATTCACATTTGTCTCTGTTTAGTTTCAGGTTGACAATTCATGTATGCTCAAGCACTTGTTGTAGCCTTGTGTCATGTTCCTCTCTTGTGGATCCCCACACTATCATGTCATCCATCATGGTTGTGACTCCTGGAATGTGCTCAAATATGGTGTAGTCTTCTGATAGACCTCTGGAGCAGACAGGATTCCATATGGAAGACGGAGGAATCGGTATCTTCCTTCTGGCATGTTGAATGTACAGAGTCTTGAACTAGCATCGTCGAGCTTCATCTGCCAGAACCCCAAAGACGCATCAAGTTTACTGAACCACTTGGCTCCTGCAAACTGAGACATAATCTCCTCACGGGTTGGCAACTTGAAATGCTCTCATTTGATTGCTTTATTCAGATCTCTGGGATCCAGACATATGCGTAATGCACCATTTGTCTTTTGTACAATGACGAGGGAACTCGCCCAGTCTGTCGGTCCACTGATTTTCTGTATGACTTTCAGCTTTTCCATTCTTGCTAATTCTTCCTTCAGTTTTTCTTTCAGTGCAGATGGAACTTTTCGGCATGCATGAACTACAGGTGCAACTGTCTCGTCCACATGTATTTTGTGCTCACCTGGTAAGCAGCCTAGTCCCTCAAAAACATCCTTGATCTCTGTCATTAAAGTGTCTTGATCACTGCTGTCTGTGTCTGTGTTCTTTTTGTCTGCTGCCTGTGAAGCCACCATAAACACTCTCTTCACGAGATTGAGTTTCTCACATGCAGTTACACCTAATATTGGTTGCACTTTCTTTTCTACAATCAGCAACTGCGCCTTTAACATCTGGCCTTTGTTAAAGTGCCTTTAACTAGTACACTTTCTCCGGTGTAGCTCGTCACTTTCATTTTTGCTGTATGTATCTTGCTTTTTATTTTCAGCATCTTGTAATCAGCAATTGATCTCCCGTATCCAATTTAAACGGTATTACTGTATCATTGACAGTCACAGGAAAAATCCATTCTTCCGCTTCAGCATGGGATGCCTGCACTACATCTACAAAAAACTCATCTGGTTCCTCATCCAGTGTATGCACTTTTTTCTTTGTCTCAGCCGTGCAGCATTTCGCATAATGGTTTCTTTTTCCACAATTATTACACGTTTTCCCATAAGCTGGACATGTTCTTGGCACATGACTGCCTCCACATCTCTTGCAAATGCCATCCCCCATTTTGTCTTAATTTTGTTTATATTGGCGTTTCTTGTGCTGCTCCTTTGTTTTTACTGCATGCACCGCCATTTCAGTTTTGGCCAGTTCATTGACTCGCTCTCGTGAGGTTTGCGATGCCCTGCACAAGTCTACTGCCTTATCCAAAGTCAGATCTTTCTCTCTTAGCAATCTCTTTCTCAGGCCATTATCTGCAATTCCACAAACTATGCGGTCCTTTATTAGTGAATCCTTCAGTGCACCGAACTCGCATGTCTTGCTTAAGGTGTACAGTACGAGGTACCGATCAAAATCATTGCCAGGATTTTGGTCACAAGAAAAGAACTTGTATCTCTCAAACGTTATGTTTTTGTAGGCACAAAGTACTCTTCAAATTTCTCCAACAGTGTATAATTATAAATGTCCAACACGTCTTCCCCAGAGACCGTATATATAAGTGGACTGGACGACATGAGTGAAAAGTGAAGCCTCTGTGAGTCAGCTGCCCTCTAGTGGCTGGCTGCAGTACAACTTTTAACCCCGCCCATTCCCATGTAAGTGAACGGGCCGGACGAGAAACTTTGAATTTTTATCACACGTAAAATACGTTTTTTGAGCAATTATATTTTGTCAATTCTATAAGACCCCATTGCGTCAGTATCTCTCCCAGTGTTTTTCTTTACGATAAACAGATTTTATAGAAGTTATTAAGTGTTACTTAAAGGGGTGTGGCGATAAGGTGATTGACAGTTAATAGCTGTGTTGATTGACATCTAATACCAGACGCTCAAACGTGAGCGCGCTCAACAGCAAAACTCTATCAAAACTCCTGACAGCAGTATTAAAACCTTTTATCTTAGTTTATTTTGTAAAACGTCAAAAGTGTCTTTATATCACACCTCAATGTCTTGTTCTGCAGTAAATTGTTGTAACAGGCCATTAGGGTCAAGTTCTTTGCAGTTCTTTCGGTAAGTAGCTCAGTTAGATATTTGACTAGCTAGCCAGATGTTAACTTTAAATCCACTCAGGTTAGCAAATTGTGCTAGCTAGTTCGTAGTTTAGCGAATTGAACGAAATGTACTTGAAGCATAGACCATGTATACGTGTGTGTGTATACACCAGAGACTGTATATATATATATATATATATATATATATATATATATATATATATATATATATATATATATATATACGGTATACACATACAAGATTAATTATGTATATATTGTTGAAGTCATTCACATTAATCAGGGTTGCCAACTTTTCAAGATCGCTTGGAGTGAGATTCGAACCTGGTGGCGAACGTAAATTGTTACTGGGGCGGTGTAAAATGGACACAAATTAAGTATCGATTGCCAGTGGTTGGCGCCAGAGCTAACTAGTAACTCATTGAATCATAGATATGGATCAGAGGTAAATAAACTAGATTTTTTTTTCTGGCGTGAGAAATCGGAAGTGTGGCATGAGAGCATGTGAATACGGTCAAATGCGTGTGTCTCACTCTCAATGCGTGAGAGTTGGAAACCCTGCATTTAGGGCTGACGGCAAATAATCAATTAATCGTTGGTCGACCAAAAAAATTACTAGTCGACCAAATTCCATTGGTCGATTGGTCGCAGGGAAAAAAAGCTGTGTCTCGTCAAAGGGCTTCTGGGACTTTTAATTTCAACGGCGTAACAAAGGAAGACGTGACACGAATTTACCGTTGGTGATTTGTTTGACAAGGACAGCGCTGGACATGCGACCTGTGAATATCGTCAGTGGTGAGGGATTAAAAAATCTAATTGAATGCCTCGAGCCCGCATACAGCCTGGTAAGACGTGAAACAGTGTCGCACGCGGTTAAGAGCAAATACAGCAAAACAAAACAAACAGTTTAGGGCAAGATCGAAAACTGTAAAGCCTCCGCTTCACAACGGATATATGGACATCTAACCAGATGAAAAGTTACATAACGGTCACAGCGCATTTTATTTCTGATAACTGCCGACTGCATTCATTCGTGCTGGGAACTAAAGAGTTGGGAGTGACCCACACAGCTGCTAACATAGCAGAGCGACTCAGCGAAATAATAGCAAAGTTTAGAATCCCCGCGGGGAAAGGGTCGCTCTTGTACACGACAATGCCGTGAACTCTTCGAGAAGAACTGAGCAGATAACCGAACTAGTATTTAGATGAACCAGGAAACATTGTTAGTCACACAAGGTTACTCCTGGCGTTAGTGGTAAATGGGCATAGATGCGGCAGCCCAGCATTAAAGATAAAACTTCACAAATGTGTATCCCAGTCTAAATGGGAAATTATTTTTGGAGGGGGGGTCGATTGGTCGATCAGTCAGAGTAAATGCCGACCATTGGTCGACCAAAAAAATCCTTGGTCGTGGACAGCCCTACTTGCATTAAACCTCATCAAACTAACCGTGCAGTCAGTGTCTGGTTTGCCTAGTGAAAATTGCACAACACATATGCCAACTACAAATGTTTATAATTTAGCGCAAAGATTAATTTCAGTTAGAATGTTTTGTGCTAAAGGATTCTTATTCAGCATAGGAATAATTACCTTCGCGCTATAAAGAAAGATAGATTCACGGGTTGTAACTTTTGAACTGCTTCTTGAAGCTGTGTCAAAATTGCTATACAGATGAGCTGGCCAAGCTGGTTTTCCTTGAAAAGGAGAGTGGGGGTCAGTGCTTCAAACCGCGTACCATGTCATTAGCAAGACAAAGGGCACTAATGGCCTCACAGTGGGGAAGTGGGCTACTCGGTGGCTGATTTTCTTCGCGAAGATTTTCGTGGCGTTTGCAGTCCGTGTTAAGTGAAAAAATATCTTTGTTCAGTAGTAGCTAGCTAGGTGGCACAGTCCGTATGCGCGATCCCGTCTATACTGGTGGGCGTATCCTAACGAATGTGATCAGAGTTGGGGTGGAGATACTGTCCTGCCTACCGGTTCTAATGCGCATGCTCTGGCTCCAATTTTCATCTACTGCGCAAGTGCATCCAAGATGGCAGTGTCCGTGCGGCCATCTTGGTGGCTTCAAAAATTCACAATGGGAGTCAACGGTGACATACCGTCCATTATATATACGGTCTCTGGTCTTCCCCAATAACGTGCAGAAAGTTTTGGGCCTGCAATTTCTCATCCTCTTGTCCTGCTCCTCTAGCACCTAGATATATTTCAAATCTCTGCTTAAACCGTCTCCAATTATCTGCGAGATATCCACTAAACTGCATGAGTGATGGTGGACTTAGCGGTGATTGCGCTGACTCTGGGACAACTTCTCCTTTGTGTTTGCAGAGTTCTCTCGCACTTCCCTCACTGTGAGTGCTGCTGCTATTCTCCTCTGCCGCTAGCATTGCACATTTCACTTTTGGGCTCGTAGACACAACCTCACGGCTCAAACTCGTTCACTCGTCACTGAAACTCATCCTTTCACCTTATTTTCAAAGATTTTCACCAACTGACACCATGTTATGCCGTGTACTGCATTAATGAAAAGACCACATGGTCGGCGTGGGTTTATGCTGAAGTCTTTTACTCAAGAACTGTGTATCTGTACATGGTCTTCCCACTAACCTCCCACCCCAATGCTGTATGGGTAATGGAGTATATTTAAGTAACACATACCAACACACCTCCAGAAATGAGTGAAGAAATACAGTGATCTGCAACTGGAGCTTAGAGCTTTAGGTTTTTGAGGAAGGACCATCATGAACTGGTTATCGCATATCATCTGAAAGTTTGTGATCGGTGATGTGAACAGTATTCATTAGGCCTGTGTTGAAAAAATCAATTTTCCGATTCAGAATCGATTCGCATAAGATGATCTGATAATCGATTCGTACGTCCAAAGATCGATTTTTTAGTGAACTTTTACCCCCGCCTCGTCACTGAATTCACGCAGGCGTGCTCAGTCTAACTAACTGTAAAACAACATGGCGTCGGACAGTGCCGGTAACGACGATAGTCAAATCGGCAATCTAAAAGCAGAAGGACAGTTTATCCAGTGTCAGTGACTATTTACAGTTAGTCCGTGTCACTGACCGTTTACCCAGTGTTTTTACAGTTTAAAAAAGTTTTAAATGTTCTTGTAACGTTGGGCGCAAGGCGATGGACGAGACAGAATCCTTTGCACTTTCCAAATCGTTACGTTTATTACATTTACCAAAGCGCAGACAGCGCACATAAAACACGTTTACATAGAACATGTGTGACTCAAACAACGACGAGCACAGGACGCTGCGCGAACACACATTAAATAGACAAACCACATAAACCCCACGTGATGACGAGACGAGTCACAGGTGAGGATTATCACAAGACGCACCCGCACCCACGGAGATCTACAGACGCAGACGAGTAGACGCAGACAACGTTAACACATGCCCAACAGGGAGGGGTCGGGGACCGTAACGTGACAGATCTGTTATTATATTCGCACTTTAAAGAAAAATACACGTTTACATTTTATACTTTCAGTTTATTAAGTGTGAGCACTTTTAAAATAAAAATGCATTTGGTAGCAACAGCTTTTGGGTGAATTCTTAATTATTTCAATCATAATAATAATGCACTGGTTAGTGTCCCAGTAGGAGTCCACTGTTGCAGATATAGACACCTCAAAGATGTCCTCTGTTTATTGTCCAGCCGTCAGTAACTACCAACTACCAGTAACTATTTGCTGACTAATATCGATATAATACTAGTTTTAACATGTTGCTTCTGTACATGGTCAGGAAACAGCTCAAATACATTTTTAATAACACTAAACCCCGAATTGGATCGAATCGGATCGAATCGATTAAATCGGATTAAATCGAAATAAATCGATTCTTAATCTTCAGAATCGGAATCGGATCGATTCTTGGAATTTGAATCGATACCCAGCCCTAGTATTCATATACTCAACTGTTGGGCACATACTTATTTCCTTAGTGTTAGTTTTGGGATCAGTTTCCTTGTGTATGTCACAGTGAATAGAATAAGATGGACATGGAGAAGGTAAACCTACCGAGTAGAGGGTTACATTCAGGTCAGGATCCGAGACCAGACATGGCACCTCAATGTGCTTGTCTGAAGCTGTTATGAAGATGGTTTCCATGTCATCATTTTTCTGGACAAATGGCTTATTATGGTCTATTTGAAAAATAAATATTAGTATAAAATTATATTATATCACTAAATATAGAAATAGCTGCAATAAAGAAACAGATACGATGTTTTGATATTTTCCATTTGCTAAAGCAAATTAAATGAAATCTATAAATGAATGCATCCTGTCACAGTAGGCCTGACCGGCTCCACAAGGAAGCCACCCACTTCACAACACTCCACCTCTCGCGCACTCTCCAGATCACTATCACCACTAGTTCACTACTGATCATCTCTCATTATCACACCTGTCCCTCATCACTTTGACTCCCTATATAAGCCCACAGGTCCTGCCTGCCGTCTCTGTGCTTGTGCTGCCTGGACCTGCTGTTGTTGTTGTTTACTCCCCGCTGCACTGAGACACGAGTTCTGGACCTGCTGTTGTTGTTGTTGTTGTTTACTCCCTGCTGCACTGTGAGAGTTCTGAGCACTCTGTCCTCCTCTGTCCTACTGTATATATTTGAGTTTTGAGCTGTGCTGTGTCTACGATGGAGATGGACATTAGACTAGACCCAGCACTACCTCCTGTGTCTACGATGGAGATGGACATTAAACTAGACCCAGCACTACCTCCTGTGTCTGCTGCTTCTGTAACCCTGTTACACATCCAAAATGTTAAAACATCCTAAAATACCACTGATGGTTGATTTCTACACCACTGATCCTCCCAACAAAAGTAATAACAAACTTAATACCTAAACAAGACTTACTATAAAAAACATATAGCATTTTTCTAGAACATACTAGTGGCATTAATATCACTAATACTTGCATCCATAACTCGTAATCATGAATCTTCAGTAAACTTTGATGGCTTATGGTCTCTTTCAGAAGATTAGCCTGAAGCTAAAATTAATCAGTTAGTCATAAATAATATTTGAGATATCAGAAATGTTTAACCTGCAAAAATTTTGAATGTGGAAATAGTATTTTGGAAACTATAAAATAGCAAATGAAATTGTCACAATTGTGTTCTGGAGGCACATTTATAAATGAAGAAAACAGTCCTTTATTACTCTTACAGAAGAAAAAGTCAGAAACAAAGAATTCACACACGCTCAGCCACTCCCACTCCCTCACTCACACACCCTCAGCCACTCCCACTAGTTTGCTCATCTGTACTCTACACAGCCTTACTGTTCAGTGGAGACACTGACAGCATGTATATGATAACACAGTCATTCCAAGATTTTCCAGTAAATATAAAGCACCATTTACCTCGCACAAAGACATAGATACTGGCCGCTGTGGTTCCATCGATGATGGCCTTAATGTCTTTGTAGAAGCACCGATAGTAGCCAGTGTCATCACTGCGACTGTTGGTCAGCACAAGGATCTTGCAGTAGGGTTTCCCAGGCTCTCCTTGACACTCCTTCACCCACAGACCCCTTGGGAGGTCAATGTGGGGGGCCAACTCCTGACCCTCTTGCTTACTGAACTCACCTTTGTCAAGAGACTGTTCAGGCCAGGCCCAGCCCAGAATGTGTTGTCCCCTGAGTGAAAGGAGCATCACAAGTCACAGAAAGGTTACCAGCACCCACAGGATGCTGATTCAGAGGAAGCCTTGTCAAATAAAAGTGCATGAGTCTCTGTGCACCTAATAACTTTCTCATAACTAATATTTATGCCTCTCTTTTCAAGATTTACACTTGTTTCGTTATTGTAGACTACACAGAGTTTGACAGTGTTTTGAGTATGTTTCCAGATGTCCTGTTATCCCCTTGGAGCACAAATACTAAGTAAATATTGGTACAAAAATAATCATTTTCAACTGTCTTACTCAGTTGTGACATTTCCCTCAATGTAGGCTCTCCTGGTACAGAATTATGGAGGTAAAATGTTGCAGATCTTGAGAACTAGAAGGACCTGATCTGAGAACAAAATGTGTACTTGTATTTTCAATGTGAGAACTTGTAAACTACAATCTGTACTTCTAATTTTGATGTGAAAACTTAAATATTAAAAATTCACTAACAGAAAATGTATATACAACCACTATACAACCACAAACAACTCACAACCTCTCAAATTGACAGCACAATCTGCGTCTCAACTTTTGCAACACATATCTTGGTGAACTTGTTGCAAAACTGAATTGTGAACTTGTGGGATTATAAGTGGGTGGGGCAGTAGGGTGGGCCAGGGCTTAATTTGAGCCAGGATCCGAGAACTCTTTCATTTTGAAGGGTGCGTTTCGGGAACTGTCTGCCTCGATCCGGTAACTTTCAAGCCTACTAATTATGAAGAAATCTGTCTGCGTTGAACCAATTAA
This sequence comes from Brachyhypopomus gauderio, assembly GCF_052324685.1. NCBI lineage: Eukaryota > Metazoa > Chordata > Actinopteri > Gymnotiformes > Hypopomidae > Brachyhypopomus > Brachyhypopomus gauderio. Next base: position 22,477,973 of record NC_135221.1, on the reverse strand, counting down.
TTGAACAAATAATTCTATAAAAGACATTTTTTAAACACAAGAACCACATTCAGGCTTCCTAAATCACCTAAGAGCTCTCCCTTTTAGTGATGCCTTTCCGCGTCTCCCCCATAAAGCATCCACCCACCCCTCACACGGCCCTAGTCCAAATTCATGGGCATTTTTATTATTATACACAAAAATATAATAAAACAACACAAATAAATTGCAAATCAGTTTTATGGTTTATGTGGGTCATTAATAAAAATAATTTATTTATTACATTTTACAATAAAAAATAGAACTGGTTGATGGGAAATATTTTGTGTTGCATAGATATCAGACAAATGCGCCAATTTGTCAAAATAACAGTGATCAATATGTCGAAAAGACAGAAAAAAAGCATCTGATTGTACTACTAAACAACCGAGACTTGAAACAAATGAAGGCAGTGGAGATGTTATTGGGGCAGGTGTGAGTGTGGTTGAGTCCCAAGTTATATACAAAACAACTAATAAGGTAAGAAACGATTCTGCACTTAAAACACTTATAAAACACACTTAAATCATTTAAAAGTGATTTATATAAACGAATTGGCTTTTTATTTTGACAAGTGTTGCGTTTTGTGTGCGATCCGGTGACATTGTTGGCCTTAGTGACCAAGTGTCTCATGTCGCTGTTTGCGTTCCGGCATCGTTTGATTTACAAATTAAGCACTGGGTGGGGCAGTAGGGGTGGGCAGGGTAGTGGAGGGTGGGGTGAACCATAAATCGTGATTCATCAAAAGTGCTTATTAAAAAAATCTGGATGTAGAAAAATTAAACCTGATAAATCTCCATCAATGATGGTTACTCAAATCAAACGACGGTACATTTTTTTTTATGCATACTGTTTTGCTAATACTGCAAACATGGCAAATGGTATTATAGTCATCAATATTATAATACAGTTTTTTGCAGATGCTAAGACCCAATTTCTGAATCTGTCTCTTTTGTCAAAACTTAACACACAGCAGACAATGCCACACACACACAACAGGCAAAACACCTCACACTTTTAGAAAAAGCACACACTTCAACCAAAACTCTTGCCAAAACCATATTATTGCATATAAACGCTACACACAAATATCAGATGATTAGCCTTTCATATATGTGACTACACACTGAAGTGACAAATGGAAAACACTACTACCATGTGTTTGAGTGTTTGTAGTCTGCTGTGAAGGTCTGTCAGAGGTCTCACATATACATGAATATTCACAAATACTGAGGTTATGTCTACATCTGCAGACATATGTCTGCAATGGAACGGCATCCGAGCCAGCCCTGACATATTCAGCACATTTACACCATAAAGTAAAACACAATTACAATGGGAAGGTTTTTATGGTTTTGCATGAACACTACAGCAACACATGCTGCATATACTGTAAACACAGGGACAGCCAAAACAACAAACAAAGAAAAACAAAAACACAAAATAACCTCAAGCTTCCTCCATCACCTGCTGAATGTATTTGAACTGGGGGGCCAAAAAGAACTCAACAGTAATGGAGAGTTTGGTGGAGGTGAATCACCACAAATCGTGGCTGTTCACTGAACCAGTTTGTACTGGTCGCCAACCCCCCCAATGCAAATCCATTCAGCACGCGAAGGAGGAAGCTTGAGGTTATTTTGTCTTTTTGTTTTTCTTTTTTTGTTGTCCATGTGTTTACAGTATATACAGCATGTGTTGCTGTAATGTTCATGCAAAACCAAAAAAGAACTTTCCCCTTGTAATTGCGTTTTACTTGACAGACCTTCACAGCAGACTACAAACTGACACGTGGTAGTAGTGTTTTCAATTTGTCACATTAGTGTGTAGTTGTCATATGGGGAAGGCTAATCATCTGACATTTGTGTGTAGAGTTTGTATGCAATAATATGGTTTTGGCAAGAGTTGCAAGAGTTTTGGTTGATGTGCTTTTTCCAAAAGTCTGAAATGTTTTGTGTGTTGTGTGTGTAGCATTGGCTGCTCTGTGTTAAGTTTTGACAAAAAGAGACATAGTTTCAGAAATTGGGTCTTAGCATCTGCAAAAAAACTGTATTATAATATTGATGACTATAATACCATTTGCCATGTTTGCAGTATTACCAAAACAGTATGCATTTTAAAAATGTACCGTCGTTTGATTTGAGTAACCATCATTGATGGAGATTTATCAGGTTAAAATTTTTTTTATTATTTTTTTTAATGGCCCACCTCCACCCCCCCATCTTTGGAGGACAACTTTGTTTTTATGTACAGTTCAAATGACAATTATAACAATTATAACAATATGCAAAGTGATAATTATTGGGGTTAGGTGGACCAAGAAAAGAGGGGGAGAGAAAGAATAAAAAGGGAAAAGACAGAAGAGCAGGGGGAAATAATAAATAAATAAATAAATAAATAAAAATAATAATAATTATATATGAAGAAAAAAAAAAAAAAAAAAAAAACCCCAACCAGCTCGAATGACCACAGCAAAGTAAAGCAGAAAGTGTACCAAAGACATTTAGCACAAATTACGTGATGTATGTGTGAGTGTGTGTTTATGTGTAACCTAGTTGTGCAACATAGGATAAATGTACGGAATGTACTTACCAGCAAGGATAGAAAGCTAGGACAACATTCCCCCAGAGACCAGAGGTAGGCAGAGAAAGACCCGGGAATTCCACCCGCCCACGGCCCCCCCAGGAGCTGTGGAGCCCCAGGGCAGCACTTCCCAGTGACCCACGCATGCCCGCCCCCACAAGCGGGAGAGTGAGAACCCCGGACTGCGCCCCCTTAGCCAAGGAGTGCAGGTCCAGGGGAACCATAGGAAACAGAGCCCCCCCCCCAGGACGCCCCCCCCGCCGTGGGTCGGTAGCAAAGCCCCAGCTTCACCAACGGGTGAAGGAAGGCCTTCCCACCCCTCCACCCCCAGTGCTGTGTTATGTGTAGGTGTTGGTGTATGTGTATGTGTGGTAGTGTGTGATACTATGGTGCTGTTAAAATTGAGGGGACAGGTGTTGGGACCAACGTCGACAAAGCCCCGGCCCACTGGCCAGTGTTCGTCCACACCGTCCCCTCAAAGGCCCTCAATGTCTAAGGTGCAATAAAAACTGAGGGACAGACAGTGGTGAGGAGACGGGTGAACCATGGCAGCAGGCCCACCTCGTCAACCTCTGGTTACACGCCTGCCCCCCAGGATCCTAAATGTACAAGGACTGTGTGCGTGCGTGCGTGCGTGTATATGTGTGGGGGGTGGGTGGGTGGAAATGCGTAGGTCCAGAGGAAATGGTCCTCTGGAAGAGGAGAGCCAGCTAGCTGACTCACTGAGCACCGAGCTTCACTGCCCCACCGACTCGAGGCAGGGAGTGGTCGACCCGGGGAGACCGGGCGGGCAGTTCCCTCCATCACCGCATCCAAGCTCAGATCCCCACCGCCCCCACTACAGAGAACAGCTGGTCTGGACATCCACATACACCTAAACACATATTCTCTATCGCATACGTATACACCCACACATTCATCTCTTATATATATCTCCACCCACATATACACACATATAGGTTCAATTTTTCTACATCCAGATTTTTTTAATAAGCACTTTTGATGAATCACGATTTATGGTTCACCCCACTCTCCACTACCCTGCCCACCCCTACTGCCCCACCCAGTGTTTAATTTGTAAATCAAACGATGCCGGAACGCACCGGTTTGATTTGGTGCACCATCATCGATGGATGGAGATTTACAGTTGTGATCAAATTTATTCAACCCCCAATGCTGCGAAGGGTTTTATGGAATTCAGTGCACATTTGTAATTGTGTTCATAATGAAATCTTACAAGGACTTGTTAAAGAACTAAATGCAACTAAGATAGCATCAATTTTTTTTGTCATAAAGTATTAAATGGCCTTTTTGTGATTTCTTCATTGACACAATTATTCAACCCCTTTACGACTACCACTCCTAAGAACAGAGGTTCATTCCAGTGTTTTCCATCAGGTATTGAAAACATCTGTGGATGTCAACGAGCAGCAATCAAGCATGATAAGCACCAATTAGGCAGATTTAAAAGGACTGTGATACTCAGCTCCTTCTAGACATCTACTGGTGTGTTTCCAAGCATGGTGAAGGCAAGAGAATGGTCCCAGAAGACAAGAGAAGAGGTTATTGCTCTTCACAAGAATGGCAATGGATATAAAAAGATTGCGAAGTTGTTAAATATTCCAAGAGACACTATCGGAAGTATCATTCGCAAGTTCAAGTTAAAGGGCACAGTGGAAACGTTACCTGGTCGTGGCAGAAAGAAGATCCTGACCGCGACTGCTGTGCGCTACCTGAAGCGTAATGTGGAGAAAAATCCCCGCGTAACTGCTAAGGAACTGAAAAAAGACCTGTCAGATGTGGGCACTGAAGTTTCAGCTCAGACAATAAGGCGCGCACTGCATAACGAAGACCTCCATGCCAGAACGCCCAGACGCACCCCCTTGCTGACTCCAAAGAACAAGAAAAGTCGACTGCAGTATGCCAAAAGTCATGTGGACAAGCCACAAAGGTTTTGGAACAGTGTACTGTGGTCAGATGAAACTAAATTAGAACTGTTTGGGACAATGGACCAGCGCTATGTTTGGAGAAGGAAGAACCAGGCTTATGAACAAAAGAACACCTTGCCTACTGTGAAGCATGGCGGGGGGTCAATTATGCTTTGGGGCTGTTTTGCTTCTAATGGTACAGGAAAGCTTCAACGTGTGCAGGGTACCATGAATTCCCTTCAGTACCAGGAGATCTTGGAGGAAAATGTGATGGAGTCAGTCACAAACCTGCGGCTTGGGAGACGTTGGACCTTCCAACAGGACAATGATCCGAAGCACACATCCAAGTCCACTAGAGCATGGTTGAACATGAAAGGCTGGAACATTCTAGAGTGGCCATCGCAATCACCAGACTTAAATCCAATTGAGAACCTCTGGTGGGACCTAAAGAAGGCAGTTGCAGTGCGCAAGCCTAAGAATGTGACTGAACTGGAGGCTTTTGCCCATGAAGAATGGGCTAAGATACCCATAGGTCGCTGCAAGACACTTGTGTCAAGCTATGCTTCACGCTTGAAAGCTGTCATAACTGGAAAAGGATGTTGTACTAAGTACTAAAAAATAATGTCACTAGGGGGTTGAATAAAACTGATAATGATGTGAGCACAGTAAAGACATTTGTGGTTATTCCATCATAAATATTATGTTATGTTTGTCTAATTTATAAGTGCCTCTTTGATATAATTGTAAATAAGATGACTGAAATGATCAAAATCAATGTCAAACTGGCCAAAACACTTTATTTCAGTGGGGGTTGAATAAATTTGATCACAACTGTATCAGAGTTAATTTTTCTGCATCCAGGACGTAGTTGAAGTTCTGTAGCAGTTGGCCAGTGTCTCTCTTTTCAACGCCGTAAACGCAGCTGTCCAGGCAGCCAGGCGCAATGTGCTTAAAGAAGTGAAAACCACACAGGAATTGCTCTCTCTCTCTGTCTCTCTCTCTCTCTCTTTCTATCTCTCTTTCTCTCTCTGATCTCTCTTGTGGCCCATCCCCTACTACCCCACCTCTCTACAACTGCACAAATCAGCTTTGCTACAAGCCCACCTAGATATCTAGTGTTGCAAATGTCAAGGCGCAGATTTAAGAGGTTGTGACATTGAATTTGTGGTTGTAAAGCCAAAAAAGTGATTTTTCTAAAAATAGTGACGATCAGATTGTGTCAAAAAAAAAAATGCAAATTTTAGCTTACAAGTTCTCACAACAAAAATACAAGTACATATTTTGTTTCACAAGATCTCGGTTCAGGTCCTTCAAGTTCTCAAGTTTTGCAACATTACCTCCATATAGAATCTCCTTGTTAGGTAGCATGCATCAGATAAAAGTGACTTCTGCCCTTACAATATTACAAGCACAATGATGTTCTGAAGTTTAGTCAAATCTACATAACACATAATACTGCCCATGAACAATGCTGCATGTAGCCACAACTGATATTTTCCTTCCCAAGGTACGTTTGTTGCTGCTGAAAACATCGTTTTGGCCAAGGAATTTATAGAAGGATCAGAGATAAATGGTGTCAGGTTGCTGTTTTCTTCGTATATGTTCACATTGCCAGTGCTGTTATCTGAAAAATAATTTCACCTTCCTCACTGCCTTCATTCCCTCTGTGTATGTGAAGAACCTTGTTATATAACACCAGTAATATGATACAATTAATAAATGTTTTCACATTAAACATAAAAATGTTTTGCTATATTATATATACACTTTAAACAGCTTCTTGTGGTTTAATACATTGATGCTACCTGCATGTGATGCTCAGCGTGTCATTGGCATCAATCACAAGCGTGTCTTTGGTGCTGTTGAGGATAGGTGGGGTCATAGAAAAGCCAGACACCAGACCTGATGGCACAGAGAAGAAAGGGATTATTTCTTTGTTTTGCTTCATGTTTAGAATCTCACACAATTCAAAACAAGAGGTTTGTGTCAGGCAATCCATCATATGCCAATGTATAACAGATATAGTCTTGTGTTTAAAACGCTCCAAATGTTTTAATTTATTGACTTTTTACATTCACTATTGCACACCAAGCACCAAGTACAACAAGCATGTGTCAGGAGAAATGTGGTACACTTATACCCACAGGAGACCCCGCCTCCAGCCCCACAGGAGACTCCACCTCCAGCCCCACAGGAGACTCCACCTCCAGCCCCACAGGAGACTCCACCTCCAGCCCCACAGAAGACTCCACCTCCAGCCCCACAGAAGACTCCACCTCCAGCCCCACAGGAGACCCCACCTCCAGCCCCACAGGAGACCCCACCTCCAGCCCCACAGGAGACTCCACCTCCAGTCCCAAAGGAGACCCCACCTCCAGCCCCACAGGAGACCCCACCTCCAGCCCCACAGGAGACTCCACCTCCAGCCCCACAGGAGACTCCACCTCCAGCCCATACAGGAGACTCCACCTCCAGCCCCACAGGAGACTCCACCTCCAGCCCCACAGGAGACTCCACCTCCAGCCCCACAGGAGACTCCACCTCCAGCCCATACAGGGGAGTTGCCCACTCCACTTCACTCCACCTCCGTTCACTCCCACAGTCCAATTCACCTGCTTATTCAATAATCAGCTGCACCTGTCCCTTATCAGCCTCACACCCTGATTTAAGCCCACAGGTCCCACAAGTCTGTGCGGTGTATTCCTTGTGTCTGCAGGACTGAGCCTGCTGGAGTGACTCTGCTCATGACATGCTTCATGCTTTAGCAAAGCTTCAGCTGGTGCAGAATGCAGCTGCCCACCTTTTAACTAGCACAAGGTGCAGGGAACACATCACTCCTGTGTTAGCCTCCCTTCACTGGTTACCAGTAAAGTTCAGGGTGGATTTTAAAGTTCTGGTTTTAACCTATAAGGCTTTGCATGGTGAGGCGCCGGAATACATCTCTGAGCTCTTAGTTCCCTATGGTGGGTCAAGGTCGTTGAGATTAACAGACCAACGGTTTCTGACGGTTCCAAGAACTAAATGTAAGCAAAGGGGGACTGTGCTTTTGCTGTCTATGCTCCTAAACTATGGAATTGTCTTCCTCTCAATATCAGATGCTTAGATTCTACATCTTCTTTTAAGAAATTGTTAAAAACCCACTTTTACTCGCAGTGCGGTTGGCGAACGAAAATTGTTGACGTTGTTGAGGCCGTATACTCCAATCTAGGAATCTAGCACTAGGACCCTGGAGCCTCCCCTCATAAAATTCCAGACATTTTAAGACATTTTTAGGCCTTGAATATGGAAAACTAAATTTAAGACATTTTAAGACTTTTTAAGGACCCGCGGGTACCCTGGTTGTGCTGGACATTAAAAACACCACAGCACCACACCACGTCTGCTGCTTCTGTCACCCTGTCACATTACCATCTTTCAGATTTCAGGCTCTTATTTTATGACATATTGGAAGAATAGACATTAAAATATGACACAAAATATATATTGTACATAAGTGTCACAGATGTGTTCTCAGTAAAACTTTAGAGCCTGCAGCAAGAGCCCCTTTGGAGAGTATTAAGACCTGCGCTCCATTGGAACTTGTATGCATTGATTTTTGGTCAGCTGAGGACAACAACAAGTCTGTAGATATTTTGGTGATCTCTGACCACTTCACCAAGTTGGCACATGCATTTCGATGTCAAGACCAAACTGCACGGACAGTTGCAAAAAAGCTTTGGGATGAATTTTTTTGTGTTTACGGTTTCCCTCAGCGCATTCACTCCGACCAGGGAGCCAACTTTGAGAGCAAGCTAATCGTGGAGCTCCTTAATTTGTGTGGTGTTCAGAAATCTCACACGACTCCTTACCACCCTATGGGCAATGGACAAACGGAGAGGTTTAACCGTTCTCTCGGTAACATGTCTTTACCTCCAGGATCTAAGCAGAAATGGCCGCAGATGATTCAGTCGATGACGTTTGCATACAACTGCACTGCCCATGAGACCACCGGATTTGCACCATTCTATTTGATGTTTGGTAGGGTTCCCAGGTTACCGGTTGACCTCATGTTTAAAAATGTCCTTCATGATAGTGACGTCTGTGATTATAACACCTATGTTACATCTCTGGTGGATAATTTGCGTTCTGCCATGCTTTTAGCGCAGCGTAACAGCGTGAAAGAACAGAAACGGCAGTCTGACTAGTATAACAAAAAGGCCAAGGGTCTTCCTCTCTCTCTTGTGGATCAAGTACTAGTGGCTAACAAAGGGGTTAAGGGGAAACGGAAGCTTTCTGATAAGTGGGAGCCACTTCTTTACACGGTGGTAGCCTCAAAGCCTAATCTGCACGTTTACAAGATCAGGGACCGAGAGAGAAATGAGCGTGTGGTGCACCGCAACCTACTTCTTGATGTGAGCTTTTTGCCTGTCACTACAGACACAGACGGTTGTGACTTTCACCCTGCTGGTGATTTTGCTAGTGATGTAACTGGCTCTGATGCACGTGAGACTGAAGTGACCGTTGTGGACACTGGAGCAGCCACTGCTGCATCTTCTCTAGCCGCTTCTCCCTCTTGGTGCAGTAATGATGACCGCACAGCATCATGGGTTCAACGGCAATCTTCTGCTGTGTCGAGCTATACTGTGGAATCAGATTCCTGTCCCGAGACTTGGTCCTCTGTCCCTGAAGGGCCAGTTGATTCAGATGCTACTGTAGATCACCTGCCTGTTCTCCACTTCATTTGTCCTTCTGACGAGCACAGCACCGACTTGAGTAGTAGGTTCACCTCACGTTTTGGTAGGGTGCTCAGACCTGTTTGCCGTTTGATAGACTATGACTCAAAGAGAGTCGCTACTTGACACTGAGAATGTTCGCTCACCTTTGATGAATGTGTGAATTTTTATATATATTGTTATTATTAGGGGTCCAAGCAACAGGGGTGCTGGAACCCTATTGTATTTGTTCCGATTAATATTATTAGGGGTCCAAGCACCAGCGGTGCTGGAACCCTATTGTATTTGTTCCGATTATTATTAGGGTTCACACACACATAGTGTGGGAACCCTATTGTAATTGTTAGGATTTTTCTTTCTTATTCTTTGTCCCATTTTTTGACCTAAAACGTATTGTGCAGCCTAGACCGTAATGCCTAGAAACCCCAAACTTGGCAAAAAGGTTCAGTTACCCCCAAGGACCAGATTCCCATACAGGGACCCAAATTGGCCTGATGGTGGCGCTATAGCAGACCATATTGACTTTTTGTCCATATCTCCTACACCGTAGGTCCTAGAACCAAAATTCCAGTTCCTATACATTCCTTGACTAAATTCAATAGGACAATTAATATACAACCATTAAGCTCCGCCCACTTAGATTTCGAGTTAATTTGCATAATGTGCAAAATCACACACATATTTGAGCGCGAACTAGTCCCTGGATTTTTCACATACATGCACATATGTGGTATCAAAACGTTCAGAAGAGTCTGAACTTTAAAACGTATCAACAAAAATGCTAATTTCTTCACTACCTAGTCAGTATAAACCAATCAAATGAGGGGGCGTAAATTCAATAGTAAATTTTGCGCATATGGAGCTCTAACTTAAGAAAACTTGCATGTAATGAGATGGCACTTCACAGACAGCTTCCCTGTGAGGGTCTGGGGCAGCTCGCAGAGGTTGCCATACCTCACCTGCTAGGGGGCGCTATAACATGCAAAAATTTGCCCCATGCACTCAGATTGGCCGATCCACATGAAACTTGACAGACATCATCTATGGGCCTCTGGGAACCAGGTCCTAAAGCAGACATGCCATACTTCCAAAATGGCTGACGTAATCGGCCAATCCGTGATCGGCACGCGTTTGACAGGCTTACCATTGGTCGATCTGCACGAAACCTCTTGGGTGTGGACAAGTGCACACCCCCTATGACATAATCCAGCCGGGTGTCGATTGGCCACTGGGGGGCGCTATTGCAAAAAAAGCAAGTGTATCCCCTACATAATTCCACTTGGGAACATGCAATTGGACTCTTTTGATTCCTTGCAGTAGTGCGAACAACTTTCCCATTACATGTCCTATTAAAAAAATGCAGTTTATTTACAGTTAATAATAGTTTGAAATCATCACTTTTCATACTGCTCCTAGGATTTTCATACTATCATGTCAAGCAAAGTCTTATAATACTCTACAGAGTGTGAAATCAAAAAACAATCCAAAGATTTTGGATTTTAGGACACTTATACCTGCTAAATATTTTTTTAATGGACAGCATCAATACATATAATATTCATATTCTTAAAGCTCTTTCATATTTTACCCAATTCTGACCAAAATGCAGAAGCCCATTCAGAATCCCATCCTGAACAAATTTGTCAAGTTTCATCTAAATCGGTTATCGTATGGCTCTACAGTGCAGTATTATATACAATGCATAAAAATGCATGTAAAGTCCCTCTGTCACCTTCTCCTTCTCACACGCACGTAAGCTGAAACTCACACACTCAGTCTCTCTCTCACTCTCACCCACATTCCCCCTCCCATCTTTGTGCCCTAAGTAAACATTGCTCTGGCTACCTAGATCTCTCTGTGTCTATTAACCAGGCACACACACATACAGGCGCAAGCAGGCCTTCCTATAGCATTCACAATGACACTTCCCTAGCCATACCCACCCATATCTCAGTGACTAACACATGCTCATACAAACTGATATTTGGCTTCTTTTTTGTCTCTCTCTCACACAAACACACAGACACACACACCTTTATACCTATATGTATGTATAGTTTCTATGTATACTTATGTATGTATGTATGTATTAGTATATGTTGTCATAGTTTGAATACATATACTACCACACACACACACACACACACACACACACACTTCTACCTAAATGTATGTATAGTTTGTATGCATATCTATAGTATATGTATAGTATATGTCAGTCATACCAGTGATGTCAGTCATATCAGACATGCCAGTTCAGTCATGTCAGTTATATCAGTCATGTCAGTGATGCCAGTCATGTTCTGCCAGTCATGTAAGTCATGTCAGTCCTATCAGTCATGTCAGTCCAGTCATGTCAGTCAAATCTTCAAATCATTACAGTCATGCCAGTTATGTCAGTCATATCAGTCATGTTAATTTTGTTCGTCATGCCAGTGATGTCATTCCAGTCATGCCAGTCATGTCAGTCATGCCAGGCTTTGCAGACTACATTCATACTTTGAATACACAGGCAGTCATGTTAGGCGTGCTACGTGTACAAGGAGTGAAATAACAAAGCATAGTCTCTGGCTCCCTCAATCTCTCTCTGTCAGTAATATACAGGCCCAATCATGTATAGACAAGTGCAGGCCTTCCTATACTGTTCACATAGATGCAGCCATAGCCAGATGTGCTATTTTTGTGTCTCCCTTTCTGACACACACAGATGTCATCACACTCTACATCTGTAGAGCACACACTGGCCAAACCCAAACAGCTTTTTTTTCACTTTTAGGTCTAAAGGACCTTTTGGGCTTCCTTTTGCCTATTGAGGCCAAAATGCCTATTGGTGTGTGAACCCGCCAATCGCCGCTTGCGGCTATATTTATTCTTCTTTTTCTGCCCTAAAACGCATCGTGCAGCCTAAACCGTAAGTCGTACAGACTTCTCCTTTGGCCAACTGGTCAAGGACACCTCCGCTACTCAGGCACCCAACGCCAGCCATATACGCCTATAGGTGGCGCTATAGCGCACACAAACGCGCAAAAAATTTTCACGCCTACACCGTATGTCGTAAACAAAAAATTCCAATTGCATCTGATCGGCCATGTTCCATTCTACAAAAAATAAAATTGTGGCCATATGCTCCGCCCCTTAGATTTCGAGCTAATTTGCATAATATGCAAATACACACACATTTTTGAGTGCGTACTAGTCCCTGGATTTTTCACATACATGCACATATGTGATATCCAGGCGCTCAGAAGAGTCTGAACTTTAATTGTTATGGAGCCAAAGTGCACATTTCTGCACATGGGCGTGGCCACATGCATCACAAGTCAAGCGTAGAAAATTCCTTCGCCAAAAATCCACATATTCTGCTATATCTCAGGCATTCTTTCACGTATTCATACCAAATTTCACATACATGTACCTATTGGGTGTCTAGACCTGCACATACATTTTGGCAGACATGCACACCTAGGTGGCGCTATAACGGCCAAAAAACTCTCCTGCCCTCCATGCTTTCATGTAGAAGGACAATCATGATCTCATATGATTCTATGCAAAATCACTAACAACTTTGTAATTGCAAGTGCTTTGCAAAAAAGTACAGATTTTTGTGTATAATCCAATACATATAATTTACACTTTTCATACTAGTCCTAGGATTTTCACTCCATCACCTCAAATCACATATTATAATATCCAGCAGCATGTGAAATACAAAACTGGTGGAACAAATTCTAAGATTCTTGCAATTTAATATTTTTCATATGCATCACAATGGTACCGTCATGACATATGAACTGCATATTTCAAAAACTCCCCTATATAATGTCTGATTGTTATGAAAATGGACAGACACATTCAGAAGACCACTGAGGTGATATCTGCCAAGTTTGTGCCAAATCCATCCACAAATGGTTGTACTGTGAATATTTTCATTTTCTATGCTGAACATGCATGCAGATCAAAGGTCATTCTTTTCCTCAAAAGAGTTAGAGTTGAGCCTGTAATCCAGTCAGACCCATTAGCTCAATGGGTAGAGCAATGTGCTCCCAGCCACAATGCACGTGGACAACGGGGGTTCGAATCCCACGTTGGGCAGTATTCCACCATAAGTTTAAAAAGCTGCCATTTAGATTCTGTTTTTTGAGCAGGTACTTCATTCACGAACGTGCTTCATATACTTTCATGTACATTTCATAAAGCTTTACATAATGTTGTGCCAGTGGGTGCAAAATCTTGCCAAACCTCAGCTTGGACCCCGTAATCGCCGCTTGCGGCTATATTTATTATTATTCCGCTTCTCCGCTAAAACGCGTTGTGCAGCCTAAACCGTAAGTCCTACAGACTTCTCCTTTGGCCAACTGGTAAAGGACAGCTCCTCTACTCAGGCGCACAACACCAGCCCGATCTGCCCATATGTGGCGCTATAGCGCACACAAACGCGCAAACATTTTTCACGCCTACACCGTATGTCATAAACAAAAAATTCCAACTGCATCTGATTGGTCATCATCCATTCTACAAAAAAGAAAATTGCAGCCATATGCTCCGCCCCTTCCTTTTTGAGCTAATTTGCATAATATGCAAATACACACACATTTTTGAGCGCGAACTAGTCCCTGGATTTTTCACATACATGCACATATGTGGTATCCAGGCGCTCACAACAGTCTGAACTTTGATTCTAGCAGAGCAAAAGTGCAGATTTCTGCACATGGGCGTGGCCACATGCCTCACAAGTCAAAGGTCAAAAAACCCTTCGCCAAAAATCCACATTTTCTGCTGTATCTCAGGCATGCTTTCACATATTCACTCCAAATTTCACATACATGCACCTACTGGGTGTCTAGGCCTGCACATACATTGTGGCAGACATGCACACCTAGGTGGCGCTATAACGACCAAAAAACTCTCCTGCCCACACCGATTGGCCAAATAACTCAAAACTTGGTACGCATCATCTATATGCACCTACGGCACAGGTCCTTGACCTGCACTATCATATGTCCAATATGGCCGCCGCTATCGACCAATCAGCTTTCAGTCAGCTAAAATGCATCGTGCAGCCTAATCCGTAACACCAACAGACTTCTCCTTTGGCCAACTTGTAGTACTCCTCTCTGCTACTCAGGCACAACACGCCAGCTCGATCCGCCCATAGGTGGCGCTATAGAGCGCAAAAAATTGTCACGCCTACACCGTATGTCAATAACAAAAAATTCCAATTGCATCTGATCAGTCATCTTCCATTCTACAAAAAATAAATTTGAAGCCATAAGCTCCGCCCCTTATATTTCGAGCTAATTTGCATAATATGCAAATACGCACACATTTTTGAGCGCAAACTAGTCCCTGGATTTTTCACATACATGCACATATGTGGTGTCAAAATGTTCAGAAGAGTCTGAACTTTGATTCTAGCAGAGCAAAAGTGCACATTTCTACACATGGGCGTGGCCACATGCCTCACAAGTCCAAGGTAAAAAATTCCTTCGCCAAAAATCCACATATTCTGCTGTATCTCAGGCATGCTTTCACGGATTCACACAAAATTTCACAAGCATGCACCTATTGGGTGTCTAGACCTGCACCTACATTTTGGCAGACATGCACACCTAGGTGGCGCTATAACAGCCACAAAACTCTCCTGCCCACACCAATTGCCCAAATAACTCCAAACTTGGTATGCATCATCTATATGTACCTATGGCACAGGTCCATCATAAATCCAAGATGGCCGCCGCTATCGACCAATCAGCTTTCAGTACACCTTTCACAAGCTTATCATATGCCAATTAACATGAAACTCACATATTATGTTCATCTACACACCCTCTAATACATATTAAAGTATGACAGGAATTGCACCACTAGGTGGCGCTATACTAGAAATTCCTGAATTACTCCTACATGCTTTCATGTAGAAGGACAATCATGATCTCATATGATTCTATGCAAAATCACTAACAACTTTGTAATTGCAAGTGCTTTGCAAAAAAGTACAGATTTTTGTGTATAATCCAATACATATAATTTACACTTTTCATACTAGTCCTAGGATTTTCACTCCATCACCTCAAATCACATATTATAATATCCAGCAGCATGTGAAATACAAAACTGGTGGAACAAATTCTAAGATTTTCACAATTTAATATTTTTCATATGCATCACAATGGTACCATCATGACATATGAACTGCATATTTCAAAAACTCCCCTATATAATATCTGATTGTTATGAAAATGGACAGACACATTCAGAAGACCACTGAGGTGATATCAGCCAAGTTTGTGCCAAATCCATTCACAAATGGTTGTACTGTGAATATTTTCATTTTCTATGCTGAACATGCATGCAGATCAAAGGTCATTCTTTTCCTCAAAAGAGCTAGAGTTGAGCTGCTAGAGTAGAGTTTAAAAAGCTGCCATTTAGATTCTGTTTTTTGAGCAGGTATTTCATTCACGAACGTGCTTCATATACTTTCATGTACATTTCATAAAGCTTTACATGATGTTGTGCCAGTGGGTGCAAAATCTGGCCAAACCTCAGCTTGGACCCCGTAATTGCCGCTTGCGGCTATATTTATTATTGTTATTCTTTTTTTTTTTCTCCGCCTGCTGTTTGATGGATAGTTGTTTATTTGTTTTTTTTTACTCATGTGTTTTTCTTGCCACTTTATTGGAGGACAGCTCCTCCTAGGATTTCCCAGTAATTGTATGTGACATGCATTTTGAGGTGTAAATGGCACCTCTTGGTGTCTATGGGGTATCTGGGGCCTTGCCGGGCGCCAGGCGGTCCTCAGGTCTCCTAGCCCTTCATTTGGGTAGCGTTTTGCTGGCATATGTCACCGTTTTCTTACTGGTTCATGTAATATTGCTGAGTGTTTTTGTGCGTCTTGTGATTTTGTGTAATTCTGGGGGGTGAATGTAACCAGGTTGATCTGTCAGTTGTGTATAATTACACAAAATGTACTGTATTTGTTTATCTGTTTATCTAGTTGTGTATATGTGGGATCCAGACTCCTCCCCTTTCTGTTTCTTCTTTTGTGGTGTTTTCCACCCAAGTATAAATAGCGACCACCCATCTTGACTCTCCCCTTTTCATTGTAATATCGTGGGAGAGGTATGTCACTATTTGTTATCCACCCATTTTATTTCAGTTATGGTGGTGATGGGGAAATGTTTTACAAATCTGTTATTTGTGCTTCACTCACTTTTCTTCTATTATGCTTTTAGAGTGCTGGAGTGAGTTTGTCAGCATTGTTCAATGCACTTGTACTAACAGAGTGAGTTTGTCAGCACTGTTCAATGTACTTGTACTAACAGAGTGAGTTTGTCAGCACTGTTCTATGTACTTGTACTAACAGAGTGAGTTTGTCAGCACTGTTCTATGTACTTGTACTAACAGAGTGAGTTTGTCAGCACTGTTCTATGTACTTGTACTAACAGAGTGAGTTTGTCAGCACTGTTCTATGTACTTGTACTAACAGAGTGAGTTTGTCAGCACTGTTCTATGTACTTGTACTAACAGAGTGAGTTTGTCAGCACTGTTCTATGTACTTGTACTAACAGAGTGAGTTTGTCAGCATTGTTCTATGTACTTGTACTAACAGAGTGAGTTTGTCAGCACTGTTCTATGTACTTGTACTAACAGAGTGAGTTTGTCAGCACTGTTCTATGTACTTGTACTAACAGAGTGAGTTTGTCAGCACTGTTCAATGTACTTGTACTAACAGAGTGAGTTTGTCAGCACTGTTCAATGTACTTGTACTAACAGAGTGAGTTTGTCAGCACTGTTCAATGTACTTGTACTAAGAGTGAGTTTGTCAGCACTGTTCTATGTACTTGTACTAACAGAGTGAGTTTGTCAGCACTGTTCAATGTACTTGTACTAACAGAGTGAGTTTGTCAGCACTGTTCTATGTACTTGTACTAACAGAGTGAGTTTGTCAGCACTGTTCAATGTACTTGTACTAACAGAGTGAGTTTGTCAGCACTGTTCTATGTACTTGTACTAACAGAGTGAGTTTGTCAGCACTGTTCAATGTACTTGTACTAACAGAGTGAGTTTGTCAGCACTGTTCTATGTATTTGTACTAACAGAGTGAGTTTGTCAGCACTGTTCTATGTACTTGTACTAACAGAGTGAGTTTGTCAGCACTGTTCTATGTACTTGTACTAACAGAGTGAGTTTGTCAGCATTGTTCAATGTACTTGTACTAACAGAGTGAGTTTGTCAGCACTGTTCTATGTACTTGTACTAACAGAGTGAGTTTGTCAGCATTGTTCAATGTACTTGTACTAACAGAGTGAGTTTGTCAGCACTGTTCTATGTACTTGTACTAACAGAGTGAGTTTGTCAGCACTGTTCTATGTACTTGTACTAACAGAGTGAGTTTGTCAGCACTGTTCTATGTACTTGTACTAACAGAGTGAGTTTGTCAGCACTGTTCTATGTACTTGTACTAACAGAGTGAGTTTGTCAGTACTGTTCTATGTACTTGTACTAACAGAGTGAGTTTGTCAGCACTGTTCTATGTACTTGTACTAACAGAGTGAGTTTGTCAGCACTGTTCTATGTACTTGTACTAACAGGAGTGAGTTTGTCAGCACTGTTCTATGTACTTGTACTAACAGAGTGAGTTTGTCAGCACTGTTCAATGTACTTGTACTAACAGAGTGAGTTTGTCAGCACTGTTCAATGTACTTGTACTAACAGAGTGAGTTTGTCAGCACTGTTCAATGTACTTGTACTAACAGAGTGAGTTTGTCAGCACTGTTCTATGTACTTGTACTAACAGGAGTGAGTTTGTCAGCACTGTTCAATGTACTTGTACTAACAGAGTGAGTTTGTCAGCACTGTTCTATGTACTTGTACTAACAGAGTGAGTTTGTCAGCACTGTTCTATGTACTTGTACTAACAGAGTGAGTTTGTCAGCACTGTTCAATGTACTTGTACTAACAGAGTGAGTTTGTCAGCACTGTTCAATGTACTTGTACTAACAGAGTGGCTGATCCAATAAAAGAAGATCGCCTACAGAGATTGAATGTGGATAGTGATTCTTACACAACACAGAAACACACACACACACACACACTCACACACACACACACACACACACACACACACACACTCACACACACACACTCACACACACACTCACACACACACACACACACACACACACAAACACACACACACACACACACACACTCACACACACATAAGCATGTGGATAGTGATTCCTACACAACACAGAAACACACCGGTCACATAAGGACAACATATTTCATATGTGTATTAAGCATGTGGATAGTGATTCTTACACAACGCAGAAACACACCAGTCACATAAGGACAACATATTTCATATGTGTATTAAGCATGTGGATAGTGATTCTTACACAACACAGAAACACACCAGTCACATAAGGACAACATATTTCATATGTGTATTAAGCATGTGGATAGTGATTCTTACACAACGCAGTAACACACCAGTCACATAAGGACAACATATTTCATATGTGTATTAAGCATGTGGCATCAGTGACTATAACAGCTTTAATTTACTGCAAAATACTGTACTGTGTATTCATAAAGAAACCTTGCTTTGTTTCACAGTGGGTTTTTTAATATACAGCAGATTAGAATGTCTTATAATTTTCTAGAAATTTTGTTTTATGTATATTCCCTGAGCACTACTGGTCAGAAAACCAGAATCAGCTTCTCTCCCTGCTGTGATGCAAAGCAAAGCAATTATTATTGTCCTTCTTCCTCACAGGCCAATCACTCACATCCCAATCAGAAATATTTCTGCACCACATAATTTCATGTACACAGTTCGACACCCTTGGATGCCTCCTGACAAGAGGTTAGTGTAAATATCTGACAGTAATGGGTCGCAATACAACGAAATCTTTATACAGACAAATCTTAAACAAAACCAAGAGGCAACTGCCAGCATGTTTTTTATTCAGGAGTCCAGTGCATGTGGGTATGTGGGTCCATGCTGCAGAAAATACATAATCCCCTCTGCATGACAAAATATATCATCTACAATCTGATTATTGCCAGGACATTATCCTCTCCCAGTGTGTATATACCACTGTGCTGGCCTTTCTGGCCAAGCTCCCATGACATGCCTCAACAGGCACAGGTTCTGCACATCTGGGATTACTCTGTAGGTCTGGAGTTACTCTGTAGGTCTGGGGTTACTCTGAAGGTCTGGGGTTACTCTGCAGGTCTGGGGTTACTCTGCAGGTCTGGAGTTACTCTGTAGGTCTGGGGTTACTCTAAAGGTCTGGGGTTACTCTGTAGGTCTGGGGTTACTCTGTAGGTCTGGGGTTACTCTGCAGGTCTGGGGTTACTCTGTAGGTCTGGAGTTACTCTGCAGGTCTGGGGTTACTCTGTAGGTCTGGGGTTACTCTGCAGGTCTGGGGTTACTCTGTAGGTCTGGGGTTACTCTGCAGGTCTGGAGTTACTCTACAGGTCTGGAGTTACTCTACAGGCAGTGGCGGACTTAGCAATGTAGGGGCTCAAGGTGAATTTAGCTAGGGGGCTCATCAACATTAATATGCGAGAAATAAGTTAGCTAATCATGGGCCCCTACAGTGGGCTGCAGTGGGAGGGGCCCAAGGCAGTTGCCTAGCCACGCCTCTATGCAAAGACCGCCTCTGTCTACAGGGCTAGAGGGTCCCCTTCTGTATTAGGTGCATGTCTGTATTGTGTATTCCAAATCCTAACAGAGAGAGAAGACAACGCTCCCACACTGAAAAATACAAACAGCCTGTGGTCACCACCGACTTCTCGAGGTTCACTTCATCTTTTCAGTTGTGCATAGACCAAAAGGATTTAAGGTGGAGGCCACAACCTTTATTCAGCTGAGAGCACTCTAATAATTGATTTTTATGCAACACAGGCATAAAACTCATCCACTCATTTTACCTGGATTGCTAATTAGAAAATCTAGCAAGCTTGAGCAAAATCCTGGTGAGGACTTTTAATCACGGCGCCTGGAATTATATATATATATATATATATATATATATATATATATATATATATATATATATATATATATATATATATATATATATCAGCATAGACTTTGATTCCTTTGTTGTCTGAAGGGACATGGGCCAAAGAGTGCATGTGCATCCATTTTGTGCACATTTCTAGTGCCCTTCCTATTTCCTTGCTGGAGTGAAGTGAGGATGTTGGCAGGACAAGAGAGAGACATCACTGTGTTTCCTATATGCTTGTACCCTAACTGCAGTTTCCTGCACCCTGCTTTCCACTAGAGTGTTTCATTTGCCACTACATTCTGTCATAAACTCCTTCCCCCTGGCAAAAGAAAGATCATTTGCACTGACAACAGCAACAAAACGCAGAGAACCAAAACTGTCATACTGACAACAGACGAGCTTGAGTCCAACTTGCAAGAATGTTTTTGCAGTAACCTTAATGGATGATTATTGCTTGGTATTAACCAAACTTTGAAGAAATATAATGTACAGACTAATGTTGGATCTATTAAAATGGCCAAATCATTATTTCATATTTTAGATAATGATGTTTTCCAAATAAATCTGGTGTCGTGGTGACGAACCAGCCACAGAAAAGACAGAAAGGTCAGAAAGAGGTAAGGGTGTTGGATAATGGGTGTGTGAGGCAAGGAGGAAGCTGGTGGTTTCCTCAGTGCTCACCAAACACTCTTCTTCCCATGAACCCTTATTGCCCTCACTGACTGGGCGTGTCTTTCTGGTGACCAGAGAAACCAGCACCTGTGACTGAACTGTTGCCATGTGCTAAGTTGACTAAAATGAATAAACTTCAAATTTTGACTTTCAAGGGCATTTAAGATGGATCAAAACTGAATCAAAAATACTAGTGATAGCCTGACAGAAACTGTTCCCTAAAATGATTTCTGTTCACTTGACCAAAAATCCATGTGATACTAAGGGATAAATTATACTGCACTGAAGGAAAATGCTTTATTTTAAAGCTGCTTCAAAGCAATTCAGGAAAATGGCTGTATTCATTAAAACACTCTCGATTCTTAAATAATTGCTACTCACGGTGAGGACATAACTCTATTTATCTATCTAGGATATCTATTTAGATTTTTTGTTTGTTTTAAACAGCTTTTGTTGATTATTGCAGACAGTGAACACTGGCCTATTATGGCAATCAGCCGACTAAGGAAGCCTTTCACATCCTGATTCTCATGCCTCACTTATTTTTTGTGACACCCTAATGTCCATAACATTAGATGAGACCAGTCTAAATCATTTAAATTAATAAAGTACTTTCTGCACAAGAGAAAAGACAGTAAGGTTTAATACCTATGAAACAGTATGGTGGGAGGGGTGGAGGATATGTGGATATGAATGAACTCTCTTCAGCATTACCTTACCTTTTTTGAGTCTTATGTTGCTAATCAATAGGATGATAATATATATCATAGTGAGTGGATTGTTTAATGTAATCAACGGTGAAGACTTTATGTGAAGCATTTTGACTTGCCAGTGTGTATGAAAGGTGCCATATAAATAAAGTTTCCTAACCCTAACCCTTTGATTCTTAAGATTATTGTCTACTCCAACGCCATAATGTGAGGAAGACAAACAAGGGTTTCATAAAGGTAGTAGAGTCTTTATGTATCCTTTTGGGCAGGGTTCGAATTACGGGGGGGATTGGGGGGGTCAGACCCCCCCGTTTAAGGCATCAACCCCCCTAAAGGGGCAAAACCAATAATTTGGGGGGGGGTCAAAACATTTAGATGTACTTCTCACATATAATGTTAAATACTACAAAAAAAATGCAGTGTCTATGGCTGGAAGAATATTCTGATACGATTTCAAGCACCCCTAAAGTGGATCATACCATTCCGTGTTAATAGCCATTCGCGTTTGCCTGCCTGACTCATTATCGGTCAGGTGGCTTTTGTTGTATAATATATTATGACTATAAAGGTTATTGTGTGATATGTGCTACATACAGCTGATGTAATGGATTTATCATTTACGTGCTGTAGACATGGATGGTAAGACTTCAGTTTACTGAAGCACGCGCTTGCGCTGTACTGGTTTTCATTTACACCCTGAAAAAACTTGACACCCCCAATTATCATTGTATAATTCGCACCCTGCTTTTGGGTGTCATAATGACATCACTGGTGCCTTGCCATTCAGATTTTAAAGAACATCCAGCAGTTAAGATAATGAGGAATGACACATTGTCTAATTGTATTTTATTCGCTATAACTGCATTAACATTCAACAAGTGCATGTCTTCGACTGCTGCTCTAGGCTCTAATCTGTTAGGCTTTTTCTGACAAAAAAATTATTTTGTCCCTTCAAATGTCCAATTTTAAAATTTTCGATTCAGCTACAGTTAGTGATTTATTTAGTTATTTGGCTCTAGTAGCTGTCCATCTTGTTTGCATTTACAGGATCGAGTTTGCCCCTAGATGTCTAGATGTTTCCTGGGTCTTTCTAACTGACACTTGTTGATTTTGGAGGATTTT
Organism: Brachyhypopomus gauderio; assembly: GCF_052324685.1. Lineage (NCBI taxonomy): Eukaryota > Metazoa > Chordata > Actinopteri > Gymnotiformes > Hypopomidae > Brachyhypopomus > Brachyhypopomus gauderio. Next base: position 22,455,207 of record NC_135221.1, on the reverse strand, counting down.
AATTCACTTTTTATTTAGAATTTAATCAGAAGATCTCACACATATTACAGTTTCAGATTACTCTTAGAACACTATAGTTACTATGTACAGAGAGTCAGTGTGCTTGGAAACATTTTCTTCAGAGTAGGAGAGAACTCGGGAGAACTCAGGGTTCTTGTTTTTTTACACATCACTTGTGTAACTTTTACAGACAGAAATATATCCATAATAATAATATACTCATATATCCCTTGCTGAGAATCTGATTTCAAAGTAGGAAACGGGTCACAGGAATGCATGGCATGCATCATCATCATCGTAGTGGGAAAAAAGAGATACATCAACATCTGAGAAAGTGGAGCCTTATTCAAAAACATTCAACATCACACATTGAGAAAAAAAAACAAGCACACTCAACATGCTGTTTGTGATGCTTTAACAGACCATCACACAAGTAAAGTGTTTTTCAGTGGAATGAGTGATGGTGATACCCAAGATCAACATTTCTTCTGACTGCTCGGCACCACAGTATTATGACAGGACCAGTGTTCAAATCAAAATCAAATCAAATATATTTGTATTTGTATATATATATGTATAGCGCTTTTCACAACACATGTTTTCACAAAGCGCTTTACAGGATTTACAAGGTTAACAATACTATGGGTCCAAACGTCGTATGTTCAGATAATAGCTAAAAGTTCATTTCGACACATTAACAGTGACTTTTAAAAAACAACACATCGCACCGTTACTGCGAAGTAATATATCGCGGCTGGTCCCCATCACTTATTGTCAATTTAAAAACCTTGGGAACATTTAGACTTACAGTTAGACCTGAGTACCAAAAGGAACATTTCATACATGACAGCACAACTGAAAAACGTGATTTTTTTTCATATACCGTCTCAACGGAAAGGAACTTCTGCGCCGTAGTTCAACTTTTCACATCAAACACATCAAATACGCGATCTCACCTATGAAACACGCAGTCTCAATCCAAATCCTACAGAAGAACGTAAAATCCCTCTTCATTTCCAGGTTTCCAGTCACCGAATGTTTTAACAAGTCTGCTGGTTTTCTGGTGTCATTCGGTAGTTCAGTAAGAGAAACAATAACCTCGGAGTCCTCAGGTTAAAAGAGCGCTTCTCTCCCTCATCAGCTTACGAACGGATGTACACTAGGACGACCAGCCCCACACCCCAACAGTTTCGTAGGGATGTGAATGGATTTACAATCGTTTCCCTTTCCTCTACTTGTGACAAATTCGTTTATCCGCACCTTTTCATTCACAAAATCCTTGAACGGATTTTCGGCAGAAAATATGTTAAGATGATGACTAATGTAATCAGAATGTAATAACGGCAAGTTGTGTACATCTTTGAGGTACTCAATGCAGGGATGGATGCAACAATCGTTTGTTGACAAAAAAGAAACCATTTTCGCCATTTAGAAACTTATTCAGAGCAACTTAGAACACTTCGTCTACTCATAGAACACAGACAGTACAATAGGTTAGAGTCAAAGATACTGTTGAACACAGAAGAAATGCAAAATAAGCACAGTGCTAGAACATAGTCAATTCACAGGAGTATAAAATTCCACAGGATTAGTCGTCATTTAAATATGATACAAATAGTTTTTAATCTGTGTATGATGACAACAAGAGAGTCTGCTGTCCAGACAGCCAGTGGAAGTTCATTCCACCATCAGGACACAGAATGGTCTTGATGCTTATTCATGACACTTGATGCATGTCCATTCAAGTTGATGTAGGGACGGGCTAGTGTATTTTTGGCTTTGTAGGTGATGCCAGTCTGATGCAGCTACAGGAGGTAAATGCAAGAAGCTGAGGAGCAACATGTGTGAACTTCAGAAGCAGCAGTAGATCTGGGACTCTGTAGATCTGGGACTCTGTAGATCTGGGACTCTGCTGTCAATGGAGGAGCATCGACAGAAATATGATTGACAGGTATTGACAAGCAAGCATGACTTGCTTAACTATTAACTATTGGTGACTGGTAGTAGACTGGTTAGTAACAGATAAGGAAATAGACAAGTGAAGAAATGCAAAATATTTCTTCTGTACGTGAACAGAAGAAATATTTTGAGGCATGTGTGTGTGTGTGGAGCAGTGTTTAGGTTACCCCTAGATCTAGGGTTCACCTACACACTGCTCTACCAATATCTACCAATACTTCAGTGACTAATCATATTCTAACAAATATGGAGAGTAACCCAGACACACACACACACACACACACACACCTACCTATCGGGTTCAGCTACACACACTTCCCATACACACTCATACCTTATAGATGAAATATCATGTCTCTATATATACTCATTTTATGCCAGACCTGCTGCAAACTCTTGGTGGATGTCGCTGTGAATGTATATTTACTTCGAAACTGTGCAGGCACCATGTTCATGCTTTCACTTTGTATTCGAACAAAGTCAAAGTTAAATATATAAAAGTTAAATATATAAAAGTTATGAAAAGTGCAATATATATATATATATATATTGCACTTTTCATAATACATGTTGGCACAAAGCAGCTTTACAATATTAAGGGTCCTGTCACATCCAGCTCCTTCCCAGTCCTGTGTCATCTGCCCTAGCCCCGCCTTGTTTCCCCGTCTCCTTGGTTTCCCTTCCCTCCACGCACATTTCTTTTGTACATCCCAATCAACGTGGAATTGAGCGCACACGAGAGTGGCTGACTCCTCCTGTGACACGCCCCCCTATAAATATGCAAATTAATTTTTATATGCCCTGCAAGTATGTCTCGCTGCAGCCTGTAGGAGGGCGGAGTTGGACATCCAACCCCGCCCACATCCAACTCCACCCTCTAATGCGCTCTTGTGCGCCAACCCACTACTTCTTCGTTCAAGAAGAACTGTATGGCACTTGAAATACGCATAACATCTCAAGAGTTCGAGAGGCCCGTCGTTGCGCTTAATTTACACATACCTCGTTTACTTTGTGTATCGTTCCACGTATGTTATTCATTATTCGTCTGTACATTGTGTTTTTATTCAGTGAAGATGTGGCCCACACAAATTCTGGCTTATGCTACTGGTGTCAATGATTGTTAAACTGTTATTATAAATTAGAAATTATTGTTGATTGTCCTATGTTAGTCTCACACACAGCAGGTGCTCTCAGTACTGTATTTACAGTCTTGAAACAAAAACTCTTTTGTTTAATGTCATAATGTCTGTAAATAGCACAATATAAATTTTAAATTGCTTTTTACGGGTATTCACGCATAATCACTACCATACTACTATAAGTAAAACACAATTAAAATGGTAAGGTTTACTGTTTACTGGTAATGTTGATGATGAAGGGGTATGTTGGTAATGTTGATGATGGAGAAGGGGTATGTTAGTAATGTTAGTGATGGAGAAGGGGTGTAATGGTAATGTTGATGATGAAGGGGTATGTTGGTAATGTTGGTGATGGAGAAGGGGTGTAATGGTAATGTTGGTAATGTTGGTGAGGGAGAAGGGGTATGTTGGTAATGTTGGTGATGGAGAAGGGGTGTAATGGTAATGTTGGTAATGTTGGTGAGGGAGAAGGGGTATGTTAGTAATGTTGGTGATGGAGAAGGGGTATGTTGGTAATGTTGGTGATGGAGATGGGGTATGTTAGTAATGTTGGTGAGGGAGAAGGGGTATGTTGGTAATGTTGGTGATGGAGAAGGGGTATGTTGGTAATGTTGGTGATGGAGAAGGGGTATGTTGGTAATGTTGGTGGTGGAGAAGGGGTGTAATGGTAATGTTGGTGATGGAGAAGGGGTGTAATGGTAATGTTGGTGATGGAGAAGGGGTATGTTGGTAATGTTGGTGATGGAGATGGGGTATGTTGGTAATGTTGGTGATGGAGATGGGGTATGTTGGTAATGTTGGTGAGGGAGAAGGGGTGTAATGGTAATGTTGGTGATGGAGAAGGGGTATGTTGGTAATGTTGGTGATGGAGAAGGGGTGTAATGGTAATGTTGGTAATGTTGGTGAGGGAGAAGGGGTATGTTAGTAATGTTGGTGATGGAGAAGGGGTATGTTGGTAATGTTGGTGATGGAGATGGGGTATGTTAGTAATGTTGGTGAGGGAGAAGGGGTATGTTGGTAATGTTGGTGAGGGAGAAGGGGTGTAATGGTAATGTTGGTGAGGGAGAAGGGATATGTTGGTAATGTTGGTGATGGAGAAGGGGTATGTTGGTAATGTTGGTGATGGAGAAGGGGTATGTTGGTAATGTTGGTGATGGAGAAGGGGTATGTTGGTAATGTTGGTGATGGAGAAGGGGTATGTTGGTAATGTTGGTGATGGAGAAGGGGTATGTTGGTAATGTTGGTGATGGAGAAGGGGTATGTTGGTAATGTTGGTGGTGGAGAAGGGGTGTAATGGTAATGTTGGTGATGGAGAAGGGGTGTAATGGTAATGTTGGTGATGGAGAAGGGGTATGTTGGTAATGTTGGTGATGGAGAAGGGGTATGTTGGTAATGTTGGTGATGGAGAAGGGGTATGTTGGTAATGTTGGTGATGGAGATGGGGTATGTTGGTAATGTTGGTGATGGAGATGGGGTATGTTGGTAATGTTGGTGAGGGAGAAGGGGTATGTTGGTAATGTTGGTGATGGAGATGGGGTATGTTGGTAATGTTGGTGAGGGAGAAGGGGTATGTTGGTAATGTTGGTGGTGGAGAAGGGGTATGTTGGTAATGTTGGTGATGGAGATGGGGTATGTTGGTAATGTTGGTGAGGGAGAAGGGGTATGTTGGTAATGTTGGTGGTGGAGAAGGGGTATGTTGGTAATGTTGGTGAGGGAGAAGGGATATGTTGGTAATGTTGGTGATGGAGAAGGGGTATGTTAGTAATGTTGGTGATGGAGATGGGGTATGTTGGTAATGTTGGTGATGGAGAAGGGGTATGTTGGTAATGTTGGTGATGGAGAAGGGGTATGTTGGTAATGTTGGTGGTGGAGAAGGGGTGTAATGGTAATGTTGGTGATGGAGAAGGGGTATGTTGGTAATGTTGGTGGTGGAGAAGGGGTGTAATGGTAATGTTGGTGATGGAGAAGGGGTGTAATGGTAATGTTGGTAATGTTGGTGATGGAGAAGGGGTATGTTGGTAATGTTGGTGATGGAGATGGGGTATGTTAGTAATGTTGGTGAGGGAGAAGGGGTATGTTGGTAATGTTGGTGAGGGAGAAGGGTTGTAATGGTAATGTTGGTGAGGGAGAAGGGATATGTTGGTAATGTTGGTGATGGAGAAGGGGTGTAATGGTATTGTTGGTGATGGAGAAGGGGTATGTTGGTAATGTTGGTGATGGAGAAGGGGTATGTTGGTAATGTTGGTGATGGAGAAGGGGTATGTTGGTAATGTTGGTGATGGAGAAGGGGTATGTTGGTAATGTTGGTGGTGGAGAAGGGGTGTAATGGTAATGTTGGTGATGGAGAAGGGGTGTAATGGTAATGTTGGTGATGGAGAAGGGGTATGTTGGTAATGTTGGTGATGGAGAAGGGGTATGTTGGTAATGTTGGTGATGGAGAAGGGGTGTAATGGTAATGTTGGTGATGGAGAAGGGGTATGTTGGTAATGTTGGTGATGGAGAAGGGGTATGTTGGTAATGTTGGTGATGGAGAAGGGGTATGTTGGTAATGTTGGTGATGGAGAAGGGGTATGTTAGTAATGTTGGTGATGGAGAAGGGGTATGTTAGTAATGTTGGTGATGGAGAAGGGGTATGTTGGTAATGTTGGTGATGGAGAAGGGGTATGTTGGTAATGTTGGTGATGGAGATGGGGTATGTTGGTAATGTTGGTGATGGAGAAGGGGTGTAATGGTAATGTTGGTGATGGAGAAGGGGTATGTTGGTAATGTTGGTGATGGAGAAGGGGTATGTTGGTAATGTTGGTGATGGAGATGGGGTATGTTGGTAATGTTGGTGATGGAGAAGGGGTGTAATGGTAATGTTGGTGATGGAGAAGGGGTATGTTGGTAATGTTGGTGATGGAGATGGGGTATGTTGGTAATGTTGGTGATGGAGATGGGGTATGTTGGTAATGTTGGTGATGGAGAAGGGGTATGTTGGTAATGTTGGTGAGGGAGAAGGGGTATGTTGGTAATGTTGGTGAGGGAGAAGGGGTATGTTGGTAATGTTGGTGATGGAGAAGGGGTGTAATGGTAATGTTGGTGATGGAGAAGGGGTGTAATGGTATTGTTGGTGATGGAGAAGGGGTATGTTGGTAATGTTGGTGATGGAGAAGGGGTATGTTGGTAATGTTGGTGATGGAGAAGGGGTGTAATGGTATTGTTGGTGATGGAGAAGGGGTATGTTGGTAATGTTGGTGATGGAGAAGGGGTGTAATGGTAATGTTGGTGTTTAGTGTACTCAAGTAGCCCAGCCCACTTTCTCAGATGACAACACACATGGGCAACTCTAGTGATGTGGCAGTGTTGTAGAGACCAAGAGTGGCATGATGAACACTATTCTGGCTAATGGCTAAGCATATTATGATGTTGCCACCACGCACCCCAGGGATACTGACGACGGCTCAGTATCTTATCATGTGCCTTTCCCTGTGCCTTGTTTTGGTAAAGTAGTAAAGGAACTTTACAACCACTGCTGCTACATTAATATTTATTTTATTGCTGTAACTTTGGGTAAGAGAGTAATGTAATTTCAATCATTTGTATGTCCTGTACATATTCAGAATTGACAATTAAACTATTCATGAAACATCTAAAAAGATTGTACTAAGACTTAAATTATTCATGTGGGATAATAAAGAAAAACATACATTTTGTTCAATAACATGTGAATGTTTTTCTTGGCATCTGTTACACCGGAGGAGTTTCCTCTCTGATCCATCACAAACCATGTCTAAACGGGGAAAGAAGAGGAACTTCACCGAATGTGAAGTGGAGACGCTCCTGAATGAGGTAGAGGTGAGGAAAAAATTTTGTTTGGCACGTTGTGGCATTATGGAAAAGCGCAAAAGGTCTGAGTGGGACAGCGTGTGTGAAGCTTTAATGCTGTGGGGTCAGAACAACGCACACTGGCAGAAAAAAAAAAAAAGTGGTCAGACATTAAGGTGGATGCACATTAATTTGACCCACTGGTTGCTCCACCACCTCTAACAATGGCACGGCATACCTGTGCGCAACATTGTGCAGGACCCCACATGCCCTCACAATACGACACACCTTCTCTGGCCGATACACGAGCATTCCCCGGTCCTGTCCAGCCAGCGCCACCGGCTTTTCAGCTGCCCAATCGCCCTCTCCACGACTGACCGGGTGCGAGAATGGAGAGAATTGTGTCTCTGCTCCCGGTCAGTCTGTGGATTACAAAGGGTCATCAGCCACGTCTTGAGCGCATAGCCGCTGTCTCATAAGTAATATAACAATTACCCATTTTTTAAATTAATTACTCTAAACTGGAAATGTCAAATGCTTTTATTTAAATGCTTTAAATTTGTTGCTTACCAAGAAGCCACCCATCACGCACTCTGCTAGCTTATAATTGTGACGATGGGTGCGGCGGTAAGGATGAGACACAGAATCCTCTTTGCAGCAGACGTCACTTTAATATAATGACATAGATCGCGCTCCTAGCGCACGTGCAACATTTAATAAACACAGATACGTGCAGACTTAGACAACAACGAGCACAGGACACTGCGCGAGCGCACATTAAATAGGCAAGCCACATTAGCCCCACGTGATCACGAGACGATTCACAGATGAGACTTATAAATCACACAACAAAATCCCAACCACGTATATCCACTGACGCAGACAAAGCACGTGGACAATGTTTACACACGCCCAAAAGGGAGGGGCCGGGGTCCTCAACGTGACAGACGCCCCCTCCAAGGGCACTACCCGTCCCGGGGTGCCAACAGGACCGAGTGCCCCGAACCAACGACGATGGGCGGATCCGACGCGCTCAGTCCTGCGTCTGGGAGGTGACCGCCCTTGGTGAAGCGTCCGCCACGGACTGCCTAGAACACCCTCCCTGGGAAGACGGGGGAAAAGACGGGAGACACATTAAACGGAACAGAAACAAACACGCAGACTGGCATACTCACACACAGAGGCACAAATGGGAACAGGGGGTTTGGCAGACACATGGGAAGACTGACGAACACTGGCACAGACAAACACATAACAGGCGCCAGGCTTCACGCCAGGAGGAGAGCGAGCAGGGGAGAGAGGTCTGGAGCTGCTGGTGCTGCATTGGGCAGTCCCCCTCCTGCCTTCGCTGCGGACTCTCCGCCAGGTGCAGCGCGGCGGGCAGAGGTGCCCGGTGCATCGCGGCTGGCGGACTGGCCGAGCGGGCCGTGTGGGTGGTCCCCTTCGGTCTCCATTTCCTCCTCCTCCTCTTCTCCCCGGCTCCACTCCATGGACTGCTCCGGGCTGCCACCCCGGGAGCAGTCCATAGCACTGTCGCTGGAGCGAGCGGAAGAGGGCGTCCGCTTCCCTCTCACAGTCTCTGCAGACCTCTCTGAGGGGGGAGGGCTCTCTTCTTCCTCCGTAGTATAGGAGCCCTTGTCTTCCTCACCCTTCTCTGCGATGCGAGAGGAGCACACGGGCGGAGGGAGGTAATCCTCTTCCTCCGATTCCTCCTTCGACTCCGCCTCCTCCCTACCATAGTCCACGGTGGAGGCGGAGTCCTCTGGAGGGTATGCCTCTTCCTCCTCCCCTCCACCGTAGTCCACGGTGGAGGTGGAGTCCTCCGACGGAGGGTATTCCTCTTCCTCCTCCCCTCCACCACGGTGGAGGCATCATACAGAGAGGGAGGGTAGGCCTCTTCCGCGTCCTCTTGCTCCTCCTCCTCAGAGTCCACCTCCCCAAACTCGCTCTCTGGGGTGGACTCGGTAGCACCGAAGACACAGGAGCCCACCCTCAGGGGCGAGAGGACGCGGGATGGAGGGGAGTGTCGCTCCCTCCAAATCCGTACCGCGCCCTGGCGGAGGGACTCTGCCAGCTCGGGTTCCCTCTCCTCTAGCCGCCGGGCTGAGGCCAGCTGGAAGGCGCACACAGGGTCTTCCTCTAGTTGCGCCAGCGGGTTCTCCTCCTCTACGAGCACGCCCTCTGGTGGCGACGCCTCGTAAAGCTCGGGGTTACTCACCCGTATGGGTGATCCTTCCCGGGAAGGAGCTGGGTGCCTCTCCTCCCACACCCGCGCTGCTGTCCGGCGGTACTCCTCCGCCAGCTCAGGTATGGAGGTCTCCCGAGCCGCGCACAGCAGGTACGCGCACTCGGGGTCCTGCATGAGCTGTGCCCGAGTCGGCGGGGCTTTGCTGGGGCGATCCGCCTTCTTATGCCGGGTGGCGTAGCCTGGCATGTCGGTGTCTCTTCGCGGCTCGTCGTTCTGTGACGATGGGTGCGGCGGTAAGGATGAGACACAGAATCCTCTTTGCAGCAGACGTCACTTTAATATAATGACGTAGATCGCGCTCCTAGCGCACGTGCAACATTTAATAAACACAGATACGTGCACACTTAGACAACGACGAGCACAGGACACTGCACGAGCACAACAAAATCCCAACCACGTATATCCACTGACGCAGACAAAGCACGTGGACAACGTTTACACACGCCCAAAAGGGAGGGGCCGGGGTCCTCAACGTGACAATAATCTTATCCCAACCATGCTGTTTGTAAGGATGTACGAATCATGGGTTGATCCAGGCCACCGTGCCACTACATTAGTAAGGCACATTTTTGCATCAGATTAGTTGCACATTTATGGAATTAAAGTGCTTTCTATTCACATAAGCAAATTCCTCCTCAGATGGTGCCTTCATAGAAACGTATGTGCAGTCGATCGCTCCGATTACATTAGGGAAACTGGCTATCGCTGCAAATTGCGCTTTAATGTTTGCCTGTTCATCCACTTCACATGGGAACTTTATATACCTAGCTGACATGCTGGCATGGCCCAGCTCAAAGATGACTGGGATATCCCCAACCGGTCTGCCAGTTCTCTTTGAAACAAGCCAGTCGCCAGGAAGCCGAGCGTTGTCAGACCTGTAAAGGAACTGGCAATGCACGACTCCTCGCGTTTCTCTCTCCAAATCTGGACCCAACTCAGCACAAGAGGACAGCTCTTGGAAATCTGAAACTGCTTATAATCCAGTCATCATCATGGGCCAAAAAATCATAATGGACACGGAAAACGCACTCTCTGCGAATTCAGCTATTAGGGATATCTTCAAGTAATACCAACGCTGCCATCTCTCAAGAACTCCAGCGCAATATTTCATGCATGTTTATATAATCTAGGCTAAGTAGAAACACGTTGAATGATTATTTCAGTAAGGCAATGAAATTGTCTGATTAATATACTGTTTAATTGTCAGATTAATTTACTTTATTTTACCCAATAAGGGCTATCCTACAATGTGGGTGTATCTCAATTCAGGGGCTGCAGCCTACGTAAACCGCGTAGACCGCAGCCCACGGTGGCCACACACTTCGAAGGCCGGGTAGGCTGCATCTCACGGCTGTTACATGAGACAGTCTAGTCTTCGCAAGACGTATGTTTGCGTGACCACGCTCTGCCCCGTTAGGTTACATACGTGTTAGTGAGCTGTCCAACATAATGGAGCCAGAAACCGCATTTTTTAATATGATATTTTAATCATTGGCATGTTATTTAGCATCTCATTGCAGTATAAATTTCCATATTAAAAAAATACCTACATTAAAAACGAATTCTTCAGCCCGTACACTAGACTCCGCCATATCGCCTGTTTACTGTTCATAGAGCAATGAATCCTGGGATATGGTGGGATGCGAAGGATACTCAGACGCGTCCTCCATTTTCGGGTTTTGAAGGCTACATTCGTCGGCCGCATAAGAAGGAGCCCACGAACTGGGACAGCCTTCGGCGCAGTGACATAACCGGCCTACAAATGCGCACTTCGTGGGCTGCAGCCCCTGAATTGAGATACACCCAATGTGTGTGTAACTGATATCTTAATAGTTGTAATTTCAATGCTTCAGCTCTAAGTGTCGCTAAATGACGAAAACACATTAGAAACATGCGTACGCCTGAAGTGAAAGTGTCGTGGGTGTACGCACTTTCTCACGTTCAAGTCACATCTGACCGTTTGCGTGAAACAGAGTACGCAATGTTTTTGTATGGACGTACCATTCGTACATGAGGCCCCAGTTCACCGTGACACCTTGACAATGAGCCACAAGGGACATTTATAATGGAAGACTAATTGTGAACATACTGCATTTGGAGGATAGAATAGCAATAGAGCATTATTCAGTCCCACCAGGATTTCGTGGGCCTTTTTTGTGATTGTTGCGGGCTAAAATGTTTGATGTTGTGGGTGTTTTTCAAAAAAATTGCGATTGCAGACACCCGCTTGAGCCCCATTAGGGGCCCATGGGCAAATCTTTATAGGGCCCATATGGGTTATGCAAAGGGGGCCCAAATATCAGCCCATCACTCACTAGAATGTCAGCTTGCATCACACATTTGGAGCACAATTACCATAATGCTAACTTGTGTCATCCAATGTGGGTCCCTATGGAGTCATGGAGGGCTTCCGGTGAGGTCTCTGCTGTACATACCTAATGCAATATTCAGTTGCTTTTCTTACTTTGCAAAACTGTTGTATAAGAGCACAGCACTAAAGACTGTATTATCATAAGTCATTTCAATCAGAGATGAGCTGTTTATAATAATACTTACATTAAAATGATGACAAATGCTTGATCAATCCTAATAAAAATGTGTTATTGAAAACGACAACTCATTAACAATTTTAACCATAAATGTCCATAAAACATATGTTAAGAGTCTTTAGAATCCTTTACTGTGTGTTGCTGAGTTGTGTAGTTTCACATCTTGTAGAGAGAGAGAGAGAAGAGGGAAGGGAGAGACAGACAACAGTACACTGTAAAAAAAAAATCCTATTTTTATGGAAAATAACTGTAAATATTTAATGTATTTTAACATTTTTTCCAATTGTATGCAAAACTTTGTAAAATTACAGACATTATTTGTAATTTGACAAAATGTCTTTTATTTTAAGTATTATGATAATAATTACCAAGTTACATGCTTTTCTCATTTTTTAATGGAAATAATACAGTATTATTTATACGGTATTTTTCTGCTTTCTTAAATTATATACAGATTCATGTATAATTACAGTAATTATCTGCAATTAAACATTCGGTTGATTATATAAAGGTTTATGTCTGTAAGAACTAAAAAGTTTTTTCTCTGTCATTTTAATCAAAATCTTATGTCTTTTGGCACTGCTGGTTTAAACATGATTTTCAATGTCAGAAATGAATGTGGTTTTCATAGTATTAGCTTACATGTATCAATACTCGTATTTTGATTGTTAGGCGTCCTTGTAATTCAGAGGATCCATTGATGTTCAGGAGAAAAATGTACACAGAACAAAATATATAGGTTCGGACATATTAATTTGCCACAGAACGTGATGGTAATTGATTTGACGAAAAAGAAAATAATTTCTGCAATTGAAAATGCTAATTTTTATGATGCCTACAGAATGAAGAGTGACTTCCTAATGCAGGGGTGATTGTGGGAAAAATTCCTGAGCCTGAACTTTTTCTGAGCGGGGGGGGATTAATTATTATAATATTTAATAATTAATCTTTAAATTAATTAATAATAAATAAGTCAGGTAATCATTATAGTGAAATAAAAAACTATAAATAAAAAAGAAAATGCTGTAACCTAAAGAGGCTGTAACCTAAACAGGCATGATTAATTATTTATTCATTACTGTTAGTAAATTATAGGATACCAGACAACTCAAAGAAATTATGCAAATAAAGTTTAAATGAATTACAAGTATTATGATTATAGTTAGTTTTTATATATAAAATTTAATACATTTAATAAATATTTTGTGTTGGTTTATTAGGACATACATTTTGTGCTTTTGTTCATGTATTACACCTTACGCCGTAAGGCGGCCAGGATGAACCAGATCGTCTGACCACCTGTACCGGCTCAAAAGAAAACACTCTTATATTTCTGATAAAAATTTAACTTAATCAGAGTAAAGATAAAATACTGAATTTATCTTGTATCTACCTCTGAAGCTCTTCCGATGTCTGAAATACAGGTGGTCTACGGGTTACGACGTTGATCCGTCGTAAATCGATTTTCGGTGTAAATCGGAACATACGTACATACTGTACGTAAATAACGTACTATACGCAGTTATCCTATCCTAAAGCTAGCCTTTTGGCCAATACCTTTATCCATAGCTGCGTTTAACTAATCCTGACGCCGCACACACCAAACACCAAGTTCCGTTTACGACGCAGAACCACTTAGGTCCAAACGAGGCTTTATACAGTAAATGGGAGATGTGTAGTAACCACGAAAAATCGTAACTTGGGAACCTCGTAAGGATCATAAGGATCATATTTCGGCCTCAAAACAGATAGCATGCGCGCGCGTGTGGTTTATCATTATGATTTGACGGATTTTTCCCCCCCTCAAATTTTTTTTCTCGCGGACATGTCGGTACGCCGGAATTCCGGCGTGGCGCCTGAAATCTATCAGGCCTGCTAATGTCAGTTCAGACATTAGATTTTTACATTGGCATATCTAAAGTATGTAACTGTAGTAATGGCTGTAGGAGATTTCTGTTGATTGTTCCATCTCTTTTTTTTTTTTTTTCTTCCCACCACCACCCCCCCTCTTCGGAGGACTATTGATACTTTATTGTTTATTCAATCATAAAAACATATATAAATTTAGCACATTTTAAATGGGGGGGAGGGGGGTATAAAGGGAGAAGAAAAGGGGGGGTGTAAAGGGGGACAGAAACAAAAGGAAGAGGGGGTTATACAGATATATAATATGTATATGGTATAATATAGTGCAATATAGTATATTATAATATAACATAATATAATACAATAATATATAATATACCATATTGCTTATAAAAAGATAGAAATGTACTTTAATCATGAACTTGTGATTTGTTTGCTACAGTTGAATTTGCTTATGTTGTGATGTAATATTTGAGTTAGTTGTGTCTAGATTAAGTCTGTATCTGTATTTATGGTAGGCTCTAAGTGTGTATCTGGGGGGATATAATATATTAGAAGATTTTTCCAGTGATTGATGTTTATGTTATTTTTTGTTTTCCAATTCATGAGGATGACTTTTTTGGCAATGACTAGCGACATTAGGATTGTTCTATTGTTTTGTGGTGTTGTGCTAATGGTTGATATGTCCCCTAGTAGGCATAATGAAGGTGTTGGATGAATTTGGGTATTTAGTGCTTGAGATAGATGAGTAGTGACTTCATTCCAAAACAGGTTAACTGGAGTGCAGTGCCACATAGCATGGATATAATTATCAACAGTGTTCTGATTACAGTGTGTACAGTTTGGTGAGTTTGTGAATCCCATTTTATACATTTTGTATGTGGTATAGTGTACTCGGTGGATAACTTTATACTGGATTAGTTGTAAATTAGTATTTGTGATAATGCTATAGTTATTATTACATATCTGTATCCAAAAGTTGGTATTAAAAGTTGATGATAAATCTTCTTCCCATTGCTTATACGGTAGGCTCATGTTAAGATTTAATTGAGATATAATTTTATATATTTTGGATAATGTTTTATTTGCTGTATTAATGTTAAGAAGTTCTGAGATTGGTGTAGAGAGGGCTAGAGTAGTTGGATTGATTTTTGAACTGATGAGTGATCTTAACTGGTGATATTGTAAGAACTGAGTTATTTCGATTCCGTAATTCTGGATTATTTGTGGTAGTGACATCAGTGTGGTATTGTTATACAGATGTTTTAGGTGTGTGATTCCCTTATTAGCCCATGATAGATAATTTAATGTTTTTTTATTAATTGTAAAGTCCGGGTTATTCCAGATGGGTGAGTGGATGGTTGGTGTTAGTGCTGAGTTTGTTAGTTTGTGAAAATTCCACCAGGCTGTCAGAGTTGTGGCCACAGTTGTATTATAAAAACATGGGTGATGTTTAATTGTTTGGCTGATAAATGGTAAATTGGATATTTGTATATCTTTACATAATGCTTGTTCTAAATCAGTCCATGATCTATCTGTACTATTAGGTTTTATCCATTTTAATATATATATTGTAATTGATTTGCAAGGTAATAATGGTGGAAATTTGGTGCCTCTAGACCGCCATACACTGTAAAAAATCTTTGTTTGCTTATGTTCTGTGAATATAAAAATTTATGTGGGCATGAAACATAAAAATAGTTACTCCAAAAACAAAAAACGAGTTGTGCCATCAGCTGCTGCATTTTTACCATTCAACTTAATATTTTGTGTTCAGTGAATGAGCATTATGGTTCTCAGTCAACATGTCAAGTCCAAAGTAAAAAACTGTGTTGGGCGAGCAATAGTGGTAGTGGTGAAACTAATGCGCATGCTCGAGAGAAGATTTTCTTGGCGCCTTCTGCACCAAAACTAAAATGAAGACCCAGCGTTTCACCGTTTATCTAGAGGACTTCAAACGTTCACTGAGTGAAGTTAATGTGGATCTTTACTAAGCTAACACAACTAACTTGGTGGTGTTTGTTGAGTTTGAATTTGAACTAGGTCGTATTTCAACATATTTTCCAAACGTATAGTTATCAAAACTAGAGCTAAGCCAACAAGTTGTTTTTCAGTGTTTAACTTTGCTATGAGTTTAGTAATGTTAGTGTTAATACTGTTGTGGTTGGCAAGGACAAGCTACCGATTAACGGTTAATTAACCGTCACGCGTTAACTGTCCGTTTGGAATTTAACTTTACCTCACGTCAGCAAACTGTTAGCATGCGGATTAACGTTAGCTACCTAGCTAGCTAGAACTGCGTAGTAATTAAGCATTTGCTGAAGCCCAATCGATTTCTAATTAAGTACTTTTTTAGATACTTTTTCCAACCACATACAGCTCCGCGGTCAGTTCTCCCGTTTCCCTGGATGTGTGTTGTATGCGTGTTAGTGTCCCCCCTCCCTTAGAACCAGTGTGTTTTTGCCATTAGCATATTGCTAATAAAATAGCATTGAGCTAACGTTGGTGTCATGGCTCATTCTTGTCCTCCTGACTCGACAACATTTCAATTTTTACTACATTTATAAAGCAGCTCTCATATGCCTGTTTGGTAATATTTTATGTTTACTTTTTGACATGCAAATAAAATGCACAATTACTTAATTATATTCTGTATACTTTGAATTTACTTCATAAAGCATAAAATGTATAGTTCAGGCAACTTGGATACTAATGAATAATTACCTGAACTAAACAATTGTAGCTGGAACAACATAAAACATTTTGTTGGACTCACTAGGTGTATTTAGTTAATATATAACATTTTGTTGGCTCAACTTATTTTCTTTAATTAGACTGAATTCTGTAGTTGTCAGCAGAACTTAAAATTTGCAATTTGCAGAGCTTAAATTAGACCAACTAAAAAAATTAGGTGCAACGGGTCACTAAGATTTTTTTAGTTGGTGAGACTTGAAATTTTTTACAGTGTATGATTTCGAGTTCTGTAACGTTGTGAGTTTGATTCTAGCTGGTTTATTTTTCCAATAATAATCAGTTATTGTGGTATTTAAAGTCTGAAACCAAGTGAGTGGGGGCTGAATGGGAATCATTGAAAATAAATAATTGATTTTTGGTAATATTGTCATTTTAATCGTAGCAATTCTGCCAGCAAGTGAAAGAGGAAGTGTAGTCCAGCGGTGAAGATCGTCACATTGTTTTAGTTAATGGATTGTAGTTAAGCTTGAACAATTGTGACAGCTGGGGAGATATCTTTATACCCAGATATGTGATGTAATTACTACATATTGGGATAGGTAGTGTTTTCAGTTCATTATCACATTTATTTATATTTATTGGGAGAATTGCAGATTTTGACCAGTTAATTGAGTACTCTGATATTATTGAATAGGTTTCAATTGTTTGAATTGTTTTTGTTATTGAGATATGTGGTTTTTGTAGAAATAGTAAGATGTTGTCTGCATATAGACTGATTTTATGTTCCATGTTAGGTGTTTGGATTCCTTTAATGTCTGTGTTTTGTCGTATTGCTGCTGCTAGTGGTTCTATGAAGATAGAGAATAGATAAGGAGAGAGTGAGAAGATAGAGAATAGATAAGGAGAGAGTGAGCATCCTTGTCTGGTCCCCCGGTGTAATGTGAAAGTTGTGATATTACCCCCTTGGTGTTGACTGTAGCCTTAGGTGCAGTGTATAAGATCTGTATCCAGTTAATGAATGATTCTCCAAATCCGAGTTTATACAGTGTGGTAAATAAGAATTTCCAGTTTACTCTGTCAAAGGCTTTTTCTGCATCTAGCGTTATAATTGCTGTTGGTATGTTTTGGTGTGAGGTGTAATCTATTATGTTCACTAATCTGCGCATATTTGTGGATGAGTGTCGACCTTTGAGAAAACCCGTTTGATCAGGATGTATTAAATTATGAATTACTGTTTCTACTCTGTTGGCTAGCGCCTTGCTGATTATTTTTGTGTCTGTATTCATTAATGATACTGGTCTGTAGCTAGATGGTTGGGTTGATTGTTCCATCTCTATTGAGATCTGTTCTTATTTTAGTTCTTGTGCAGTCAATGGCAATAGAAAATGGCAGTTTGTTTGGGTGCTGGACTTTTAAAAGAAACATTTCTAAACACTGGGTCTATACTTGAACATAACCAAGGAAATAACCTGTAACACACTGAGAGACAGATGAACTGATATACTGGTAGACGTACATTGTAATGGAACAGGCTTTTAAACTTAAAAATGTGTGAGCCTATCGTTACACACTGGAATAAAAACACAAGTTGAACAACCACTTAAATATAAATGTTATCTCTAGGCTAGGGGCATAAACGTGATTTGAGCTCAACGTATTGCTTTTAACCATAATTGGTTAATCTGACTGTCATTCAGGAAACTGGCCAATGACAACTGTTCGCGCCTCTCAGGTCATGTTTGAAAATTTCAGCGAGTGTGGTGACGGTGGACATTACGGTCGGTCAGCCTACGAGCTGTGGTGGCTAGCTACATGGATTATTTTACATCTGCCTGCCAAATTATTATTTTGAGCGGATTATCATTGGATGATTCAACAAAATAAGATGGAAACGGGGTACAGAGGAAGAAAATTTAAGTGAAGCATTATTGGTGACATCAGGTAAGAAAACGTCCTTACTTTATGTAAGCCAACGTTAGCTAGTTAACTAGATAGTTAACCCAGTTTAAAAACACATTTCACTTGAATGTTTCATTTGATAAAAATGAAAACAATAAAATATTAATATCTAATATTTTCCAATGCTTTAAAATACTTTAATTCGGTCATAACTAAATCTAGCAACAGCTAGTTACTCAAATTCGGTCTTGGTCTCATTTTGAATTGGTTTTAATGTGAGGTGAACCTTGAAATGGTTGAGCATTTTTCTGAGGTAACGTTAAGTCTAATTTGCTAGGAATGTCGCCGACTATTCTATCGCTAACGATTAATATTTACATTAAATGATGTACAAATCAATGTGCTTAACAGTTCAGCTTTCTCCATATGCCACTGATGTCGCATGTTGTAGTTGACGTAATTTCTACATTTTTAGCACTCTGGATCTGGATTTTGAGCGGCAGACATTAATGGGGTTTAAAAAATCCGCCTCCATCACGTTCTGCGTGGCTGAATATTGTACCGTCCGCCAATGGGCAGCGTCGAGGGGTGGAGTTTACAGGCCTCCCAGCAGGCCCCGCGGTGAGTTCCCTGTTTCCCTGGATGTGTGTTGTATGTGTGTTAGTGTTCCCCCTCCCTTTCCCCCTTAGAATCAGTGTATTTGGCACTTGTTTATGCTTTTAGCGTGTTGCTTATAAAATAACAGTTCGCTAACATTGGTGTCATGACTCATTCTGGTCCTTCTGACTCGACACCGTTACAATATGTAATGAATATGTATAGACTTAAAACTGCAGCATTTTTTTGTCGAAACCTTTCCAGATTAATGGAGAAAATCCTATGCAATTAAAATTCATGTTGCTGCTGGACCACTTCTCAGTTAAGCTAATGCAGATCTGCACTGAAGAAAGAAAGGGTGAAGGAGACCAGGTATGGTTTGTGTAAAAAATTAAAACACCATTATTGGGATCATTGTGAAGATTTTGTCCATTGCATTTTAACCCTTAGGGAATTGAGCAGGAGCGCAACACAGCCCAGAGCAGGAGCGCAACAGCCCAGAGCAGGAGCATCACAGCCTAGCTCACAGTACAAATCAATCTGGCCATTATGTTGAGGTGAGTGACTCTCATGGTAAATATTTCAGCTCATAAGAACTATAATATTTGTAATGTTATTGGCACAAAATTAACAGCAGCTAACTTTGGATTTTGTCTGCAACTTTTTAACAGGCAGACTTCAGCTTTTCACTTCTGAGAGGCCAATGACCAGATCCTGCAGATTTCTTCTCTGCAACATACGGAGAATACAACCCTTTCTTTCACAGGAAGCTACCCAGGTGCTTTTACAGTCTCTCATCATCTCAAAGCTGGACTACTGCAGGCCTGATAGTTTTCAGGCGCCACACCGGAATTCCGGCGTACCGACATGTCCGCGAGAAAAAAAAAATTGAGGGGGGAAAAATCCGTCAAATCATAATGATAAACCACACGCGCGCACATGTTATCTGTTTTGAGGCCGAAATATGATCCTTATGAGGTTCCCGAGTTACGATCTCCCATTTACTGTATGAAGCCTTGTTTGGACCTAAATGGTTCTGCGTCGTAAACGGAACTTGGTGTTTGGTGTGCGTGGCGTCAGGATTAGTTAAACGCAGCTATGGATAAAGGTATTTGCCAAAAGGCTAGCTTTAGGATAGGATAACTGCGTATAGTACGTTATTTACGTACATACATGTACGTATGTTCCGATTTACACCGAAAATCGATTTACGACGGATCAACGTCGTAACCCGGGGACCACCTGTATTTCAGACATCGGAAGAGCTTCAGAGGTAGATGCAAGATAACTTCAGTATTTTATCTTTATTCTGATTAAGTTAAATTTTTATCAGAAATATAAGAGTGTTTTTTTTGAGCCGGTACAGGTGGTCAGACGATCTGGTTCATCATGGCCTAGGCGTGTGGTTTATCATTATGATTTGACGGATTTTTCCCCCCCTCAATTTTTTTTTCTCACGGACGTCGGAATTCCGGCGTGGCGCCTGAAAACTATCAGGCCTGTGTAATACATGAACAAAAGCACAAAATGTATGTCCTAATAAACCAACACAAAATATTTATAAAATTTATAAAATTTTATATATAAAAACTAACTATAATCATAATACTTGTAAATCTTTTAAACTTTATTTGCATAATTTCTTTGAGTTGTCTGGTATCCTATAATTTACTAACAGTAATGAATAAATAATTAATTATGCCTGTTTTTAACATATTGTGTCTAATCTAAATCTTTAGGTTACAGCATTTTCTCAGAATATTAATAGAAATTAGTTTTTTATTTCACTATAATGATTACCTGACTTATTTATTATTAATTAATTTAAAGATTAATTATAAAATATTCTAAATACGGTACACTAACACCCCCCCCCCCCCCCCCGCTCAGAAAAAGTTCAGGCTCAGGAATTTTTCCCACTATCACCCCTGCTACTGCAACTGCTTACTTATGGATCTTTCTCTATGGGTCATTAGACCTCTACAACTGATCCAGAATGCAGCAGCACGACTGGTCTTCAATCTCCCCAAGTTCACATGTCACTCCAGTGCTGCATTCTCTTTACTGCCTTCCAGTAGCTGCATACATCAGATCTAAAACCTCGATGCTTGCCTGCAAAGCCAAAAATGGACCAACCCCTCCCTACATGATGGCCATGGTCAAAGCCCCATCCAAACCTTGAGTACTTTGAACCTCAAGTACGGCTTGGCTTAAAATGCCATGCTTAAAGTCTCACGGAAAACAAACTTCAAGACCTGTCCTGGCGCCGAGATAGTGGAATGAGCTTCCATTGACTGTCCAGACTGCAGAGTCCTTAGCAGTCTTCAAATGACTGAAGACTCATCTGTAGAACAGACTAAATCTCTAGCACTTGTCATAGTTGTTTCCGTTGTATGATATAGTACCTATGTGAGTTTGCATTTCTTGTAGGTATCCATTTTAATTTCTGTAGTTTAGCAATAATCAGCCTATGTTTTTGTGTACTTCTAGGTATTTGCATTGATTTCTGTAGTTTAGTAGTATTCTGGTTCGAGGGTATCTTGAATTCTGACCTATCTATGTACTATTTATAATGAATTCTGTGAACAGATGGCAAAGCACTTCGTCTGCTAAATGCCCTACATGTAAATGAGAAGGAGTGTATCTTTCATGTCACATCAGTGTTATGTGTTTGTAGTTGTGTTCAGGCTACTGATATTGGTGATGGAGAAAGACACTGAGTACAGTCCTGGGGATTTAAATGATTAAAAGTGATGATAGAGGACATTGAGGTGCTCAACATTGGTATAATATACTTTTTCATTTGTATAAAATAACTTTGCAGTTTGCATTCCACATTTGAGTTTGTCCTGGAAGTCACGATGAATATGGACAGGAAAAATCTGTAAAATTACGGTACTTCTCTGCAGAACTTTTTGTGCTTAATTGTACTAATTCAGGGAAAAGTTGTAAAATAAAGGTATTTCTCTGCAAAACTATTAGTGCTGTCACTTTATTGAAAGTGCTTAATTGTAATAATTCAGGGAAAAGTTGTAAAATAAAGGTATTTCTCTGCAAAACTTTTAGTACTGTCACTTTATTGAAAGTGCTTAATTGTAATAATTCAGGGAAAAGTTGTAAAATAATGATATTTCTCTGCAAAAATATTAGTGCTGTCACTTTATTAAAAGTGCTAAATTATAATAATCCAGGAAAAATCTGTAAAATAACGGTATTTCTCTGCAAAAATATTAATGCTGTCACTTTATTAAAAGTGCTAAATCATAATAATCCAAGAAAAATCTGTAAAATAACTGTGACGGGCAGGTGTGAGCAACTAAAAAGGAAGCGATCACGCCAAGTCTCAGGGAAATAGGATGGTTTAATAGAAAGTGTGCAAACCAAAAACCCGTGCATGGTTCCAGATTAAGGAAATAATAACCAGCAGTCAACTGGTACAAAGACAAGACATAAATAGACGAACAAACAACCCTCAGGTGAGACGGATCACGGGTCCCGCCCACCTGAGGGACGAACATCACGTGACCAAAAACAGGACCACTGCCGCTGTAACCGGGGGCGACCGGTAGGGGGCCCCCCCACAACGTGACAATAACGGTATTTCTCTGCAGAATGTTTAATTAATTTTTCTGTAAATTTATTGTTTTTCCACTTAATTTAAATCAGGGTTTTTTACTTTAAAATTAAAGTTTTTGTTTGGCAGCCGCTGCTGCCAGTCGTTTACCGTTTTTTTACGATTTTTTTTTACAGTGTATTAATTAAAGCACACAACAGTAACACTGCAGATTATGTAAACCACTTTTAGCAATGATAAACATCCTTCTCTGTGAATCTAAAACATGGTAAAGCATAAAAATCCTGTTTGTACTATTGAATTAGCACACTAGGCCTGTTTAATGGGCATGCATTTTCTGCACCACCTGGGTCCTGACCATAATACACTGTACAGAACTCTATGAAGGCTCTTGCCAGCTTCTAGTTTGCACAGGATAATAAAATCCTGACCAGTACTCCAAATATACTACACAATTCATTAGAGCTGCTGCAGTTACTCAAAATTTCCAAAGACACTGATGTCTAACACTTTAATCACCTCTTGGGGGAGATTTTACAAAGGCCAAGTGATGTGTTTACAAGTTAGGTGTACATAAAACATTTAAAAACTCCAATATAGGAGCTGTCAGGGTTTTGGAAAGTAAAAATGACAATGATTTTCACATGCCTTCATAGCCACATTATCACAAACATGTAACTCACTATTGATTACTTACATCTGTTCTGCGTTCCTTTTTTGAAAGTCTCTCTGCGCTCTCAGTGCACAGTTTCCATCATGGTCATGAGCATTGGTAAACCACTTTGAGACAGCTCTCTCAACATCTTCTTTAGTTAATTCTGAAGATAAGCATTTTGTTTTAGGGCATCTACAAAACAAAATTTAAAATTCAGATAGAATAAACTGAGGCAAAAACAACCACCACATGTTACTTTACAGAGCACCAAAACGAGAAAACCACTATCTAACTTGGACCCATTACAAGAATGATTAGTAGCTGTTTATCCATAAGACAATACTCTTTTCTGCTATACACAAGATTTTCTATGGTAGGTTAGGACTACGATCATTTGTTTTTCCCCTCATACTGGGATTAATACTACACAGCTCTACCTTAGAAATTGTTGAGGGCTTTAAACTTCTACCTACCACTTTAGCCCAGCGCGTTCGTTTGATGGGAAGGAGATAACAGGAACAACCATACCAAAATTATAGCAATACCAAAAAGGCCTTTATTAAAACAGAGATATCTCTGGGGATCTCACATCCTAACATTTACATCAGAGAGACCCAACAAGTGTTTGTACATGCCGTCTTTATATATGATTTCTCCGCCCCCAAACGCTTAGATCTTCTTCTATACCTTACATGGTGTTGTTGTTCGAGCAAACATGATTTTGCTGTTCAAGCAGACATGATTTTTCCATTTGTTTCAACATATTAGAATATCTGTCCAAAGGGATGCGGTCATACACCGGTATGTTGTACTTCTCCTTTATCAGTCTAACACTGCGGTCCTCAAATTCCCGTTGACCAGGTCATCTTCCCTTTGAAACTCCTCACACATCATGATTTCCTAAGGCCCTTCTTAGGGTTTAGAGCTTAAACACATCTAATGCAGTAGTTATATTTAATTACTATATTATGTTAATGGTAAGCAAAATATATTGTTGCTAATGCTAGTGCTAAGCAAAAACCCAAAATCACAACAAAATGCAGTCATTTGTATTTGGTATATTTAATGCCTGTTCTGTTCAAGACACGACTTACTATTAACTGTAAAGGTTTATCACAGGACAATTATCTTTTCTACCAAAACGTTAAGCAAACATTCTCTAAACCTAACTAGCTAGCTAGCTAACCAAGGTGACCACTTAGTTCTAGTGTTTGCTGAGATAGGTTAACTCACTATCTTAGGTTAGCTAGCCTAGCAACATCGAAATTTGCACTTATGTCTTAGCTGATCTAGGAAAATTAATTAACTAAATCTAGGTGGGTTACGTCGAAAATGTGTAAACATAGACATTTTAAACACTATATTTTCCCTACAGATTATTCTTCTTAACAAATGAACGGCCATAACAAATGAACGGCTTGCGTTCTACCTTTCAACGCTAACGGTTGTTTTAGCTATCAAGCTAGCTATTTAACGTAGCTAGGTTTGAATTAAATATAACGTCAGGCATTATATCCTCAGATATCCTCTTTCTTTCTTTGTATATTTGTTTTACACATTGATAACCAAATTAGAGAAACCGGATAAAAAGTAAATTTCTCACCTCAGTGAATGATATCTCCAACGGATATAAAAAATGGCTTTCAGTCAGGCCAGTAGAGGTGGGCGGATCGATCCAAATATCGATAATATCGATACCAACGCTGGTATTGATATTGAACAATACTTGTGTAAAAAGATCGATACTCTAGCTTTTTTTCTCTCCCGCACGCACCGACTGCTGTGCACGCGAATTCATCAAAGTCTCCTCTGTCTGTAAGAGCAGCGCTGCGTCACACAGCACAGAGCAGCGACCCGCCCCCCTCTCCTCTTTTGTTGTTGCATTGTCACCTGGCTCAGCGGCACCAGCCAAACAGCCATGCAGGTAGGCTCAGCCTGGTGACGAGAACTTCACCAGTGTTCTTTGTTATCTGGACGACCTCATGGTTTTTGCCCCCACAGAGTAGATGGCGTTAGAGCGGTTGGAAATGATCTTTTCTCGCCTTAAGGCTCATAACCTCAAGTTACCACCAAAGAAATGCAACTTTTTGAGGAGGTCTGTTAAATTTCTTGGCCATGTCATTTGTGACGCGGGAGTACAGACTGATCCTGGGAAGGTGGACGCTATTAGTCGTGTTCAGAAATCTGATCTGATGGAAAATGATGGCGTTACACCATCACAGAAAAAAATTAGGTAATTTTTAGGCATGGTGCTTTATTACCAGCATTTTATTGAGGATTGCTCAGCTAAAGCCAAACCTCTGTTCAAGCTGCTCTGTGGACAGAAAGATCAGGGTAGAGCCCATAAAACGAGACGACCTTACAAAAGAAATCCTGTTGTCCATGTAAAGCTTTCTGCGGATGACTGGACTTCAGAGTGCCAGAATGCTTTTGATATCTTGAAGCATGACCTCACACACAGTGTCACCTTAGCTCATCCGGATTTCAATGAGCCCTTCATTCTTGCTGTTGATGCGTCCTTCGATGGAATTGGAGCTGTTCTTTCCCAAGTTCCTCCAGGTGATACTGTTGTAAGACCAGTAGCTTTTGCTAGCAAAACACTGTCTCGGTCCCAGTTGAATTATCTGGCTCACAAGCTAGAATTCTTAGCTCTGAAATGGGCTATTTGTGAGAAATTCAGTCATTGGCTACAAGGGAGGCACTTCACTGCATGGTCAGACAACAACCCCTTGACCTACATCCTAACAAAACCCAAGTTGGATGCCTGTGAGCAAAGGTGGGTGGCCAAACTTGCAGCTTATGACCCAAAAATGGCCATCATCATCCTCATGAACGTCGCTGGACTGTTCGACAGACCCTGAGGCCAAAGATCGGACACTTCACAGGCTTCCAGGTCTAATTCTTGCAGAACGAGCTTGTCCAGGACAGCTTTCACTTCTTCACTGGATCTCAGTGATGGAGTGTCAAGGAGATGCTGAGAGTGAGCTTGAATGCTAACAGGTTGAGATAGATCCTCCACAGCAATACAAGAGAATACATCTGCATGTCTTTTAAGTGTCACAACCTCACTTGTGGGATTGACAAGCTTCATAGGCAGCCATCGATCTCCCCACATGGGTGTGATGACCCTTCCAACCAGGACAGATTTTGGCCTACTCTTTGATTGGGTTGGCTCAACAATCACAGTGCTGCCTACTGATATAGGTGTTGAATCAGGAAGTTTGCCCCAAACGAGGTGCTCACATTGTGGTTGTAAGGAGATGCACTGTTTTAACCTCAATGTACCAATCTTGTCAGGCACACACTCCCCCTTCCATCTTTCTGTGTTAGAAATGAGAGAAAGGAATCGATGAAAATCATCATCATCTCCAACACCACTGGCCCCTGACATCACACGTCAGTATCCCTCTGTCTTGCGCATCAACTGTATGAGTGTCTTGATGGCATTGGTGCCCAGTATCATGTCATCAGTTTGACCAGGGACTACCAGGACTGGGATGAGCATCTTGCAATCATAAACAGTCAGCGTCACATTATACAAAGCCTTTGGGGTGACACGTTGTCCACCACAGCCGATTATGATGATGTCATCAGCAGGGTGCTTCTTCATAGCAGGATCGTGCTGCAGAAGACGAGACTCCGCAGACTCACTCAATGTGCACGCCATGGAGCCACTGTCGATCATCGCTCTTAAACTGACACCCCCTGTTGCAGTAACTGTCGTATAAAACAAACTGTCTGATTTTGAAATCTTGTGCAAACTTTGAAATATGACTGTCTTATGTGAGGGCACAGCTGAACTAAGGGAACTATACACTGACTGAAAATCATCTGAAGCGTCGGGAGGGAGGGTCACTAGTAGGATCCGCACAGTCCTCCCTTTGATGCAGATCCACTAGTTTTCCGACACTTGAGAGGTAAGTTGATCCCTCTTTTCTGGGCAGCGGTTCCTGGAATGATCAGGTGAGTAACACTGAAAGCACAACCTATGGTTACGACAGTGAGTAAAGCCAGAGTGTGCAGCATCGCCACACACTGTACATGGCATGTTATTCAAACCATCGATTCTGGGATGTTTCGATGTCCTCTTGCTGTTTGAATTTGTCTGCACTGAAGATGACTTTTCTAACAAAATTCTCTCCAACATGCCAAGAACACGTTCAAGAGCTGAGGATTCACTCTTGGGTGGTGGAAGCTGGGGCTCCACTGGCGATGACAATAGCCCTTGAGACATTTCTGCTCTGTTAACAGACATCACAGTGGGGACTGCAATGGTAGGATTACTTTTCAAACACGTCTCAGACTGGTACTCATCTAAAACATCTTGAACCTCTACGGCAGACCATTTATCGATTGTCTTTGACCTGAATGTTAAGGCAAGCTCTTTGGAAGGACAGTGTCTGATGAACATGCGTGTCACCTCAGCACTCGGGCAGTCAAATGATTTGCCCTGTTCTTTCAATCGGTTGACAGCAAGGTCCGCATCCTGGTTGAGCCTAAGCCAATAATCATATGCACCTTCATCAGCTTTGGGTAATGTAGAATAAAAGTCCGCTAGCGGCAGAGGAGAGCACGGGGCAGTGTCAAAGTGCTTGCGTAAAAGACTATATATGGCCTCAGGATTCTTTACAATATCAATCCCACTATTTCTTGCCCAAAACCTGACGATGTCCTTTGCTCTGCCTCTGAGACGAATGAGCATCTCTTCAGCTTGTTGCTCTGTTGCAATGTCCCCTTTTCTAATGTAGTTCCTCATAAGGTCTTCCCACTCACGCACTGTAACAGAGTCTGAGCTATCCCCTCTGAAGTCAGGTGGGTCTCTAACCTTCCTGTGGGACACGATCTGTTTGTGTGATCTATCTAAACTCTGCATATGCGTGACATTTGGCGTGCTTTGTCCATCCGGAGCACCAGTAGTGACAGTTTGTGGTGGACTAAGGTGAGTAATGATGCTGCTTGCTATTTCCCGGCCAATGTGTTTAATCACATCATTCATTTCACTAAGCACATCATTGGACTGTGAGGCAGAGTTGGGGGTGGATGTGTTATATCTCTGAGGTGTAGGTGCAACGCTAGGACAGTGCTGCGGAGTCATCCTGCTCTCACTAGCTAAAGGAACTCCCACTGGAACATCACTATTTTCCAAAATACGTGCACCATTCCCCTGAACTGGACTGTCAAACTGTAACATCATAGGAATCCCCAAAACACCTCTGCCCCTTCCCACACTCGTGACTATGGGTGTGTGCATTTTTTCATGTGTAAAATTCATCACAACACTACAATCAACAGTAAAACTCACAATAATGTGCAATGTGAAGAAAAAAAAAATCAAACTTGATAAATTATAATGCTGACTCAATATTCGTACTACCAGTGATTGTATTAGTCCATCTACACTGTGCATCTGGTTCCACACGGAAATATGGCGGTCCCGGTTCAGCATGTGATCATCAAAGACGGGTTCACGGCACCAATGTGACCTCTTCGTTGGGTGTTCGACCGCCCTGCTCAATGAGGATGAGGATTTATTGCCTGCAAATGAGCGTAGCGACAGTACAGCGTTGGTCTGGCTCGGTCGGCAATACAGGCTAAAAGGATAGGCTAACGTTAGCATAGGCTAGCTTCGTGTTGGTAAATCTAAATGTGTTGTGCAGAGGGCAGTTGACTTTTGATGCATGTAATTTAAAACAGCATGTATAAAAGTGCATATTACAATGCTACAGTACCACTCACAACGTTTATTTTACGTTTACTGGGCCCAGCCTGTGGAGCTGTACTTACCACGGCAGTGTGCAGAGCATTCTACTGCTGGGCTGCCCCGCTTCCCGTATTTATATCGAGCTGCAATACCCGACCGACCTGCAGGTGGTGCCAGCCCATTTAGCAGGAATTTCATCAATAAACATGACAATAATATACATTCAACAATAAACAATTACATACCATTACATTATATATATATATATATACAGTGGGGAAAATAAGTATTTAGTCAGTCACCAATTGTGCAAGTTCTCCCACTTAAAAAGATGAGAGAGGTCGGTAATTGACATCATAGGTAGACCTCAACTATGAGAGACAAAATGTGAAAAAAAAATTGAGAAAATCATTTTGTCTGACTTTTAAAGAATTTATTTGCAAATAATGGTGGAAAATAAGTATTAAGTATTAAAGGTGAGAATATTGCCGATGTTCGGATATGTAAAACTTCGTATTATCCCAAGAGATAAATTTATAAGCAGTCTGGGAAATTTTCAATTTAGGTAAAATTTTTACAAAACCCTGCATAAAGCCCTTATCTTTCACCTGGCTAAAACTAAATAACACATGTATGTCATGTTTTTTATATTCAATCATAATTATGGTAAAAAGTTGTAAATAAATAACTTTGATAAGTTTTAATTATGATCACAATTCTGATATTGAAAGTCAAATTTATGAGTTTATCTCTTTATTTGTCAACTCTCCCCGTTCATAAATTCTTTAAGTGCAATACCTCTTATCAATGTTCAAGTATAATATGAGATGGCATCAGTGTGGAGGAGCATCTTTGAGCACTACATGGCTAAATGTGGGTGAAATTAATTATGAAATTATGAGTAATGAGTTTGAATCTGAAATTTATGATAATGATTTTTTTTACCTTCAAGTAGCAGAAAAGAGCTTACACAATTCAGTTTCCTACAAATACATAGATAACAGGAATGTTTTGAGACTGTTCTTAAAACTATGCAGGGATGAAATGCCTCTGAGCTCTTCAGGAAGAGAATTCCAGAGCTTTGGGCCATAGTGGCTAAAAGCACCCTCGCCAATCTTTAATCGGCTTTTAGGAATCACCAGTTTGAAGATTCAAAATTCAAAATTACTGTTTGAAGACCTGAGAGACCTGACTGGAACATATCTAACCATCATTTCACTGAGGTAAAGAGGGGCAAGACCATGAAGACATTTAAAAACCATAACTAGAACCTTAAAATCTATTCTAAAGCTGACAGGTAACCAGTGCAGTGAGTGGAGTGCAGGTGTAATATGATCTCTCTTTCTCCTGTGGGTCAGAACCCTTGCAGCCGCGTTCTGAACTCGCTGTAGGTGCGAAATACCAGACTGGGGAAACACAGGGACTATAAGAACATGGAACTAACAAGACACAGCTGAGGACGATAATGACACAGGCGTGGCAGACAGAGGGAAACCAGGGCAACAGACAAGCTGGGCGGGACCAAGGAGCAGGGAACAACACAGACACAAGGAACAGACACTCCGGAGTGACAGCTAGTGACACCAGGATTTTCCCTAAAAGAAAATCATCATAACTCCACCAAATTTAATTTCCATTGGTATATTCAATGCCTTCCACTCTGGCCAGGAATAGCCCTCTCTTCTCAAGAATCAGATCTGTTATAATTATCTTTGTAGGTCAAAGCATATTGTAACATTTTAGAATGTAAAAGATTGTTTAGGTATTCTCTTTAATAAAGTTGTTTTAGACAGACAGATGTATGTCAACCTGTTGTTATAGAGCATTGGGAAATAACTGCCTGGTGGTTATGGGTCTCTTTTTTTCTGGCCCTGTAAAATAGAGCTAGTGAACCACTCCCATTCACAGTGCCATGTATTTGTTTACTTCTGTCAGCATGACACCATGTGCTTTGTGTTTATGTTCTTCTTGTCGGCAATGCCCATTGGTAACGTTCTTTACTTCTCTGTTATCACTCTCTGTACATTTAGGTGTACTCCATTATCCCGTCTCTCCTTTGCTCTTTAATGTTTATGTCTTACTGGTTATTGCTGCTCTATGCTTGTGCCTGTTTTCATGGCATTCAGTGATCACTAAGTTTTCAAGTTTGCTCGTCACGTTGTGTTTTCGCTTGTTAAAAGAGCTTAACGTACTTGTGACTCACGATTCACTACAATCCTGAATATATCTATCTATCTACAAAAATCACTGGAACTTTCATGCAAAACAAAACAGGTTTATCTGACCTGCCATGAATCTGGCCTGCCATCAGTGTGCACTTACTGTACATATTGCCATTTAGATCTTTTGGGCCAGGCTAAAATATATAATATATATATTTTATATTATATATATACTACTACATATATATTAGTATATATTATACTACAATCTGTCTATATATAAAATATATAGACAGATTGTAGTCAGACTGAGATTGTGGAGCTGGTTGATTATAGAATGCCTGCTGAAGAACGTTTGAGAGGACAGAGAGAAGCGATACCAGACTGTACCAAACAAAATTGTTTATTTCTTCAAGAATTGACTGGATACTTTTGTAAACTCTCAGCGATATGCTATCTAAATCCCATACCTTGATGTTGTCAATTATTCCTTTAGAGAAAATCTCATCACTTCCACTCTGGACTTGCAAATAATTTTCCAGCCTGGCTGAAAAAAAATGTTGTTCTACAAACCAGTCCAACTCGAGCACATGACGATTTTAAATAAATTTGACAAAGGTAGAGTGCTGGGTGTTAAAATCCTGCCTCTGCAACTTCTCTGAGTTAGCAAAAAAGTAAAAAAAATAAATAAAAAAACCACATCCTGTCTGACACCCCAACCCAAGAGGACAATAAAACAGTCTGGGGCACAAGCACTGCCTTTTTGTTTGCGTGACCCCTTACAGGAAGAAAGAGGAAAGAGGATATTGATGCGTCTGCCTGCTCTCATAGATAACCTTGCACTATCCTCAGCGTTTTGAGCATCCGGGATGCCTCCCCCATGTGGACACCCTTTATTGTCACTCGTGTGTGAAACAAGAGAAAACCCATTGAATCAAGACATGAACATCAAAAAGCTAGAATACTAATATAGATATATTAAATCGTCTAAGTGTCTTACTGCATCTACAGTGAAGATCACCACTGAAAATGCTTATTATAAAAAAAATTCTGAGATAAGCACAAAGTTGAATCTTTAAAATTCAATTTAAAAAATTGATTGCCTATTTACTTGAGTTAGACTGGTTAGGAGAACATTTTCTTTCAGTCAGGCTAGAACATAATTTGCCAGAGTAGAAGTGAGGGGATTTTCTCTAAAGGAATAATTGAAAACATCAAAGTATGGAAATTAGATAATTCTACAATATTGTTGAATCTAATGAACCATGTTATCTCACCATGATTTCAAAATCATTTTCAGAATTTCAGAAGAACATTTTGTGATGCTGGGTTATCTATGTATTAATGTACATCATAAATCCTCAGTGTGGTTCAGGTGAGGTCAAGTATAGCCTAAGAGAGTCAGCACATCATGATCTTTTGTTTTTAACCTTGAAAAAAGCAACACTTGACACCTCTGACATGAACAACTACAGACCGGTATCACTTCTTTATTTTCTATCAAAAACTCTGGAGCGAGCAGTCTATGACCAATTATCTCTCTTCCTCACCCAGAACCAACCCCATGATCCTAATCAGTCTGGCTTCAAACGGGCACACTCAACAGAAACAGTCCTCAAAGCAGTGACCGAGAAGCTCCATGCTGCCTAGGCTAACAAGCTATCATCAGTATTAATTCTTCTAGATCTTTCTGCAGCCTTTGACACAATTAACCACAACATCCTCCTCTCTGTTCTTTCTAGCCTCGGTGTGACTGGCTCTGCTTGGAAATAGTTCCAGTCATATCTTGAAGACCGTTCCTATCAGGTAACATGGAGAGGTAACAATCCATGAAACTCACGGTTTCGTTTGAGAACACCTTGTTAACACCATCAGAATCTGCTCGGAGCCTGGGTGTAATGTTGGACAACCAGTTGTCCTTCTCAACACATGTTTCAAAATTGACCAGATCCTACAGAATTTTCCTCTGCAACATACGGAGAATACAACCCTTCCTTTCACAGGAAGCTACTCAAGTGCTCGTGCAGTCTCTAGTA